>NC_053394.1:315261509-315570526 GCF_905171765.1 Bufo bufo
ACTTGCAGTCATTGCCAGATATAGTCCTTACTTCCAGTTCTATTCTGACCTTTGAAGGAGATCGTTTGATGGTGTTGCTGTCCAAATGGCATGACCAGATTTTCATAATGCCCTTCCGGAGTATTAAAAGCCGTCTTCCACTCATCCCCCTCTTTGATGCGAACCAGGTTATAGGCTCCTCTGAGATCCATTTTGGAGAACCATTTAGCACCAGCAACCTGATTAATATACGTTTGTTTGTTGCTGTCTTAATATACGTTTGTTTGTTGCTGTCTTCCCCTGCTGTTCTCCTAGACATGAGTGATGGTGACTAGTGCTCCCATCGGCCTTTCCCCACTCTAGGCTTTAGGGTGACTGAGGGTTTAGGCATCCTGCTCGCCGCACGGGTTCACACCCCGTCTAGGGTATCAGGGCAGACAGGTGCCAGCTTAGGGTTAGTCAGGGGTGGCCATACTATTCCCATCCGTAGATAAGGGTCCCCCTACCCCTCCGTCTGGTGCGACACGACTGCTGCTGGGGTAGCGGTCGTGACACTTGCTCAGTGATCAATGCCAAATAAAGTTACTATGATCCTCATGCATGTTTATTTACAGGACAACGTCATTATTTCCAGCGGCTAATCAGGCGCACTAGAGACAACAAACGCCTGTTCCTTTCATATATTATTCTCTTAACAAATGCATCCACGCCAAACCAATAAATCTGCATCTCGCACGGGGGCCCTAGCCGACGTCCATACATTCGCCAAGAAAACACTGCTCTGCTGAACATATCAGTCTCCCCCGGCCCACAGCCCAGTGCATAGCACATGGACCATTCGCTGACGGAGACCTCTGCGCCCGACAGCTGTGTCTCCACATACACAGGAAGATATCCACTCGAATAGTTTACCCTGACACTAAGAGACATGATGACAATACACAATATATTAGAAACACATCCTAATAAAACTTCCACAACAATGTATCTCTACCCACAGTGACTCCACATGTTCATGTCCCTCACTTATATCTTCTCAGACTGTGGGCTTTAGACAGGACGTTACATAAACGCAGACCCCTCCCCCTCTCCGGTTTTGACGATCCTTTCTAAACAGACTGTAACCTTGTACATTAACTGCCCAGTCATAGCTATCATCCAGCCATGTCTCAGTTATTCCCACTATGTCATAGTCTTCCTCACACATCACTAATTCCAGTTCACCAGTTTTATTAGTCAGGCTTCTGGCATTAGTATACATACATTTGAGAGATTTATGTATATTTTTTACCCTACACCTTTCCTTCTGAACTGTTCTAGTCCCTCCTTGCATTCCTCCCCCAGTCCCACTACCTTGCCCCAGGTCTCTATCTGCACTCTCTTCCCCTCCTATAATATCATTCCCCTCCCCCCCTCGCAGCTGTACAGACAGACAAACGCCATTGGAAGAACTAATTGCAACTGGTGTGATATACCAGTTGCCCACAAAAAAAATCTGATTGAGGCAGGAGTGTGATATACCTAGAATATTGTCACGGCGCGGTTTAGGAGGCGAGCACGTCCGGAGCGCGCCCCCCGCGTGTCTATGCGCATTCATGCAAATGGTTTTAGGGCTGAGCGCCGAGCTAATCACTCGGTGCTCGGCTGTGTGGAGTCATGTGACGCTGGCCACGTCACATGACCCCTCTGGCTCCCTATTTAAACAGGCAATCTGCTGGCCACAGATTGCCTTTTATTCAGGTTCCACCTGTGTCTCCTTGGATTCCTGGTGTACTTACCTCCTGTTTATCCGATGTCTCCCTGTCTTTTCCTGCTGTGCTGTACTGCTTTCCTGGTTCCTGATCCCGGCCTGCTCTAGACGATCCCTGGTTACTCCTTTGGTACTTCTAGCTGCTCCTGGTAAATGACCTCGGCTTTCTCCTGACCATTCTCTGCTTTTTCCTTTGTACTGCACTGCATTCCTGGTTTTGGTCCATATTTGTTCTGTTTGTTGTCTTTTTGTCCTCCCTGCACCTACACCAAGTTAGGGACTGCCGTCTAGTTGTCCCTTGTCATTAAGACTTACGAGGCAAGTAGGCAGGGCCAGGGGTGAGGGTGGAGCGCAGTGGTCACTCCCTCCCCCCTGCCTGTGTGTGTTCATGACCGTTACAGAATAACAGGCCACTGAAACCACTGTACCATGAATCCTCTAGTGACCCTGACTGAGCATGTGTCAAACCTGACGCAGATGGTGCAGGAGCTGGGGAGAAGATTCATTCCCTAGAAATAGGACAAGATGCCGCTGCTCCTCAGGCCTCTGGTCCGAACTTGAGCCCTCATGTGGAGCCATCAATCTTCCAGAACCCTTCTCTGGAGATCGGAGTAGTTTCACTCCTTTAAGGAGAGCTGTAAACTGTATTTTAGTTTATGCCCCTAGTCGGAAAGCCAACGTGTGGGCATTGTTATTTCCCGCTTACAGTACAGGGGGATCCCCAGGAGTGGGCCTTTTCTTTACCCCCTGATGCTAGTTGTTTAACCACGGTAGAGTTTTTTTTTCAGGCTCTGGGTACCCTGTATTATGAACCAGGGCCCTGGTAGCCAAAACCGCGCTGAAAGCATTGGTTCAAGGCAACCTCTCTGCGGAGGAGTATTGCACCCAATTTAGAATGTGGTGTGTTCCCTCAGGGTGGAACGAGCCAGCTCTTAAGTGTCAATTCAGGTCAGGCCTATCTGATAATCTAAAAGACCTTCTAGTGAGTTATGAGCTCTCAGAGACTCTTGAGGAGACTATGACCCTAGCAGTCCGACTTGACCGACATGTGAGAGAAAGACGACAGGGACGACAGTTCTCTTCTCAGGTGCTGGTCCAGTCTGAGGTTTGTTCCAGGAGTGGTGTTGAGGTCTCCTCTGAAGAACCTATGCAAATTGGCATGACCAGAGGGGATCAGCGCCGCAGACGTGGGATCTGTTTCTACTGCAGAGATTCTGACCATTGGATCAATCAATGTCCAAAGAGGATCCTTTCTGGTAAGGCTTCCAAGACAAGACCACCAAGGGACCAGGTACTCCCTGTTATTGCTAAGAGTAAGCTTTTAGTTCCTATAACCATTTCTCTGGGTTCTAATAAGTGGTTGGGTCAGGCCTTTATAGATTCGGGCTCATCGGCCAGCTTTATTGACCAGGGGTATGCTACTAGACAGGGTATTCCAATTTTTGTTTTACCTACGCCCATCCATATCATGGCCATTTACTCCACTTCCCTGGTGGGGGCTACTGTGAGGTCATATAGCTCAGCGATTTCCTGAGCTGTGCGAGTGTGCCACTTAGAGAAATGTTCCCTGTTAGTCCTGGAGAACTTACCAGTCGAGGTGGTATTGAGGATGCCTTGGCTCCAATTACACAATCCTAAGACAGTATGCCTCTCTGGGATGCCATCACCATTCTGCCCATCTCTGCTGCTCAGATACCAGGCCTGCCCTGGTATATGGAGTGAACAGCTGAGATGGGCAGATGGCATACTCTGGGCTGTACTGTATCCCTTTTAATCCTCCACCAACAGCCTGACTGCAACTTTATTGGCATGGCTGGCTATCATGGCACTTCAATGCCTGGTGCTAGGCTATCTGCAGTCAGTGTAAAAAAGTGTGACTGAGTCACTCAGTGCTGATAGCCAAGCACCAGGCAGTGAAGTGCCATGATAGCCAGAAAGGCCAACCAAGTGGTAGTCAGGGTGCTGGTAAGTGATGACAAGGGAGACAGTACTGCCCAGAGGATGCCATCTGCCCATCTATGCTGACAACATACAAGGCCAGGCCTACCAGCATCAATAGTTGATATACCGCCTGCTCACCCCACATAACACTCAGGGAGACAAGTGACTCAGAATGTTAGGTGTGGGGTGACCAGGCGGGCAGGTGGCCTATGAAGTGGTAATACTGTTAGGCACGGTAGAAGGACAGCAGAGATTGGCAGCTGGCATGCTATGGGGGTTGGATCTTACATAGGACAGGAGGTGACATCTACTACATTATCTGTACTCAGAGAGTTATCACTGTGTTATGTATGGTGTTACATAGGACTGCAGGTGACATCTACTACATTATCTGTACTCAGAAAGTTATCACTGTGCTATCTGTGGTGTTACATAGGACTACAGGTGACATTTACTACATTATCTGTACTCAGAGAGTAATCACTGTGTTATCTGTAGTGTTATGTAGGAATGCAGGCAATATCTACAACATTATTTGTACTAAATCATCTCGGTCGCAGGTTGAGGGGTTGGGGGGGTTGGTGCAATACTTTGCTTGCACCGGGTGCTGGATACCCACACTAAGCCACTGCGACTGGACTGCGCTGTCAATAATGGAAAACATACCAGCTATGTGCAACACGCTTCACGGATCAAATCACTGGAGTGGGTCCATATTCACTAATATGATTAGTGTAGTTGAATGGCGGAAAATATCGGAACACAATAGAGGTACTATGGAGTGCTTCAGTGATCTTTCTGTTCGTGCTTTACTAAGGATAAAACAAAAACAAAAAAACAATCATTTTAGCTGATGTGACAGGTCGAAGAACTGTTCAAGTAGAATGGGTCTCCCTCCCTCTCGGTAGCCACACCTAAATTCCTCGTGGTTTGAGAGACGAAAATTGCAGTCCCCGATGCACTGAACTAAACGACAACCTCCGTGAGAATGTGGCCTAAGGCTATTGGAACAATATGACATTGGTCAAGCTAAGGCTAGGTCTACACGACGACATTAATGTTGCGCGACAGATAGCCCACAACTACACAGCAACATTTTTCGCGGAACATTTTGTTACACCACTGTCGAACGAAAATTTTTCTAATGGCAGTCTATGGTGTCGCACTGCAACATGCGACATGCTGCAAATGCGACGCGACAGTCGCTGAATAATCAATCTCAAATGGATTTTCTGCGACTGTGGCGTCGCAGTCGCAGCATGTCGCATGTTGCAGTGCGACAACATAGTATGCCATTATAAAAATTGTCGCGCAACATTGATGCAACAAAATGTTGCGCAAAATATGTCGTCGTGTATACCTAGCATAACAATTTGGTACAACAACACTGCAACATGTTTACTGTAAGATTTATGTAATACATTAGTTTCAAAAACTAATTAGTGATGACAATCAATGTTGATTCCAAAGGTGTTCTATCATGATCTTGGAAAGTAACAGGACAGTCGCACAGTAATCGTACTTACAACAATATTTTACAATTATCATGTGGTAATTGTATCATGTTAAAAAAAAAACATTACTACAATATTCATGGTAAATAAAATAAAAAAATTTGGAGCGGACATCATTACTAAAACAATAGGTGGCATGTAGTTCTTGCAGGATATATCTAAGTGCAACACAATATTCACAGCCCTTTTGCAATATTAAAAGCAAAAATATTGCTGTTTAGTTATTCCATTTTCGCTTTGATAATAAAGTTTTTGTGAGAATACTTTATGTGGGATTTTTTGTCATCATAAAAAATATAGCTATTATGGATGCACCAAAAATTATTTTTTAAGTATATTTCCATAGTTATTATTTACTAAAATTACTTACACGAGGATATATAATTATAAATAGATAAATGCTATTTCAGCTAATTTGCCCCTGAATGTGTTTCCTGAGACATGAACTAATTTGTTTATCTGCTCTCTTCTGTCCGCCCCTGCTTCCTTGTCACATGGCAAGTTCATCTGCCATCCATAACCTAGACTTACAAGCGCAGGAGAACTAACAAGCGCGCAGGCGTAGAGAGTTCTATTAAAAAAAAAAAAAGGACGAAGAACAGGAATCCAACGCGCATGCGGAAAAATGCGCAAGCCCGAGAATCAGGTCGGGCTGCGTAGAAAAAAAAGAAGAGGATAGCGCTCAAGCGTGGCCAATGCTCCGATGTCGCTGGGGTGGCAATAACCAATAACAACCGGCAGTAAACAATGCTAAAAAAGAATGTCAAATATATAAGAAGGGAGGACGAAACGGTAATCACTTCTATTGGGTAAGTTGATACTTGTGTCAAAAACTACAGAATTAAGCAGACTTCAAAAGATGGGATAACCCCTTTAATACAGAATGCTTAGAAAAACAGGGCTGAAGGGGTTAAAAAATAAATAAAATAATTTAACTCACCTTAATCCACTTGTTCGCGCAGCCCGGCTTCTCTTCTGTCTTCTTCTTTGAGGAAAAGGACCTGTGGTGACGTCACTGTGCTCATCACATGGTCTGTCACATGATCCATCACCATGGTTATGGATCATGTGATGGACCATGTGATGAGCGCAGTGACGTCACCACAGGTCCTTTTCCTCCTGCACAGCAAAGAAGAAGACAGAAGAGAAGCCAGGCTACGCGAACAACTGGATGAGGTGAGTTCAATTATAATTTTTTTAACCCTCCAGCCCTATTTTACTAAGCATTCTATATTAAGAATGCTATTATTTTCCCTTATAACCATGTTATAAGGGAAAATAATAATGATCGAGTCCCCATCCCAATCATCTCCTAGCAACCATGCGTGAAAATCGCACCGCATCCGCACTTGCTTGCGATTTTCACACAGCCCCATTCACTTCTATGGGGCCTGCGTTGCGTGAAAAAAAAAGTGATGCGTGAAAGTAGTGAAGCTTCTATATTATTCGTCAAAAAGTGACAGGTACCATGCCCCTTTCATTGTTTACCAAAACCCCTCTCGTCAACACGCCCCTTTTGTCCTCTTGACAGGTCCCCCGCCCCCCACCGATTCGCCTCCTCCCTCCCATTCGCCTCCTCCCTCCCAAATCTGAATAATGCATGCCTGGACATGTCACATTATATTATTATGGTCGATAGCGTCCTCCTCTCAGGGCAGGGGTCTCATGTATTTTGCACTTATATTATTATTATGGTAGATGCGTGCCTGGACATGTCACATTATATTATTATGGTAGATAGCGTCCTCCTCTCAGGGCAGGGGTCTCATGACCTTTTACATTCCACACAGATAATTATTATGGTAGATAGCGACCTCCTCTCAGGGCAGGGGTCTCATGTATTTTGCCCCTTATTGACAGTAAACGAATTGAGCACAAACAAAATAAAAGTTTTTAAAACTTTATTGAGCAGATAAACAACTTGCAGAAAAGCGGCAATGTTACAACACATATATAAATACAAAAATACGTTTAGCACGGTTACAATATACATTACATTAATAATATCTACACATAATCAGTATTCACACAAAAATACGTCTAGCTGGGTTACAATATACATTACATTAATAATATCTACACATAATCCGTATTCACAAGCTTAACCAAGAAGATTGTAACATTGGTGATGTCCTTCTTTTAGGTAACAGACTACCCTGTCTTATACCCATAGGTGTGGAGGGGGCGGTCAGGAGTGTGCGATTAGGTGTCGCAGTTACAGGCGACTCATTCAAGTTAGTTTTTAAACCATCCAGAATCTCTCTAGTAGATGAATTACCCACAACAGTAGACGGCATATTTATGTCCGCCATGGCATGCATAAATGCAACCCAGCCTGGCGGGTTTTTGTTTTTTGACAGTCTGTGGTTTTGCGTTGCATTGCGCACAAGATCCATCATGTTAGAACCAGGAATTAACATCACCCTTATAAATAAATTCACCTTTATCATTCCACGTTGTAACACTGGCATTCTGCTTCAACCTGCTTAACAAAAGTTCAGCATTTTTCTTAAAACGGGGGTTGACAATTTCAAGGACAGAATAGTATTTATTAGCGGGTGTATTTGGCAGTTGTTGATGATCAGGATCAGATTGGTTAACAAGGTTTAAAGTCGCTAGCTCTTTAGTCTCCTGTTTGGCTAGAACCAAGTACCTTTGCATTATATCGGTGTATCTTTTAATTTTCACATCATCCGGCAATCCAGAGCTGTGTAAAATACCGTTAATTTCATCATCCAAGCGTTGTATCATGCTCTGCCTTACACCGGTCGGCGGTGTAAAGACCTGACTCATCCTCTTGAGCTCGTGTTTTGGAACCAAGTACATTTTCTCCGCATGATCCATTATTTGTTAAAAAGCAAACTCGTTATTAATGGAATTGCAAACCCCAATAGCGGTCCTATGAAACCACCTGTCTGATTCACTAAGCGCTTCTTTTTCATTATGGGGATTGTTTTATCACACAGCTGCCTTATAGCCTTACGCCACTTCTTTAGTATCTTTTTCTGACGTTCCTTTAGCGGAATTCGTCCTTTTAGGATGTTTAAGGCGATCTCGCCTATGGCGGCTATAAAATCATCGCTCGCATGGCGCAAAATAGATTTTCTGACAGATGGTGTCGCTTTTACAAGCGTTTTTAAGAGAGCCCAATTACGGCGTAATCTCTCCGACATCTTGTCGCTGCTGTGTAAACGTCCTAGAATGCGCGTAACCTTCTAAATCTCACTTTTTTAAACTATTTCTCTTCTGGATATACACAGCCGGCAATACTGGCGGTAAGAACCCCGACCTTAAACGAAGTTGCTCTGGTGTAGTAGCCCTTAAATCTACTAGCAGGTGGCCATAAGGCTCCCGTGTAGCGTCCTCAAAAGCATCCAAGGAGAAGTGTGTTTTCCCAGGATACATTTGTCTCACTAATGTTAGAATTTGCAATTTATCACGCGGATTATTAAACAGAACCATGTACTTGGTGTTTAAATTTATCATTCTACTCTTTTTACCCTGACAAAATATATTCTGCACCAGATACAATATACTTAGATTTCTATGATGCACGTACTTAGTGAATGCCTTTTCAAGCTCGCTGTTTTCACTAGCGGAATCCATAAGATCATCAACAATAGTCAACCTTGTCGGGTGGGAATAACTCATCATCTACAAACGTATGCGGCAGACCTTCAATAAACCTGATGTGTGGAAAGCATAGAGAAAGTTTGTCATAAAGTTTTTGCCAACAAGCATAAAACCAAACAATATTATCTGGTTTGTGTGATAAATGCGTGTCAGTATTTTCTAACAGTTTTCTTACAAAATAACTCTTTCCAGAGTTGGACGGTCCTGCTAAAATGCATGAAAAAGGGTGTTGTAGGCGTGTGTCCATGGTATTAAAAACTGATCGCTCTCGTTGTAAAATCGCGTGATGGCGGCCTTTCAAAAACAGGATCCAGGACCTTCTTAAAAAGAGCAACTAATTCACCTGAAAAAAGAATGGTGTAACTGTGTCATAACGTTATTAGAACCCGAAAGGTGGCGTGGTAAAATCGTCTTGCAGACGCCTTTTTGTGTATACACACCTCTGCGTTTTGCGCAATGGTCTTGTCTCAATCTGCCACAACTGCTTATTTCTAACAAAACCTGGTTGCACCACAGATATAAATTTCTGACATTCAAGATCACTGTTTAGGATGTAATCCAGAACTAAATCCTTTAGGCTGTCAAAATTAATATCCCTAGCATTAGCAACATTTAGTGTGATCCCCTTAACCTTTAAAACAGTCTTACCTGTATTCAGTTTGTACCCGTACGATTTTGGACCCGTAGATACAAATTCTGTGATGTATGTGTTATCTGGTATTTCGCTGGTTAGTTCGCCCAAATAATCGCCTAAAGGGGGAAGCCAGTCACCTTCACGATAAACAAAAATGACAAAATCCGTGTCGTGATAAAGACACCTTTCCTGCAGTCTGTCCATAAGGGAGTAGAGTTCTAGTCTGGCGTAGGCTGTTGTAAAACATGCTATAAAAATGTTTGTGCTTTTGTTGATTGTGTTTTTTTGCATATTTCCAATTGATCGATGCGGTTTCATCATCAATAAAATGTAACTCAGAAACCTCGTAGTATGGGAGAAAGACATAGCGAAAGAGCTCATTAGGGTTATTCACGATGCTGGTACAGGGTAAATTAGATCGCTGTGCAAACTTTCCCCATAACGAATTTAAGAAAAGTTTAGAGATCTGTCTTTTTGCCGGGTTCACAGCGATATTTGCAGGGTCTAATTGTACACCTTCTTTTTCAAGAAATGTGTCGATGTATTCTTTTTGCTTACCAGAATCTGTACACCAGAGCGGATAGCCCGATGCCTCCTGCTTGTCCCTGAGATGAAGCTCGATGTAAGGTGCAAACAGTTCGTCCGTCGTGTCGGGAAAATGCCACACCTCATAGACCTCTGCGATCCTGTACCCCTTTTCCAAAGCTAGCTCTAACTCTATCGTACACCATGTACCTGTCAGAGAACGTTGTTCATCGCTATGCGTACAAACACCCGTCAAGGAGTTTGAGGCGCATGTGTTGCAAAGGGGGAACATTAATTTATTGTTCATTTTCACCGGTAGAACCGGAAAAAACAAGTCTCTCGGTGGATAAACCGTAACCCTGGCAATGCCAAAGTAATTTTTTATGTAGCCAGAATTGTCTTAAATGATGTTGGGGTGTCCTACCGGATATGTTTTTGTTTTGTTGACAAAGGGATACAGACTCGTGAAATCGTAGTAGTGTATCGCCTCCCCTTCAGCCTGTTTGTGATAGAGCTTTATGGCGTTAGTCCTACCGCCATAAAGAGCATCACGAGGATCTAGCGGTGTTGGGAACCGCATGTTAAGGAGGTATGCTTAAAGTCTAGAATCTTTCTCTACCATTTCACGCCACTCATGTTCCCACAGCACACGTACTACATAGCCACAGGTCTGTAGAAAACGTTTTTTAATGTAGAATGTGTGGTACAACTGTCCATAGCTTGTGTTTGTAACACTATTGGTGTCATTTTCGTTATAGCAGATGGGGCAGCCGTGGTAAAAGCACCCCTGAAATTCATACGCTATGTGAACCCCATTAACGCTGGCATACCCATCTAGAAAATATCTGCCTACTTGTTTTTCACCTAAAAGGACGAATTCCGCTAAAGGAACGTCAGAAAAAGATACTAAAGAAGTGGCGTAAGGCTATAAGGCGGCTGTGTGATAAAACAATCCCCATAATGAAAAAGAAGCGTAGTGAATCAGACAGGTGGTTTCATAGGACCGCTATTGGGGTTTGCAATTCCGTTAATAACGAGTTTGCTTTTTAACAAATAATGGATCATGCGGAGAAAATGTACTTGGTTCCAAAACACAAGCTCAAGAGGATGAGTCAGGTCTTTACACCGCCGACTGGTGTAAGGCAGAGCGTGATACAACGCTTGGATGATGAAATTAACAGTATTTTACACAGCTCTGGATTGCCGGATGATGTGAAAATTAAAAGATACACCGATATAATGCAAAGATACTTGGTTCTAGCCAAACAGGAGGCTAAAGAGCTAGCGACTTTAAACCTTGTTAACCAATCTGATCCTGATCATCAACAACTGCCAAATACAGCCGCTAATAAATACGATTCTGTCCTTGAAATTGTAACACATGTCAACCCCCGTTTTAAGAAAAATGCTGAACTTTTGTTAAGCAGGTTGAAGCAGAATGCCAGTGTTACAACGTGGAATGATAAAGGTGAATTTATTTATAAGGGTGATGTTAATTCCTGGTTCTAACATGGTTCTTGCAATGCGACACAAAACCACAGACTGTCAAAAAACAAAAACCCGCCAGGCTGGGTTGCATTTATGCATGCCATGGCGGACATAAATATGCCATCTACTGTTGTGGGTAATTATTCTACTAGAGAGATTCTGGATGGTTTAAAAACGAACTTGAATGAGTCGCCTGTAAGTGCCACACCTAATCGCACACTCCTGACCGCCCCCTCCACACCTATGGGTATAAGACAGGGTAGTCTGTTACCTAAAAGAAGGACATCGCCAATGTTACAATCTTCTTGGTTAAGCTTGTGAATACGGATTATGTGTAGATATTATTAATGTAATGTATATTGTAACCCAGCTAGACGTATTTTTGTGTGAATACTGATTATGTGTAGATATTATTAATGTAATGTATATTGTAACCGTGCTAAACGTATTTTTGTATTTATATATGTGTTGTAACATTGCCGCTTTTCTGCAAGTTGTTTATCTGCTCAATAAAGTTTTAAAAACTTTTATTTTGTTTGTGCTCAATTCGTTTACTGTCAATAAGGGGCTCGCTGTGCGGGGCTCTAGACATGTCCAGGCACTCATCTACCATAATAATATAAGTGCAAAATACATGAGACCCCTGCCCTGAGAGGAGGTTGCTATCTACCATAATAATTATCTGTGTGGAATGTAAAAGGTCATGACACCCCTGCCCTAAGAGGAGGACGCTAGCTACCATAATAATATAATGTGACATGTCCAGGCACGCATCTACCATATTAATAATATAAGTGCAAAATACATGAGACCCCTGCCCTGAGAGGAGGACGCTATCTACCATAATAATATAATGTGACATATCCAAGCATGCATTATTCAGATTTGGAAAGGAGGAGGCGAATGGGAGGGAGGGAGGAGGCGAAGGGGTGGGGGGCGGGGGACCTGTCAAGAGGACGAAAGGGGCGTGTTGACAAGAGAGGTTTTGGTAAACAATGAAAGGGGCGTGGTACCTGTCACTTTTTGACGAATAATATAGAAGCTTCACTACTCGTGAAAATCACCGCTCATGTGCACAGCCCCATAGAAATGAATGGGTCCGGATTCACGCATTGCACCCGCACGGAAATCTCGCCCGTGTGAAAGAGACCTAAGAGTGAAAAGTAGTTTATGGCACAACCCCTTTAGGAGGCACTTGTTTATTCAATTCTTGAGTGCTGCAGTATTTCCATTTATTATATGTGATAGCGTTCTAACAAACCCAGACCTGTGACTGTATTGCATCCACTCTGTGGATGAAGATTGCCTTTAGTTGTGCTACTTATTTCTCTTATATTGTAAGAGTTATTAGGATCTCAGTCAATCAGTTAAGGGATTTTATCAGCACAGACAACCCCTTAAATCTGAGAGCTACTGAAGTGATTGCATCCCAAGACTCCAGGGAACACAGCTTATTTTGCCATGGGACAATCCCCACAGGTCCTCCTGAATTCAACTGCTGTGGCCCGCAGGACAGAAAATGGCATCTATTTATGGCCACCACAGAGGGACAACTTTTTTGGGCAATATATTATGCTGGACTGTGGCATATGGTTCTGATTGGATGATATTTTGTGCTATGGTATTGCCCACCTGCCCAAGGTCACTTTAGGCTCACAGCTTTTCCCCCGGGACCCCTCTATGATGTCTGTAATATCTGATAGATCAGATAATTATCTGCATGCAGGACTTTTTTTCCATCTAAAATAATGGATCTCAGACAGAAATGGCTAAAACGCATTCTAAATGTGAATGTGCATGCAAGTAATGATCAGGATCAGTTTTTTTCTCCATTTTTGTTCTTCTGACGGATCAGAAGAATGGAAAAATAAACAGTGATGTGAACCCGGCTTCAAAGGGGGTTTCCATGGGAAAATGAGGCAAATGGATTGGAAATAACACATTTTAATTACTCACCTGATTCCCATCTGCTACCATTCCCATGCAGCTCCGCCCCCTGATGTTTTCCACTTCCTGGTCCCGGTCTCGGCACGCAGGAAATGGTTTGGACGACCCATCCAGTCAGTCACTAGCCCTGGAAAACCCCTTTAGTTGATAACTTTCTTATTTACCCAAAGCAGTTACTGCATCCAAGAGTGAAAACAATTTCCAGGTCGGCTCACGAGCCGTTCCTAAAGCCTGTATTACACAGGCCAATTGAGCAAGCGATTGTCGTCAGGGAAGCAAGGTATGTTTGGAGAAAAAAGGGCACAGAATTTCATGAAAAGAACATCTCTCTAACCATTAAGCATGGGGTTGGATTAATCATGCCTTGGTGTTGTGTTGCAGCCAATGGCACGGGGAACATTTCATGGGTAGAGAGAAGATAGATTCAATTAAATTCCAAAAAATTCTGGAAGCAAACATAACAGCAACTGTAAAAAAAAAATGAAGTTGAAAAGAGGATGGCTTCTGCAAATGGATAATGGTCCTAAACACACCTCAAACTTCACAATAGACTACCTGGTGTAAGCTGAAGGCTTTGCCATGGCCCTCACAGTCCCTTGAACTGAACATCATTGAAAATCTGTGGATAGACCTCAAAACAGCAGTGCATGCAAGATGGCCCAGGAATCTCACAGAACTGGAAGACTTTTGCCAGGAAGAATGGATGAAAATCCCTCAAACTAGAATTAAAAAATTCTTGGCTGGCTACAAAAAGCATTTACAAGCTGTGATACTTGCCAAAGGGGGTGTTACTAGGTACTAACCATGCAGGGTGCCCAAAGTATTGCTCCGGGCCCTTTTCCTTTTTTGTTATTTTGAAAATGTAAAAGATAATTAAAAAAATGCTTTTGCTTACATTTTTTGCCTTTTGGAGATCGTGGTATATATATATATTATCATGGTGATTATTTCGCTTTATTATAGGTTGTGAAATCTGCACTACCAGTTTAATCAGGCTTGGATAACCCTATGGCCCTCCAACTTACCATATTTGTAATTGTAAATCACAGAAATTCTTGCCACGATGCTTACTCACTGCAGTCCTCATGATTTTACCGGCTATAGAAGTGAAAATACTAGAATAACTTCAGTCTTTCTAATCCTTGCATTGGCATTTCCTGTAGTGATATTGCATGTTATCTTGAAGAAATAAAAAAAAAAAAAAAAGGTTAAAATGACACAAGTAATTCCAGAATAAGTATTGCTGGCTGCTTGAGATCATGTCTTGTCTTTAGGTCTATTGAAGAAACATTAACCCTTTCAGCACCGGACCACTTTTCACCTTAAATCCCAGGCCAATTTTTGCAAATCTGACACGTGTCACTTTATGTGTTAATAACTTTGGAACGCTTTTACTTATCTAAGCCATTCTGAGATTGTTTTCTCGTGACACATTGTACTTCATGACAGTGGTAAATTTGAGTTTATATATTACACCTTTTTTTTTTTTTTAATAATCCCAGATTTACCAAAAATTCTCAATTTTCTAAATTAGAATTTCTCTACTTTTAAGACAGATAGTAAAACCTTATAAAATGGTATGTCTGCTTTATGTTAGCATAATTTTGTAAATGTCATTTTATTTTTTAAGGACGTTAGAAGGCTTAGAAGTTTAGAAACTATTTTTCAAATTTTCAACAAAATTTCCCAAACCATTTTATTAAGCACCAATTCAGTTGAAAAGTGATTTTGAGGGGCTTACATAATGGAAACCACCCTTAAATGACCCCATTTTAGAAACTACACCCTTCAAATTATTCAAAACTGATTTTACAAACTTTAACACTTGAGGGTTCCACAAGAATTAAAGGAAAATGTAGCTGAAATTTCAAATTTTCACTTTTTGGGTAGATTTTTTATGTTAATCAAATTTTTCTTGCAACACAGCAAGGGTTACCAGCAAAATAAACTCTGATTCTACAGTTTACAGAAATACCCCATATGTGGCGGTAAGCTGCTCTATGGGCACGTGGCAGTGGTCAGATGGAGAGGAGCGCCATATGGATTTTGGAGGCAGATTTCGCTTGAATGGTTTTTAGGCACCATTTTGTATTTGAAGAGACGCTGACGTACCCCTACAGTGGAAACCCTCAAAAAGTGACCCCATTTTGGAAACTACACCCCTTAAAGAATATATTAAGGGGGGTACTGAGCACTTTTACCCCCAAGCATTTTACAGAATTTGGAAGCACTTGGCTGTAAAAATGAAAAGTTTTGTTTCTTCCAATAAAATGTTGCTTTAGCCCAAAATTTTTCATTTTCACAAGGGGTAACAGGATAAAAAGCACTCCATAATTTTTCACCCATTTTCTCCTGAATACGGCAAACCCCATATGTGGTGGTAAACTCCTGTGGGGGCACATGGCAGGACTCAGAACAGAAGGAGCGCCATATGGCTTTTGCAGCGCAGATTTGGATGGATTGGGTCCCATTTTTATTTTTTAAGTGATTGTTTTATGTGGGGGCTTATTTTTTGCGGGATGTGGTGACGGTTTGATTGGTACCATTTTGGGGTACATAAGACTTTTTGATCGTTTGGTATTAAAGTTTTTGTGAGGCAAGGTGAAAAAAAATTTGTTGTTTTGGCATTGTTTTTTTTTACAGCATTCACCTGAGGGGGCATATAATGAGATATTTTTTATAGAGCAGGTTGTTATGGATGCAGCAATACCTAATATGTCTATTGTTTTTATTTTTGTTAAGTTTTACACAGTGAAATCATTTACAGAATAAAATCATGTTTTTGTGTTGCCATTTTCTGAGAGCCCTATTTTTTTTTATTTTTCGGGCGGTCGTCTTAGGTAGGGGCTCATTTTTTGCGGGATGAGATGACGGTTTGATTGGTACTGTTTTGGGGTACATAAGACTTTTTGTTCACTTGGTATTACACTTTTTGTGAGGCAAGGTGACAAGCAAATGGCTTTTTTGACACTTTTTATTTTTTTTCACCTGACGGGGTGGATCATGTGATATTTTTATAGAGCTGGTTGATACGGATGCGGCGATACATAATATGCTTACTTTTCTTTTTTCCCTATTATTTACAATTTATTTTGGGGAAAGGACGCTTGAAAAAAATTTTTGGGGTATGCACTGATGCCGGCGGGAAAGGACGCTTTAAATTTTTTTTTGGGGTATGCACCGATGCCGGCGCATGCAGCAGGGATCCGGCTATCTGTGACTGCCAGACCCCTGCAGCTGATCGGGCGGGCGCAGATCCTGCGCGCGCACGATCAGAGCGCCGTAGGTGTATGGAGCTGGGATTTGTGACCTTGATACCAGCGCCGTACATGTATGGCGCTGGTATCCTATGGGTTAAAGGGGTTGTGCAACTCCCATTATGTAAACTACAGATTTGGTGCTGCTTAGGCCAATCGCTGGCCACAATGGTGACCTGCTCCCCTTGCATCATGTCAAATGGTTACGTGATGCAAGAGGAGCAGGTTACCACTGTGGGCAGCGATTGGCTGCAGCTGTGTCCTAACCGAAGTTTACATCCTGTAATCGCAGAGTAGCAGGGAGAGACGATGCAGGTAGCCAGCACAGGGAAGGAGGAAAGTATGTTTGCCTTTGCAGTATATCTAGAACAGGGCATCCAAAATGAATGAAGGTGCACTGCATACATGCAGAGGCTCTCCATTCACTTCTATGGGGGTTCCGAAAAGAGCTGATACGGGGCTCTGCTATTTTCAGCACTCACATAGAAGTTAATGGAGACCATTCACTTTGGGGACCCTATTCTAGAGATGTGTGTGTCCCAATATGCCACCAATGTGTGAGATGGGCCAACCCCTTTAATGACAAACACACAGGAGATAGACTTGCCCTCACTGTTTGTCAGTCTGTCGCCGTTTTTTGTGGCATTAGGGTTCCATCCACAGTTTTCCTCTTCTTTGTCTTCTATTTGGCGGAAAATCCAAAATAACCTGAAAAAGATGGGCAACAGGTATAAGCCTGCGGCTGACAGGAGACGTATAAGTGATCCGGACCTGAGTGGGTGATTCTGTGTGGTTGTCAACAAGAAACATTAAACCTAAGGTACCTTCTTGGAAGTTGGGTCCAAGATTTATTGGTCCATATAAGATCACTGCCATTGTTAACCCTGTAGCCTTCTGTCTTGAATTTCCTCAGGCTTTGAAAATTCATAACGTATTTCATAAATCGTTGTTAAAGAAATGTGTCGAACCTGTTGAGCCGTCCTCCTTACCTCCCACTCCTGTCATGGTGGACGGCAATTTAGAATTTCCGATCAGCAGGATTGTGGACTCCCGAGTTCTCCGGAGATCCCTCCAGTATCTCGTTCATTGGAGAGGGTACGGACCAGAGGAGAGGATGTGGGTTCCAGTGACCAATGTTAATGCTAGTCGTCTGGTGAGAGCATTCCACTGAGCTCATCCTGATAAGGTAGGCCCTGGGTGCCCGGAGGTCATCCGTAGAAGGGGGGGGGGGGGTACTTTCACACCTGTGACAGGTGTTAGAAGGTCTAAAAGACTGACTGCACATGAGTGATCTGAGAGCCTCTTTTGGTTTTACTTTGTCTGTGTGTTGCTGGTATGTCCACACCTCCTGTTCAGGTGTGGATCATGTGACCTTTACCTCTCACTATTTATTTTGACTTTACCCATCACTCCTTGCTCTGGATAGCTTCATTTGGTTTTGGAAGAGCTGGAGTGTGGTTCTTGTTGGAGTCCTGTTCATCCACAATCCTCAGAAATGAAGTGTTCCGCTTGTTGTGTTTTGTAGCCCCCCCGGGTTGTTTACTAGGCCTCAGCGAGACGCTGGTTCCTTCACCAGGGGAGAAACTGGTTTGTCTCTGCCCTGTCATTAACTTTAGGGCATCCGAGGGTCACCAGGGTTTTCTAGGTTCCTGTGTATGGGCATCTCTACCATCGAGAGGTGCCCATATGGATAGGAGTTAGGGCCAGGAGCAGGGTTTTGAAGGTGGTGACCATTTTCCTTCCCTAGCAGTGAGGCCTAGTGTCTTTCCCCTTCCTTTTGTTGTCCCTTGATGTTTTCCACTACTACTTCCGTGACATTATCCAGAGCCTATACCGTCATTTTTGTTCTGATCTGTGCAGCTATGGATACTATGTCTGCACTGGTCGAACAGCTGCAGAATCTGACTTTGGAAGTAGCAGACCTCCGTGCGACGGTCTTGGAGATTCAGAGTCCACAAGCTGCTGGATCCGGTGGTGGGTCCCAGGCCTGCCTTGAACCGAAGGTGGCTCTCCCGGACAGGTTTTCTGGGAGTAGTGACAATTTCATCTGGTTCAGGGAGTCATGTAAATTATACTTTAGGCTGCGTCTGTACTCTTCTGGGGATGAATGTTAATTTATGGTTATGATTATTTCGTTGCTTAAATAGGACGCCCAATCTTGGACTTGTTCTCTGCCGACCGGATCATCGTCCCTCCGGTCGGTAGATGTATTCTTTAGAGCCTTGGGTCTTATCTACTATGACCCGGGTCGAATCTCTCAGGCCGAGAACAAGTTACAGTGTTTGCGGCAGGGACAACGTTCCGCGGAGACCTTTTGCTACCGATACAGAGTGGAACGATCCTGTTCTCCATAGCCAATTCTGTCAGGGTCTCTCTGAGAGACTGCAGAACGCGTTGGATTTTCATGAAAATCCTGAGTCATTGGAAGGAGCTATGTCCCTTGCTGTACGTCTTGATAGATGCCTGTGGGAGAGATCTAGGGGTCCTCACCTTCAGGACGTACTGTCCAACAAGGGTACTGCTTCCTTTGACACTTATGGTGGAGAGACACTGGTGGTTGCACCTTGCGATGAGCCTATGCAGTTAGGAGGAGCTCTATCGGAACCACTGGCAAAAGCTTGGGTCATGTGAAAGGAGTCTGCTTTTGTTGTGGCAAGAAGGAACATTTTGTGAATATTTGTCCGTACTTGCACCATCAAGGTGTAAACAAAAAGAAAGACGTTTAATCCCCAAATTACTATTTAGCAAGAAAACATACTTTTGTCTTTTACTGGTAGTACCCGTTTTCTCCTGTCTGCCGAGGTGGCGCTAGAGTCCGAAACTGTGAAAATCGAAGCATTTATCGACAGTGGGGCAGGAGTTAACTTGATTGATGGACAGTTTGTTCACATTCACGAGTTGACTACTAATGCATTAGAGAAAAGTATTTTTGTCTTTGCGATTCCGTTCCCTGGCCCTGTCAATCACAATGCGGAGGGGGCGTCATTAGGATCGGAGGATGCGGCTGCTACCAGCAAGTAGCCGCCCTACTTGCTGGTAGCAAGGTAATTTACATATTATAAAAATAGCGTTTTATCAAATTCTACTGAACGAAAATTATTATTTTACTTATGTATGCAGAGATCGCAGTGTAGGGATTATTATTAAACAAAAAAAAAAAAAAAACGCTTAGTGGGCTGACAGAAGCCCTTTAAGAGTGGGTGATTTTCATCAGGAATCTATCTCCTGTTATGTGTTGGAGGGTCTGCCTGGTCCGTTGGTGTTGGGTCTACCATGGTTAAGCAAACATAACCCTAACATCGACTGCCAAGTGAGTCAGATTCTAGATTGGAGTGATTTTTGCATGGACGACTGTCTTAATGCATCGTTCTCTATGGTTACCACTAAAACTGTACCCTCGTTCATTTCAGAATTTTCTGATGTGTTCTCTGAGAGTGGTAATCAGGAGTTGCCTCCGCACTGAGAGTATCACTGTCCCGTCAATCTTATTCCCGGAGCTAAATTGCCCAAATCTCAGTTGTATAGTCTTTCGGAACTGGAAAGAAAGGCCATGCGGGAGTATATCACCGAGAGTTTGGCAAAGGGACATATTAGACCATCCAAGTCCTCAGCGGCTTCTGGGTTTTTCTTTGTAAAGAAAAAGGATGGTACCCTAAGGCCATGTCTGGACTTTCGTGAGCTCAATCGTATTACCGTCCGTGTTCCTTACCCCCTTCCTTTGATTCCGGATTTGTTTAGTCAGATTATCGGTGCCAAGGTGTTCTCTAAATTGGATCTGAGGGGGCATATAATCTGGTAAGGATCAAGGAGGGGGATGAGTGGAAGATCGCATTTAATACCCCTGAGGGTCATTTTGAAAACCTGGTCATGCCCTTTGGGTTAACCAATGCTCCTGTGGTTTTTCAACACTTTGTCAATGACATCTTTCATCATCTGGTGGGAAGGTTTGTCTTTGTATACATTGATGACATACTAATTTATTCGCCTAATATGGAGACTCATCAGGATCATGTGAGATAGGTGTTACAGATCCTAAGAGAGAATAAGTTGTATGCTAAGATGGAAACGTGTGTATTTGCTGTACAGGAAGTGCAATTTCTGGGTTACCTGCTCTCATCCTCAGGTTTTCGTATGGATCCCGAGAAGGTCCGTGCCGTGTTGGACTGGGATCGACCCGAAAATCTGAAAGTGCTTATGCGGTTTTTGGGGTTTACCAACTACTACCGTAAATTTATCTCGAAACTTTTAAATACATAAAGGGAATCAACAAGGTAAAAGAGGAAAGAATATTTAAAAGAAGAAAAACTGCTACAAGAGGACATAGTTTTAAATTAGAGGGGCAAAGGTTTAAAAGTAATATCAGGAAGTATTACTTTACTGAGAGAGTAGTGGATGCATGGAATAGCCTTCCTGCAGAAGTGGCAGCTGCAAATACAGTGGAGGAGTTTAAGCATGCATGGGATAGGCCATCCTTCATATACGATAGGGCCAGGGGCTATCCATAGTATTTAGTATATTGGGCAGACTAGATGGGCCAAATGGTTCTTATCTGCCGACACATTCTATGTTTCTATGTTTCTATCACACCTGTCACACGTGTTAGAAGGTCTGAAAGACTGACTGCACATGAGTGATAGATCCAAGAGAAGATACAAGCGGCACTTCTGCTTTCAGTGGTGCGGTGCGCGCGTCCCGGGAGGAAGATCCACAGATAATGGTATAGTAAGGACCAGCACTCGCTTCAGTAATAATTTCAAATAGATTTAATGGTCACATACAAATGATAAGTGACGCGTGCGTTTCGGCTACTGTGAGCCTTTGTCAAAACATAGTGTGTACAAGTTACAGACAATTTAAATAGACCGCGATAGAGCAGGAAATGACATCAGGTTACCATGGCAACATTGTAAACAAAGGACACAACAATGCAGAGATAGTGATAGAACAGGTGGATGAGCAGCTGACATTAATTGCTTGATAGGGCACCAGGCTAGGCACTGCTGTAAGCTGTGAATCATATAATGCTGGGGATGTAATATAACATGCTGGATGCTAGTTATTATAACAAACTAATTCAGAGAAAAAAAGAGAAAAAAGAGCATAATTAATTCACAGTACACCATGCTTTACACTGCCACATTTTGCTAAACCTTGTTATATGATGCAAAATACTGAATGCAGCGGTGCTGCTATTATGCGTGGTAAACTTAAGCTCTGATCAAGCACTGAATGATATATTTCCAAAGATATAACATAACATGCTGGATGCTAGTTACTATAGCAAACTAATTCAAAAGAAAAAAGAGGAAAAAGAACATAATTAATGCACAGTACACCATGCTTTACACTGCCACATTTTGCTAAACCTTGTGATATAATGCAAAATACTGAATGCAGCGGTGCTGCTATTATGCGTGGTACACTTACGCCCTGATCAAGCACTAAATGATATAGATTGGAGTCAAATTCTCTGTGGAAGAAAGAAAGAGGGAACATGTTGAGAGAGTCACTGCACAATAAAGTTTATAAAAAACTGTTTAAGTCATAATCACGATTTAATCCCTTTGGTTCTAGGGTTTGGAGGCGATGGATCCAGAAGGCTTCTCTTTTTTTGAGCATTTTACACCTGTCTCCTCCTCTCCTGGGCAGTGATACGTGCTCTATAATCTGGAAGCGTAGCTGGGAAATGGCATGTCGGTGTTCCTCAAAATGATGTGGGATGGGGAGTAGTAAATTTTTCTTTCTAATAGTAGATTTGTGTTTACAGAAACGGTCTTTCATCCTCATGGAGGTCTCACCGACATACACAAGACCACAGGGACACTTCAGGAGATAGACAACGAAATTACTATTGCAAGTAAAGAACCCATTTATTTTAAATTTTTCCCCTGTGTATGGGTGGGTGAAATGTTCCCCTTTAATGACACTAGAGCAGTGTATACATTGAAGGCATGGGTATGTCCCATTCTTGGGTGTTGAGAGGGTGGCCTGGCGCTGGGTATGTCTGTCACTACCTACATCAGCCCTGACTAGGATGTCTCGGATGTTTTTGCACCTTTTGTAGCATATCATAGGGGGAGATTGAAATTCCGTGACATTGGGGTAGGCTCTGCTGAGAATACTCCAATGTTTGTTGAGGATAGTCCTGCATTTGTTGACCCAGGGGTGGTATTTCACCACAAAAGGGACCCGTGGCGGTTTAACACTAGTAGTGGTACTGTCTTTAGGCGGTTTCGCCTGTTGTGTATTTAACAGATCTCGCGGATAGCCTCTGTCACGGAATTTGTCTAACATTTCCTCCTGACGCGCCGTTCTCATGTCGGTGTCAGACACTATCCTATTCACTCTCTGTAGTTGTGAATAGGGAAGTGATTTTTTGACTGCAGGTGGATGGTTGCTGGTGAAGTGCAGCAGACTGTTGCGGTCAGTATCCTTGGTGTACAGGTCTGTATGTATCTGTCCCTTCTCATCTTTTATGACCCAAGTGTCAAGGAAATTAATTTTAGACATATCTGAATGCATGGTGAACTGCAGTTCCTTCCACACAGAGTTGATGTAATGCATGAATTGTTCGAGGGTTCGAATGTCGCCCCGCCACACGCAAAATATGTCATCGATAAATCGTCTCCAGAAAATGCAGAGGTCCTTATATAAAGTGTCATCATATATATATTCTTTTTCGAACCATGACATATAACAGTTTGCATAAGGCGGTGCGGCATTCGAACCCATCGCGGTCCCCCGCTGCTGGCGAAAAAAAGTGTCCTGAAATAGGAAGTAATTTTCATGCAGTATGGTGGTGAGCAAACTTAGGAAAAAGTTTTTTTCATTGTCATTATAGGTGGATAATGCCAACAACCATTCAACTGCCCTAATGCCTTTCACATGTTCAATGGATGTATAGAGGCTACATACATCAAATGTAGCCAATATATCACTTTCCAAGAGTTGGAGATCACGTATTTGTCTCAGGAAATCATTGGTGTCAAGTAGATATGATGGTGCTTTTTTGGTAAGTGGAGTAAGTGCTTTTTCTAGAATAGTAGCTGGGGCTGACAAGATGGAATCTGTGAGTGCTACAATAGGGCGTCCTGGGGGGCTGGTGAGGGATTTGTGCACCTTTGGTAATGTGTAGAATACAGGTGTGGTGGGGTGTTGATGTATAATGTATTCCCCCATTTTCACATCAATGGTATTGTTTTTAATGTAGTCATTAGTGATTGCCTGTAGCTTAGCTTTAATAGTATATACAGGGTCAGAGGTCAATGACTGATATGTATCAACATCAGATAACTGTTGCAAAATCTCCCCCACATAGTACTCTCTATCCAGCACGACCAGGGCTCCCCCTTTGTCTGCAGGTTTCACTATTATAGATTTATCCTCCAACAATTGTACAAGAGCATCTCTTTCTAGAGGTGATAGATTTTGTGACATATGATAATCCCCTGTCCGGAGACCATGCATATTCTTGGAGATGTCACGTTGTACCAGAGATATAAACGTTTCAATGGGATGGTACGTTTTTGGTGGTTGAAATCTACTTTTGGTCCTTAAACCAAATTGTGGTGAAATACCACCCCTGGGTCAACAAATGCAGGACTATCCTCAACAAACATTGGAGTATTCTCAGCAGAGCCTACCCCAATGTCACGGAATTTCAATCTCCCCCTATGATATGCTACAAAAGGTGCAAAAACATCCGAGACATCCTAGTCAGGGCTGATGTAGGTAGTGACAGACATACCCAGCGCCAGGCCACCCTCTCAACACCCAAGAATGGGACATACCCATGCCTTCAATGTATACACTGCTCTAGTGTCATTAAAGGGGAACATTTCACCCACCCATACACAGGGGAAAAATTTAAAATAAATGGCTTCTTTACTTGTAATAGTAATTTCGTTGTCTATCTCCTGAAGTGTCCCTGTGGTCTTGTGTATGTCGGTGAGACCTCCATGAGGATGAAAGACCGTTTCTGTAAACACAAATCTACTATTAGAAAGAAAAATTTACTACTCCCCATCCCACATCATTTTGAGGAACACCGACATGCCATTTCCCAGCTACGCTTCCAGATTATAGAGCACGTATCACTGCCCAGGAGAGGAGGAGACAGGTGTAAAATGCTCAAAAAAAGAGAAGCCTTCTGGATCCATCGCCTCCAAACCCTAGAACCAAAGGGATTAAATCGTGATTATGACTTAAACAGTTTTTTATAAACTTTATTGTGCAGTGACTCTCTCAACATGTTCCCTCTTTCTTTCTTTCTTCCACAGAGAATTTGACTCCAATCTATATCATTTAGTGCTTGATCAGGGCGTAAGTGTACCACGCATAATAGCAGCACCGCTGCATTCAGTATTTTGCATTATATCACAAGGTTTAGCAAAATGTGGCAGTGTAAAGCATGGTGTACTGTGCATTAATTATGTTCTTTTTCCTCTTTTTTCTTTTGAATTAGTTTGCTATAGTAACTAGCATCCAGCATGTTATGTTATATCTTTGGAAATATATCATTCAGTGCTTGATCAGAGCTTAAGTTTACCACGCATAATAGCAGCACCGCTGCATTTAGTATTTTGCATCATATAACAAGGTTTAGCAAAATGTGGCAGTGTAAAGCATGGTGTACTGTGAATTAATTATGCTATTTTTTCTCTTTTTTTCTCTGAATTAGTTTGTTATAATAACTAGCATCCAGCATGTTATATTACATCCCCAGCATTATATGATTCACAGCTTACAGCAGTGCCTAGCCTGGTGCCCTATCAAGCAATTAATGTCAGCTGCTCATCCACCTGTTCTATCACTATCTCTGCATTGTTGTGTCCTTTGTTTACAATGTTGCCATGGTAACCTGATGTCATTTCCTGCTCTATCGCGGTCTATTTAAATTGTCTGTAACTTGTACACACTATGTTTTGACAAAGGCTCACAGTAGCCGAAACGCACGCGTCACTTATCATTTGTATGTGACCATTAAATCTATTTGAAATTATTACTGAAGCGAGTGCTGGTCCTTACTATACCATTACCTGCACATGAGTGATGTGACAGCCTCTTTTGGTTTCACTTTGTCCGTGTGTTGCTGGTATGTCTACACCTCCCTGTTCAGGTTTGGCTCATTTGACCTTTACCTCTCACTATTTAATCTGACTTTACCCATCACTCCTTGCTCTGGATAACTTAATTTGGTTTTGGAAGAGCTGGAGGGCATCCGAGGGTCACCAGGGTTTTCTAGGTTCCTGTGTATGGGCATTTCTACCATCGAGAGGTGCCCATACGGATACGAGTTAGGGCCAGAAGCAGGGTTTTATAGGTGGTGACCCTTTTCCTTCCCTAGCGGTAAGGCCTAGTGTCTTTCCCCTTCCTTCTTGTTGTCTTTTGGTGTTCTTCCCTACTACATCCGTGACAGCAGCATTTTCTATATGTTCTGTGAGGCAGTGACAGGCCTCATAGCTATTAGAGGAGATGTATGTATTGATTTGCTGTGTTTTCCCCACGATCACCTGGCCTGAGTTGAGATCAGGTGTGATAATCCTTTGGGGATAAAGCAATCCTCAGTGTGTGAGAGGAGGGAGGCCCCAGGTAACAGACCTGGAGAGGGTCTGTGTGGCTCCAGCCAGGAGGGCTGGGGGCCACAAGGCTAAGGAAGCCTGAGTTTGGGGGCACCCAGCGACGCCTGGAGAAGAGAGGTGTCGCACGGTCAGAGTCAGGAGGATTGCTGGACCATATCCCCCCAAGGTATTTCGCTGCTTCCACCACGAGGACTGGTGGGTTGCACTGGTCGACAGCTAGGAGGCCCGTCGGATCGAAGCTGAATACCATAGTGTGAACTGCGTCTTAGAGGTGAGTTAGGGAGACCTCTGTATAGTGAGTGCCTAGCCAGACAAGCGTTTGTTGTTTTGTGTTCATGTAACACATTGTGAGGTGAAGCTGTGACTTCATGGTGCCGAGTGATGCCAAACTTGGAAATGTGATGTGCTATGTGACAAATAAAGCACCGTTTGAGCTTAAAAAACCCCTGTTTGATGAGAAGTCTGTCGTTGCCGACCCCTGAGGGAGAGCGATTCCTTACAGTTCAAAAAGACACAGTCTTATAGAAATCATGCAGAGTATACAGGGTTTAATGTCCTGCTGATCTGTTCCATTTTTTGACTTCTAAAATTTCTGAGGGGGCAGGGATTAATGAAGTAGAAAGGGCTTAATGATCTGTTGTCCTACTGGATGTAAGGTATGGCCAGAGCCAACCTTAGAACACAGTCTCCTGTACTGCCACCTGGCTCTTCCGGATCGGAAGCACTTCCGTTTACTGATAACACAGCAGCATTGGTGTGGTCCACTTGCTAGATGGCGTCAGCCCCCTGGGATGATGAGCAGTGACACTGTCAGTAATTTCCTGCTTAGAAGAGGAGGAGCTGAATATAAGTACCAGTTGGATGTCATTTTAGTCAGTGCTGTGAGAGCTACATGGTGTGCTTTCGCCCGCCTGAGAGTGAGCCGGTGAACCAGCTGACAAGTGCAATGATCCAGTAGATCATTGCAAGGGTAAATTTAATGCTAAAAAGTTAACCTTATGATAAACAGTTAAATGTTGTGATTTATTGTTGAAGCACTTGTAGTGTCCCACTATGTAAGGGTGGCCACTACTAAGGGACATGTTGCCCCCACCTCCTGTGGGAAATTGCTATTGTGTTTTGTATGGCATTGTAATGCATATCTTCATGTTATTTCCTGTGTACCAGGCCTGTTAGGGGTGTAGTTTCTCCTCGCAAGCTGTAGAGGGAGCTAGGGAACCCCCTAGTATATATAGTTAGGCCCAGACAGGAAAGAGTTAGTTCAGTCCAGTCCAGGAGGCTATGTAGCTCAGTCTAGCCTGCCTGAAGTCCTGAGCAAGTGAAGCTCAGAAGTTAGTCCAGGAGAAGAAGTTTCCTCCTGAAGTTATCCTGCATCAAGCAAAGTACAGAGCAGTGCTAACCTTATCCAGCCAAGTAGAAAGCTGAAGGGCAGAAGTTTATTGTACAGCAAGAGGATTTATACCAGAGGAAGTTTTCCCTACCCAAGGATAAAGCCAGCTATTAGGCATTCGGGCCTTGGAGAAAGTCAGACAGGATTCTGCAGAAAGTACAGCCTGATCTGTGAGTTTATTCCCTCTGAGTTATCTTGCCAGGATTATACCTACCATTTATGTAAAGCCTGCCTGTTACCAAAGCTACTTCATATGGAACTGTCTAAAACTTGTATATAGTTGAACTGTTCAGTAAAGAGGAATTCTAGTTCACTACAATCTTGTGTACCTCCATTATTCCTCCTAACAAATCGGTGTGCCACCGTTACCGGCACTGGTGTCACGAACTGTAAGGGATCTTGCCACAGGCACGCTAAACTTTCCACACCCAGGGCACCTCACCTATCACTTGGCCTGGTCCCTATATCCAGAGAGTGCCCCAGTGGATCTACGTGCCAGCCTCTCCATCACTGCTGTACGCCTGCCCAGGGTATACTACAAACTGTGAGTACAAAGAGCAACCCTCGGTCTGTTAACTGACCCCCGTGACCTCACATTCGCTCACCCTGCAGGACTGGCGTACTGCACACTTACAGTAGTTCATTATACACTATGTATATCCTAAATGGTTATGTATGGACAACAGTTAGTAAACACTGGCAGCATTAGCCTAGTTTCCAGGGTGGTGGGCTGGTCCTGCCCCCTGGTTAGATAGTGTCTAATCATCAGAGTTAGAGGCAACACCTGCTTGAGCTCCTGAGAAGTCTCCCTGGAGAGGAGCGTGATCCAGGAAAACAGAATTTCTGAGGCTAAAAGCTGCAAGAGATCAACCTAATTGAGAGACTATTAGGGGAAAAAGAACGGATATTCATTGAAGGTTTTGAGCCATATTTCAAGGTTGTGCTGGATTCAGACAGTAAGGTAAAATTTGTTTATGGCATAAGACGTTACTGCTGGTGGAAAGGGTATATTAGTTCAGCGCCCACCAGATGGACTGGCCATCTAAATCTAAGATCTGCACCCCACAGCCTGCCCTTAATGAGTATAATTGCATGCCTGTGGTTGTCTTGGAAGATTGCAAAGTGTACATGGAGTAAGACTCGGGGAGGGATACTACCATTATTGCTGCTGCCTATACACAGTTATTTAGAAAAGACTATTCTGGATATACCTTAGAACTATGCCTATTGCTGCTATATGTACTACTACTCCTGTCATCTATTCAATAAAGAGAGACTTGTTACTAAACCAGTCTGGTCATTGACTTTACCATCCGCCGACTCCTACCATCCTGCCCTCCTGCCTTGCACCAATCTACCTGACATTAAGCAGAGGTGTAGCTAGGATTTCCTACTCCAAGGGTGAGGATTCATATTTGCAGCCAACCCCACCCTGTCACTCAAATTTATATAGAGGGGGTAGTTAAGCGGCACACCGCAGCAAATATTTTTTTGCACTAAGCCACTCCTCTAACTCTGGCCAATGCATAACTATACTCACCCAGTCCCACCAAATAAAATCTATCATAGAATACACTTCGGTACCAATACATCTTGCAATAAATTAAAGAACCAACTGGTCATACCACATCCAGGGTGTTGCTGGCGTGTGATGTCTGCTGGATCCGGAACAAGGTCCCTGTGGTAATAGAGAAAAAAGAATAATCACCTAAGGAAGGGATGGTGACTGTACCTGATAAATACCTATTAGGGTGGTGCTGTGCTGGTCCTTTAAGACAGCTATTCCAATGTATAACAGGGTAATCTAAGGCATTTCCCCTTAGTGCTACCACACAGCACTAATGCCCACATTGTGCCTCCTTTACAGCTGGAATGCCCACATTGTGCCTCCTCACAATATTTATTACTACATTGTGCCTCCTTTACATCAGAAATGCCCACATCGTGACCCCCTCACAGTAGTTATGCCCACATTGGGGCCCCTTAACATTAGTTATGCCCATCTTTGTGCCTCTTCACAGTAGTTATGTCCTCCTTGTGGCCCCTCACTGTAGTTATGCCCACATTTGTGCTCTGTCACGAGGGTGTCAAGAACCACGCCTGACTCCGTTATACCCGGGGTTGCCATAAATAATCGTCGTCAGGAATCCACTGGCAAGTCACCATTTCTTGGTGCATATGGTTTTCATCCCCAATTCTGTACTTTCAAAGAGGGCGGGTCTTCTGGGGTTCCCGAAGAGGAACGGTTTTCGTCATCTCTTTCATCGGTATGGCAGAAGGTGCAAGCTAACTTGAAAAATATGGGAGGTAAATGCAAATGCATGGCTGATAAGAGACGGTCGCCAGGTCCGGACCTAGGAGTGAATGACTATGTGTGGTTGTCTACTAGGAATATTAAATTGAAGGTTCCCTCTTGGAAACTGGGTCCTAGGTTTATTGGTCCTTACAAAATTGTAGCCATCATCAACCCCCTGGCTTTTCGCCTGGAGTTACCTCAGACTTTTAAAATCCATAATGTCTTTCATAAGTCGTTACTCAAAAAATATGTTCTACCTCTAGAACCGTCACCGCTGCCACCCCCTCCTGTTGTGGATGGTAATCTAGAATTTCAGATATCCAAAATTGTTAATTCTCGTCGGGTCCGCCGCTCTCTTCAATATCTGGTGCATTGGAGAGGTTACGGTCCCAAGGAAAGAATGTGGGTTCCTGCGTCTGAGGTAAACGCCGACAGGCTAGTTCGGGTTTTTCATGCCTCTCATCCTGAGAGACCTGGTCCTGAGTGTCCGGAGGCCCCTCGTAGAGAGGGGGGTACTGTCACGAGGGTGTCAAGAACCACGCCTGACTCCGTTATACCCGGGGTCAGGAAGTCGCAGCGGTTGGCTGCGCGCTCTATGTAAGATAGCGCTGTTTCCTTATGGTAGCTTTCTGGGTTTGCTTTGCAACCCTTTTTGGCTCACTCAGGGATCCGTAGCTCCTTCTCCTCAGCTGTTCCTTGTCCAGCACTCCCAACCTCCTTATATTCCTCTCTCACACTTCTCTGGTTGCCAGATATAGAGCTTCCTGCCTGGACATCTATTCTGACCCTCTGGAGCTGTGTTGCTGCGTTCTCTGGTTGTTGGTCCAGAACGCTACCCTCCGGATCCCTGTTAGACCTTTGTGGTCTGCTGTGGTCGCCCACCTGGGTGTATGTGTTTGTCTGTATTGTCTGTCCTCTCCCTGGTGTTTCCCTCTTAGTGTCAGTGGTGCGGACTAGCGATCCCACTGGCCCGTTCACTATCTAGGGCTCATTTTAGGGAAAGCCAGGGTTTAGGCACGTGATCGCCGCACGGGTGAGGAACCCGTCTGTCACGGATGGTGTACAGGGAAACAAGACAATGCAATATAATCTATGACTCACTGGATCCACAACTAAGGAACAAAAGGGAGACCCCTGCATGAGACCTGCCACTCTCCCTGACTGCTCAGCCTATGCGAACACCCCAAAGGTGGATGGGCGCATATCCACGTACCTCGACTAATTTACACCTGAAGACCCTACAATAGTGAGGGGACACGACCACCGGCTCCCTACACAGACACGGAGGGAGTCAGGGTCTCCTGGATCCAGTAGACAGAAAATCACAAATACATAAACAGCACTTATCTCGCAGACGACTGGGAACAAGGAACAGCAAGCACACACACTCCAGGAAGTTGTATAAGCCGCAACCTAATGCATTATGGGGAGGAACTTAAAGGGAAGCAATCAGTCCAACTGCATGACAGCTGAGATAGGCTAACGAGATGAGGAACTGAAACCAAAACAAAGAAACTCAAGGAGGAGGTTCTAGACGGCTCCTGTCAGAGCTTCTCAGCTGTCTGGTTGTGACAGTACCCCTCCCTCTACGAGTGGACTCCGGACACTCAGAGCCCACCTTCTCAGGATGGAACCTATGGAAAGCCCTGATGAGACGAGTGGCCTTAATGTCCGTCACTGGGACCCACATCCTCTCCTCAGGACCATAACCCTCCCAATGAACGAGGTACTGGAGGGAACCGCGGACAAGACGAGAATCCACAATCCTAGAGACCTGAAATTCAAGATTTCCATCAACCATAATCGGAGGAGGAGGCAAAGGCGAGGGTACAATAGGTTGAACATAAGGTTTCAATAAGGACTTATGAAAAACATCATGGATCTTCCAAGTCTGAGGAAGATCAAGACGGTAGGCAACAGGATTGATGACAGACAGGATCTTGTAAGGCCCAATAAACCTAGGACCCAACTTCCAGGAGGGAACCTTCAATTTGATATTCTTGGTAGACAACCACACCAGATCACCAACATTCAGGTCCGGACCAGGCACACGTCTCTTATCCGCCACACGCTTATATCTCTCACTCATGCTCTTTAGATTATCCTGAATCTTTTGCCAAATAGATGACAAAGACGAGGAGAATCTGTCTCATCAGGTAAACCAGAAGACCCCTCTCCCGAGAAAGTCCCAAACTGCGGATGAAACCCATATGCACCAAAAAATGGTGACTTATCAGAGGACTCCTGGCGACGGTTATTTAAAGCAAACTCAGCAAGGGACAAAAAAGAACACCAATCCTCCTGATTCTCCGCTACAAAACAGCGCAGATATGTCTCCAGATTCTGATTGACGCGCTCCGTCTGGCCATTCGACTGCGGGTGGAAAGGAGAAGAGAATGACTACCGAACCCCCAAGCAAGAACAGAAAGCCTTCCAGAATCTGGAAACAAACTGCGTGCCCCTATCAGAGACTATGTCTGAAGGGATACCATGCAATTTGACAATGTGGTCAATAAATGCCTGCGCCAACGTCTTAGCATTGGGCAAACCAGGAAAAGGGATGAAATGCACCATTTTGCTAAAACGGTCCACCACCACCAGAATCACAGTCTTCCCCGAGGAACGAGGCAGGTCCGTTATGAAGTCCATGGACAGATGTGTCCAAGGACGGGAAGGAATGGGTAAGGGAAGGAGAGGACCTGATGGCCGTGAATGAGGGACTTTGGCACGAGCGCAAGTCTCGCAGGCTGCCACAAAACCCTCAACCGACTTACGAAGCGCAGGCCACCAGAATCTCCGAGCGATGAGATCCAGTGTGGCTCTTGCCCCCGGGTGCCCAGCAAGGACCATATCGTGGTGTTCCTTAAAAATCTTGTGTCTTAAAGTGAGAGGCACAAACAACCTCCCAGGAGGACAAAGATCAGGAGCCTCCGACTGGACTGCCTGCACCTCTGCCTCCAATTCAGGAAAAAGAGCAGAGACCACCACACCTTCAGCCAAAATGGGACCCGGGTCTTCAAAATTCCCACCTCCCGGAAAACAATGTGACAGGGCATCTGCCTTCACATTCTTAACCCCAGGGCGGAACATGACAACAAAATTAAACCTTGAAAAGAACAAAGACCATCTGGCCTGTCTCGGGTTTAGACGCTTGGCTGACTCCAAGTAGGCCAGATTCTTATGGTCAGTAAACACGGTAATAGGGTGTCTGGCTCCCTCTAGCCAATGGCGCCATTCCTAAAAAGCTAACTTGATGGCCAACAACTCCCTATCTCCCACATCGTAATTTCTCTCTGCGGAGGAGAGTTTCTTTGAGAAAAAGGCACACGGTCGCCATTTGGCAGGAGAGGAACCCTGAGACAAGACTGCACCCACACCCACCTCAGAAGCATCAACCTCAACTATGAAGGGTAAAGAAATATCAGGTTGTACCAGGATGGGAGCGGAAGCAAAACTCTCCTTGATATTAGAAAAAGCCTTACGCGCCTCTACCGACCAGGAAGAAAAATCTACCCCCTTTCTGGTCATATCAGTGAGTGGTTTAACAACAGAGGAATAATTCAAAATAAATTTCCTGTAATAATTGGCAAAGCCCAAAAATTCTCAGGAAGCTCCCACTCAAGCACAGCGCGGACCTTCTCGGGGTCCATGCGAAAACCAGAAGCGGAGAGAAGAAACCCCAGAAATTGAATTTCTGGAACCGCAAACACACATTTTTCCAGTTTCGCGTATAATTTATTCTCCCGCAGGATGAGCAAGACCTGACGTAAGTGTTCCTTATGAGTCTTGAAATCAGGAGAAAAAATCTAAATGTCATCCAAATACACTAATACAAATTTTCCCATTAAATGATAAAAAATGCTGTTCACGAAATGCTGAAAAACGGCTGGGGCATTCATCAAACCAAAAGGCATAACCAAATTCTCAAAATGGCCCTCAGGGGTATTGAAAGCCGTCTTCCATTCGTCTCCTTCTCTGACCCTGACCAGGTTGTATGCCCCTCTTAGGTCTAATTTGGAAAAGACTTTAGCCCCAACAACCTGGTTAAACAGGTCCGGAATCAGAGGAAGCGGATAAGGGTCACGAATAGTGATACTGTTCAGCTCCCTGAAATCCAGACAAGGTCTTAAAGAACCATCTTTTTTCTTAACAAAGAAAAAAACAGTGGCAACAGGTGACTTCGAGGGTCGTATGTGTCCTTTTCTCAGACTCTCAGAGATATAAGCACGCATAGCGACCCTCTCAGGTTGGGAAAGATTGTATAAACGAGATTTAGGCAGCTTGGCGCCTGGGATGAGATTAATAGGGCAATCGTACTCCCTGTGCGGAGGCAAATCCTGAACTCCACTCTCAGAGAAGACATCCGAAAATTCAGAGAGGAAAGGTGGTACAGTCTTAGTAGAAACCTCAGAAACAGATGTCATGGGGCAATTCTCTCTGCAAAAGTCACTCCAACCATTTATTTGCCTCGCTTGCCAATCAATGGTGGGGTTATGTTTAGTGAGCCAGGGTAGCCCCAACACTAGAGGAGTAGGCAAACCGCTAAGGACGAAACATGACACATCCTCAACATGAGCATCACTCACAATTAAACGGATATTGTGAACTATGCCCTTTAATGATTTCTGAGAAAGTGGAGCGGAATCAATAGCAAAAACAGGAATATCCTTTCCCAAAGTGCATACCTGGAAACCATGAGTTATTGCAAATTGATTATCAATGAGATTGACAGCTGCTCCACTATCCACAAAAATCTCACAAAAAATGCTCTTGCTCTCTAGCGCCAACCTAGCAGGCAAGACAAAACGGGAACTACAAGCAAACGGAAAACCTTCAATTTCCGCCTCAACCCTGCCAATAGTAACAGACGGAACATTTTTAAAAGATTTTTTCCTTTTTGTTTCTTTATTACTCTCAGAAAACTGCCTGAATCTCCTAGAGGGACACACATTTGCCAAATGATTTATACCTCCACAACAAAAACAAACCCTCCCATGCGGGCGGAATCTTCTATTGTCTGAGGCAATCAACCCCAGCTGCATGGGTTCCTGCTCAGAAGGGGCTGACAGCGACTGAGACCCCTGCGCACAGAATGAGACCGCTGCACTGTCCCGGGACTGAGCATGACAGGAAGGAGAGATCTCTCCTCTCTCTCTAAGACGCCTGTCAATACGAACGGCCTGAGACATAGCAGAATCCAAGGAGGTAGGTCTCTCATGAAAGGCAAATGCATCTTTCAATCCTTCTGAAAGACCATGGCAAAATTGACTTCGGAGTGCAGCATCATTCCAACCAGTATCAGCTGCCCATCTCCGAAATTCTGAGCAGTATATCTCTGCGGACCGTTTACCCTGGCATAAAAGACGTAATCTAGACTCAGCCAGAGCAATACGATCTGGATCATCATATATCTGACCCAGGGCTAAAAAGAATTCATCCACTGAACAGGGGGGCCGTGCCCCCTCCGGCAGCGAAAAGGCCCAGGACTGAGCGTTACCCCTGAGCAGCGATATAATGATCCCCACCCTCCGTTCCTCATCACCAGAGGAATGGGGAAGAAGGCGAAAATGGAGTTTGCAAGCCTCTCTAAAACGCACAAAATTCTCACTACCCCCGGAGAACGTATCCGGGAGCGAGATCTTAGGCTCAGAACAAACTCCATGAACGCAAGCTGAACCGGTCACTTGAAACTGAGAAAGTCTTACGGAGATCAGCTACCTCCAATGAAAGACCCTGGAAGCGTTCAGCCAAAAGTGAAACCGGATCCATGCTTGAGACGGTTTTGGCGGCTTATAATGTCACGGATGGTGTACAGGGAAACAAGACAATACAATATAATCTATGACTAACTGGATCCACAACTAAGGAACAAAAGGGAGACCCCTGCATGAGACCTGCCACTCTCCCTGACTGCTCAGCCTATGCGAACACCCCAAAGGTGGATGGGCGCATATCCACGTACCTCGACTAATTTACACCTGAAGACCCTACAATAGTGAGGGGACACGACCACCGGCTCCCTACACAGACACGGAGGGAGTCAGGGTCTCCTGGATCCAGTAGACAGAAAATCACAAATACATAAACAGCACTTATCTTGCAGACGACTGGGAACAAGGAACAGCAAGCACACACACTCCAGGAAGTTGTATAAGCCGCAACCTAATGCATTATGGGGAGGAACTTAAAGGGAAGCAATCAGTCCAACTGCATGACAGCTGAGATAGGCTAACGAGATGAGGAACTGAAACCAAAACAAAGAAACTCATGGAGGAGGTTCTAGACGGCTCCTGTCAGAGCTTCTCAGCTGTCTGGTTGTGACACCGTCTAGGGACGTCAGGGCAGTCAGGTGCCAGCCGCAAGGTGAGTCAGGGGTCACCACCTTTCCCTCTCCCTTGGACAGGGCTTTCCCTTTTCCCTCCCTGTGCGTGACGCCGGTCATTACATGCTCGTCACAGTAGTTATGCCCATCTTGTGCCCCTTCACAGTAGTTATGCCCACCTTTGTGCCCCTCCCAGTAGTTTACCCCATCTTTGTGACCCTCACAGTAGTTATTCCCATCTTTGTACCCCCTCACTGTAGGTATGCCCATCTTTGTACCCCCTCACTGTAGTTATGCCCACTTTCGTGCCCCCTCACTGAAGTTATGCCCACTTTCGTGCCCCCTCATTGTAGTTATGCCCAATTTTGTGCTCCCTCACTGTAGTTATGTCCTCCTTGTGGCCCCCAGTGCCCTCTCTAGCTCCATGAAATAAAAAAGCAAAACAAATACTTACCTGCTTCCCTGACCTGACAACGCACTCCCATACATATGGCACAGCTGGCTGTGCGGGAGGCTGATTCCCTGGTTTCACTGCTCATTCCTCACAGCCAGCAGTATGATGTGCGGCCTGAGCGGGGAGCGCCAGAGATCAGCAGAACAGTGAACTATGTATCACTATGGAAATGAACTGCAGTGCGGGTGTGCCCACTCCGAGCCTCTGTGCATGCGCCCGTCTGCCCCGTACCCTCGCTATGAGCCTGCATTAAGGGTACCTCACCCTATATAACACCAGGCAGGAACCCCCGAAGGGTCCAGGGAAGATAAGGTGTGTCCTTCATTCTCTACATGACCTCAGGGAGCATTGGAGTGAGGACAGCCAACATGAACCACCACTACTCCTATCGGTGCCATGACTATCACTGCCCTCCTTCTGGCTCTCTCCCTTCTGCATGTGCATGAACAAAAGTGGCACAGTATCAGCAAGGGAGATGCATATCCCCCAGCTGAAGGTGCAACAAAAAAGGCCTATTTAACAATGGGCCTTGGGGGCCTGAGTTTTGAGGCCTGAACAGTAGGCATTTGGAGATGCAGCAGCCACTACAACTATGATGACTGCCACAGACAGCCTACAGCATGAGGGAGGAGAGGGAGTGTAACGGACCGTTTCAGCAGACACGGGGTTAAAATCCGTTTAGGCGATAAGCCCCTTTCTGAGAGACAGGCACAGCTACTGCAGGACACCAACCTCCCGAACTGGATACAAAACAGCACTCCAAACTGGAACCTCACGAATAGCTGCTAGCAGACGAACAGGGATCAGCTTACAATCCTGGCAATCGGTCTTCTAACAGCATACAGCGAATCCCCCCAATAACGAGACAAGGCTCCGTTTTGAGGGTCAAGCAGTGGTCTGACTGTACTTGAAGTACAGCCTCTTTTATTCACAAAAAACAAACATAGTACTGCCCACAGGGGTTTGAAATACAACCAATCAGTATATTACAAGACATACAATGCAACCAATCGTTCACGCCCCCAGAGGACCAGAATGAAGACTGTAACATAGGACAACATATCCCCACAATGCATCATGGTTTCCTCCTCTCTGTCCAGACAACCTGAAGAGCAATCCAATTATCTCTGAGGACAAAAGGAGATCGCCAATACACATGTGAGGACAACAGAACAGACATCACCATTTTAAACACACAATGGGACAAAAGAAACACACCCAGCATATTCCCTCCCCTTATCCTGAGAGGAGACTCAATTATACATACAGTTAAACATACTTTCTACCCAACTTTCATAACTCTAAAACCATACATCACATTCACATAAAAATTACATATTCGCAATCAATCCATTCAGGGGAACAACATATTAAAAAATAGCATGAATCAGACCAGGGGTTCAAAAGTTAGTAAAATATCTTTTGGGCCCTGGCTGGCACATGGCTATCTGGCTCAAACCAGTTTTACAGAGCCCTCTTTCCTGGAGACAATGGGAAATAATCAAATTATATCCAGGGATAGAGGCAGACTCCATTGAGCACATGGTTGCAAAAAGACATAAAATACAATAAAATACACAAGGTTACATTTACTACATAAAATAAAGACATGCAACATATCCCCAGATAGCTTAGGTCTGAGCGCATATTATTGAATGGCGCTCAGACCACACACATACAGTTCAATTGCCATGGAGCTTAAGTTTTGCATGGGCTGATGATAGGGCCCATAATCCTGGGGCAAGAGGCCAGCAGCCAGTCCTCTCCAAAGCCCAGTGGCGAGGTTGGTTTCGCCACACATCTCCCCCCCCCAGGGAAGACTAACCAGGTACCTGACCTCACGCCGGTCGGTACCTGAGTTAGTCTGGCAGCCCACCCACAACCCAATACTGGACCTGTTGACTTTAGTAGCCTGTCTCTGTCCAGTGAGTCCACCAAGGTTATGTTGGAAGCTGGTACTCCCGGTCTCTGTGTTGCTCCCTGGCTTGGAGTGGGGGTTGCTTTGTGGGCAGGTATCAGCGGTACTCTGCCCTGGTGCCAGCGCTACCACGGAAGAAGCCTGGTTGGAGCCTGGTTGTTGGAGGGGGAGACCGACTGTCTCTACCCCCTGTGCTGTAAGTGCAGAGACCACGGTCCTATCTGCACTGTTGTGGGGCTTACTGTCTCCCCCTGGTGCGTTAAGCTGCCGCTGGGGAGAGGGGGTAACGAGCTCCTCTCCCATACATACTGTACTTCCAGCCGCTGGGGAGGGCGACCGACCGTCTCCGCTCCCAATACAGTGTCCTGCTGCTGGGGAAAGGAGACTGGGCTCTCTATTCCCTGCTGGACACTCTGCCGCTGGGGGACAGGACCGACTGTCTCTGCCCCCTGTAACTCCGCCTGCTGCTGGGGAAAGGAGACTGGGCTCCCAATTCCCAAAAAATCATGCTGCTGCTGGGGGGCAGGAACAACTACCTCTGCCCCCTGTAACTCCGCCTGCCGCTGAGGAGGGAGGACGCTGCTCTCCTCTCCCTGCACTTCACACTGGCGCTGGGGAATGGAGACTGGGCTCCCAATTCCCTGCAATTCACACTGCCGCTGGGGAATGGAGACTGGGTCTGTCACCTTACTGTCCTGCTGAGCCTTCTCACTGGCGTGGAACAGCTGCTGGTAGCCCTGTTCCAGCTCCATCTCCCGGGTCACCAGGTGGACCAGGTCCTGCTCAATCTCATGAGTGTCGTCCCAGTCATACCTGCTCTCCCTCCATTCCAAGAGATCATGGAACCGGGCTTGTGTAGGGCTCCCAAACTCCAGCTCTGAAAAAGTCTCCCATAACAAGCCAGGACCATCAAACTCCTCTCCCTCCAGCTTGTCATGCTCAGCTGTCCTGGGTAGGTACTGTGCCCCATACCACCAGAGCGCCTGGTAGGCATCTTCCAGCCACAGCTCCCGCCATGCTAGGAGTTCCAATTCCTTCACCCATTCCTCCCGGGGCTGCTCTCCCAGGAAGGGCATCCGCAGGGCTACTCGCTTCTGCAACCGCTGGTCTTCCGTGGGGAGTCTCTTGTCCTGCATATACTCCACAATACCCAGTACCTGGTACCAGATGCCTTTGCGGACTGCATCTCGGTCATCCATGACACCCTCATCGTACTCCACTGCTGTTTCCATTCTGGTGCTGTCAGGGTCGCTGTACTGGGACATGCGTTGCCCTCAAATTGTAATTCCAGGGAATGATGTTTCTCTGTAGCTGTCCTTCTGGGCTGTGGGAACGATCCCACTGCTGCCACCAATGTAACGGACCGTTTCAGCAGACACGGGGTTAAAATTCCAAAGCCCAGTGGCGAGGTTGGTTTCGCCACAGGGAGTGTATCATCTATCAGGTGTGCCAACAAAGACTACTGCTGATGAAACCATTGCAACTTGGTGAAATGACCAGCAGAGCTGCAGAGGTGATGGCTGGGCACAAGCAGACTAAGCCCAATGCCGATGCTTGGCCACAGACCAGGCCTAGCAACTAATGACAATGAGTAATGTGGGGGAGGAGGGAATCTCCCTCCTCTCAAAATTGCCAGTTGTGAAAGCTTGGTCTCTTAGGAGAAGAGGCAGTTGACTTAATGCCGTTGGACTAAACAAGAACGAATTCCCTGGTCTGTGTCAGTGACTGAGAAAACTGGAGCAGCAGAAGGCACAATGCCCAGGGCAAGTGTGCAGGGGTGGACTGGCCATAGATCTTACAGGGAAATTTCCCGATGGGCTGATACCCAGGGGGCCACCCAAGCCCTCCTCATTGCCACCAGATGGATATATAATGATCTCATGTTCTCAGTAGTAATTAAAGCTAGCAGCATCAGATACTTATATACTTGGCCAGCAGCCGCAGGTGCCCTCCTAAATTCCGCTGTATCGCCATCCTCAGGACTGTGATACAGTTGAATACTGCAGCGGGGGAGGCAGTATTTTGTGAAGAACTGTGGTATTTGGTTCTGTTGGGGTGGTATTTTGTGCTGCACCACAGTATTGCTGGTCCCATCTACTTGTGTTGTCCCAGCCCACTTGTGTTGCCCTGCCTTCTGTCAATATGGTCCCAGCTACAGAATGGGCTGTTTTTATGGTTTTTTCAGGGCCACCTTAAGCTCACAGTCTGCCCTTGCAAGAGTGACCGCTGTATGTAAAGAGAAGATCCTAAGCTAAGACATTTGAGGTCTAGAGGCCAAACATCTGCACTGGATCAGGAAAGTCCCCATTGGTACTAGCACTAATATAAATATGGATTGTACGCAGTTGAAGGAATGTGCTATTCCATGTGCCAGTTGCAGTTGTATTGTGTACCCTGTTAATATCTATTATTTAATGGTTAAAGTGTGAGCACCCTATGGTGTGATCAAATGTAAAATGTTGCACAGTAAAGTTTGCTACAAATTTTTTTATTGCTTCCACCTGCCTTATTTCTGAACCCTCCAAAGATCTTGTAGAGGGTGCCACCTACACTTTACATGCAGACTGGGTAGAGGAGGGAGGCTCCTTCTCCAGCCAGTTGTCTTACATCCAGGCACAGGCCAATGAGAAGCAGGACTGGGACATGGCTGATTTACTGGAGAACAAAAAAGATTTGTTTGTTTCTCAGTTGTAATTGCAATAAGATAAAAAGTAGGATCAAAGTAAATAAGTATTTATCTTGTGCATTTTCTATTTGTTCCTCTAAACCAGGGGTGCACAACCTTTTCTGGTTAGGAACTACATTGTCAATCTGAACCAATTCCAGGGGCCAAAAATAAAACTTAAAGGGGTATTACCAACTTAAATACTATATTTATGGCATATTGAACATAAAGTTCAGTACATACACTTCTAGTACCCCCATCTAATGGGAGAATACATGAAAAATACATGTGAGAAGCCACAAGACATAAACATACATGTCTGTTACCAGATGTTTGTGGGCCGCACAGAATGGTATTGAGGGCCGCATGTGGCACCCAGGCTGCAGGTATTGCACCCCTGCTCTTAAGGGATTCAGCAATAAATATGCTCTTTTAGCTAAAACAGACTCCAGTACTCCTGCCCTCAAGAGTGACTCCCGCCCTGATGGACTCTTATCAAACAGTTGCTGATTCATTCGGATGTAGCAAAAATCAATTAAGGTACTTTAAAATGATCTAAAATGAAAAGATAATCAGCTCATCACAAAATTCTTCTCCCTCTCAGGTGAGACAGCTGATGAGTCTAATAAAGAGTAGAACAAGTCTGGCACACTGATTGCTTCCAGTTTTATTGTAGAGGTCTTACATGATTAGGTACTGCTGTTTGAAACGCCTAAACAACTGCCAATGATGATGGTTATATCATTTGCATATCTACAATTAAGGTATGGTTAAAACTGAAATGCACAGTAGCAAAATCTGCATCAAATCTTTGCGTGGTAACAAATTTGCATCATTTATGTCATGCGGGAACATACTCTGAAACCGGAACAAAAATTTACATAGATCCACTGTCTACTACTTCATTATAACTGTGAAACTACCGTATTTTTCGCCCTATAAGACGCACCGGCCCATAAGATGCACCTAGGTTTTTGAGGAGGAAAATAAGAAAAAAAAAATTTTGAACCAATAGGTGTGCTTTTGGTGGGTTTTGAACTAATTGTGGTCTGTGGATGGCACACTGTTATGGGGGATCTGTGGGTGACGCACTGTTATGGGGGATCTGTGGGTGACGCACTGTTATGGGGGATCTGTGGGAGACACTTATGGGGGATCTGTGGGTGACACTTATGGGGGATCTGTGGGTGGCTCTTATTGGGGTCTCTGGATGGCACTGTTAAGGGGATCTGTGCATGACACAGTTATGGAGGGGATCTGTGGATGACACATATATAGCATCTTATGCTATGTGTCATCCACAGATCCCCTCCATAACAGTGTCCCTGTAGTGAATGACCCTCAATACAAGGGGTGGGGGTCGCATCTGCTTTTATAATGACAGCGGGGCCTGTGCCGTGACTGTATTCTACTACACGGGCCCCGCTCACTGTATAATCGTATCTGTATTCTGTAATAGTTAATTGTGTATATAATGTAATCGCATAATCAGCGCTACTTACAACTACAAGCGCTCGGTAGGTAGCCGAGAGGAGGGAGGAGGCAGGCCGGGAGGACGGGCGCTGGCAGCGTGAGTCACTACGTCATGCGCCCACGCCGCCTGCTTCATTCATAAAGTGGGCGGCGCAGGCGCGTGACGTAGTGAGTGACGCGCCGCCCGACCGTCCTCCCAGCCTGCCTCCTCCCTCCTCTCTGCTACCTACCGAGCGCTTGTAGTTGTAAGTAGCGCTGATTATGCGATTACATTATATACACAATTAACTATTACAGAATACAGATACGATTATACAGTGAGCGGGGCCCGTGTAGTAGAATACAGTCACTGCACGGGCCCCGCTGTCATTATAAATGCAGATGCCAGCCCCCAGCCCCCACACCCGCCGCACGGCATCGCGGCGGGGGTATCATTGAAAATACGGCAAAATCAGCAGCATTCGCCCCATATGACGCACTGCTATTTCCCCCCCACTTTTGGGGGGGAAAAAGTGCGTCTTATATGGCGAAAAATACGGTATTTGTACCTGAGACAGGGGGATTATTGGGACCAACATCAAAGTGTGCCTTTCCAAAGGCAAATAATAACTGCTGAAGTCATATAGAGGAACAGCTATTTCCACAAAATAGTAGTTGCCAACAAAAAGTTACATAGACTGTAGTTTTTGGTCATCTCGACAAATCTGGTCATTATAGAAGCACTGATCCCTTGTTCTAGAGCAGGTAGAAGAACTGTGTGGCTCTCTTGATTCCTCAGTCCTGGAATAGATGATGGGCAAAAGGTTAGGTTCTAGAACTTCAGCTCTGCTCTTTGCTAGATGTCCCCATCACAATGTTCTGCCTGTAAAAGTTGCGACATAAATTCCAATCAGCCTGAGGCAATCGTTAAAATGTCAAGTGAAAAAATAGCTGAAGATGAAATATCAGTTGTTTGTAGAAAAATGTGTGTTAGAATGGCATGCAGGGAAAGTTCATGTGCACTGAACAATAGATCGCATGTTTCCTTTGCCCTTTTGGATAGTTACATGTAATCTAATGCTGTTCAGTTCTATGTGCTACCACTCCTACCTCCCAAGCAGCTTAAAATCAATCATTTTTTTTCTACATTTTTCCATGGCTTCTTCATTCTGCTTCTTTACTGCAGTGATGTGCCATTAATCCAGATATGAGTGGGGACATAGAGCAGGAGGGACCGATAGCGGCTGGGAATAGGGCAATGTTGCTGGCATGGTGGGACCGCAAACAGATGAAGGTGTTTTTTTAATGGGTCACAGTTTAGGCTGAAAACCCCTTTAATCGGTCAAAAGTAACCAATGTGGATGACAGATACTATGAACAATGTACTAGCCTGTATAATAGCATTTCTTATGATTGGTGAAAATGTCAATTGGGAGTAAAATATTGACCTTTCCTAAGGATTGGTCATCACTGAGGATGGGGGTCCGACACCCAACACTGTCATAATCGGCTTTGATGTGCACTGTGGCCTCCTCACAGCATACCAAACACAGTGCAATACATTGTATAGAGGCTGTGCTTGGTATTGCAGAACAGGTCCATTCACTTAAATGGGGCTGAGCTGCACCTTGGTCATTTGACCAATGAATGAGATTTCACTGGCCTAGAAAGAGGCTACAGTGCTCACTGGAGTGCCACAGCCTCTTCAAACAGCTGATCTGTTGGGGGTGCCAGGAGTCAAACCATCATCAATCAGATACTGATGACTCAACGTTGAGGAAAGAATCCACTGACAAGCTAAGGAGTTGGAGCTAAATTGAATAAGTTAAACTGCAAAGATACAAGATGGTATGATCTTAAACTCCCCCCGCCCCTTGTTTATGTGGCTGCTTCAAAGACAGTGAGGTAGTGAGAGCTGTTTTGTATGTCCTTTTTTTATATTTTTTATCTCACATACTGTCGTGGGCAAGCAGACTGTAAGATCGAAACTTTCAGATGTTATGTCTCCACCCTTAGCCAAAAATGGGGGAGAAAAATGGAATGGACAAAAAAGAAAAAAAAAGAAAAAAAAAAGATAAATATCTGGTTTCCCCCAGTCTATGGTATCAGAGTGCTAATAAGCTATTAACATGGTCAGGATATTATCATGGAATTTGAGAGGGTTGAATAATAAGTTGAAGAGAAGGGCAATTTTTGATTTATATGAATCTTTCTCACCAGGGCTTTTATGTTTGCAAGAGACGCACCTAGTTCCTTCCTCTACTAATTTAGATTGGAGGCACTGGGTGAGATTCTCTTATCATGCAACTTTTTCAGGATATGCTAGAGGTATAAGCCTAATAATTAATAAAAATTTATTAGTCCAGGAAATGCTGTACCCTCAGGGACACTGGGTGACATAAAATGATAATAAGGAACCTATATATAGCCCAAAATAAAGTCCAGGGCCCACCCCTAACTATATCACGAAAACCAACCAAAAGGAGTGGGTCAATTGAATACAAAACACTTATAACACTGAGGTAATCAAAAAATGACATAATTTTATTTGAGAATCACAACAAGACATAATTGGTACAAATCACAAAAGACAAATAGTACAGGTCACAATACATAAAAATATTAAAAACCAAGAGGACCGATGGTGGACTGCTGGTATATATTTATAAAGTGCAAGTGCAATAATCCTGATTGGTCATTAGTAGAGAGGTATATTACACCAAACCACTATGGCTCCAAACTACATAATACAATAGAACCCATATGCATTTTTATACAACAGATACCAGAATTGGGGGTGAAGATACACACCACAAAGGCTCACTGAGGCAATGGGGTAACTAAAAATGTAATAGGCACATAGAAAATACTGACCAACCAACCTAGTATACCACACAGAAGCACCACCGGTCCGCTCCCCAACGCACGTTCCGCATTTAGCTTTTTCAAGGGGTAATCAGGATTATTGCACTTGCACTTTATAAATATATACCAGCAGTCCACCATCGGTCCACTTAGTTTTTAATATTTTTATGTATTGTGACCTGTACTATATGTCTTTTGTGATTTGTACCAATTATGTCTTGTTGTGATTCTCAAATAAAATTATGTCATTTTTTGATTACCTCAGTATTATAAGTGTTTTGTATTCAATTGACCTACTCCTTTTGGTTGGTTTTCATAAAATGATAATAGTTGGGTTGTATTTACCACCAGGAGCCTCATTAGGGATATTAGTTGCAATTAGACAGCAATTGAATAAAGCCTGTATTACACTGTCCAATTTTTAAACAGATAATCGCTAATGAGCGTTCACATGAACATTCGTTAGCAATCATTTTGCAGTGTAATACTGCCGCCAATTGCCCGATGAACTAGCAAATTCTCGATCATTGGGTAGTCCAAATCTTTTGACATGTTAAAAAATTATATGCATTGTTTGCAGGCAGCAGATCGTGATGCCTAATAATGATCTGCCGATGGCACACCACTATACAGCATCGGGACGAGTGATGGCATAGTGATCGCTCCTCCACATGTTGCTGAGGAGATTGCTGCATGTTATAGTAACGTTCTCCTTCACTAGCAGGCAGGCAATTTCCGGGAAGGAAAGCTTCCCTCTCAAAAACCGTCTGCCACATTGGGATGTGTAATACAGCCTTAAGTACCAAGAGCTCAGTATTATTAATTGGAGACTTTAATAAGATTATAGATATGGATAAAGATAGGGTCTCTTTAAAAGGGAAATTAATGGATATACATAGGACAGTTTTTGGGAAATTTATAATGGAAATGGGTTGTTTTGATGTATGGAGAGAAAAATTCCCAGAACAGAGTGAGTATACATGTTATTCAGTGTCTATGTTTGATTGATTTAGTTCTGTCTAATGAACTTGGATTTAAGTTAATGTCAAAGATTAGGATTTGACCTAGAGGGTTGTCAGATCATTCATCAATTATCCTTGATATTGAAAAAAGGGGAAAAAAAGGGATAATTTATTTTAAGATCAGCCTGTATTGGTTAAAATCAGTTGAGGAGGATGTAGACATGTAGCAATTTATGAAATTAAATTACTCCCGTGGGGACTTAAGAATAGTTTGGCCTATATGAGAGAGTGGCTAAGCAAGCATATTCAGCTGGTCAAAAGAAGGGAGGATATTGTATTAGAGACACTTAAAGGGCAAGTGACAAATGCAGAGTCCAAGTACATAAATGCACCGGAGGACCAGAATAGGGTGACTTGGGTCACAATGCAAGATCAAGTAAATTTGTCATAGAAGTGCTCTAAGGAGATGTCAGGTAAGCTACTTTCACACTAGCGTTCAGAGCGAATCCGTCTGATGTCTGCTCAGACGGATCCGCTCCTATAATGCAGACGTTTGGATCCGTTCAGAACGGATCCGTCTGCATTATAGTTTGAAAAAAATTCTAAGTGTGAAAGTAGCCTTTGAAGAGTGAGCCATATTGTGTCATCTTCAAACGGATCCGTCCCCATTGACTTACATTGTAAGTCTGGACGGATCCGCTTGCCTCCGCACGGCCAGGCGGACACCCGAACGCGTTCAGGTGTCCGCTTGCTGAGCGGAGGCTGAACGCCGCCAGACTGATGCATTCTGAGCGGATACGCGTCCACTCAGAATGCATTAGGGCTGGACGGATGCGTTCGGGGCCGCTTGTGAGCCCCTTCAATTGGAGCTCACGAGCGGACACCCGAACGCAGGTGTGAAAGTAGCCTTAGTAGGTATACAGCTTTTTTTTGGGAGGAAATTACTAAATGAAAGAATTGAGGACACAAACACAAAAGGACCAAAAAGGCCTAATAAAAGCAAGTAGGATATTAACAGGTATTAGTGTATTATGGAAGAATTTTGTGCTTACAATAAAATATTATACACTTCTGAATTAACTAGTGATATTAAGGATATGGAAGCTGAGATGGACAAGGTTCATCTTCTATATCTGGTTAAAGAGCAGATTGAACAGTTGGAGGACCCATTAGGGCTAGAAGAGCTTTTCTTGGCAGCAACCCCACTCCTTCGATCAAATGTTACAGTTAGTAGGATTCTAATATGGGGAGATTTTTTTGCAGTTCTTATTGGAAGTATTTGAGATATCTAGAGAGACGAGGTATGCCTGCTTCTATGAGAGGCAATAATAATCTTGTTGTTGAAAGAAGGTAAAGATTAGTGTTGGTCGAGCACCAAAGTGCCTGGGTGCTCGTGTAGAACACCTCTGGATGCTTGGGTGCTCTACCGAGCACCCGAGCACAATGAAAGTCACCGGGAGAACCCATGCATTAAACCAGGCACCCCCTGCTCTGAAGAGGGGAAAGTGTCTGGTTCACATGAAAAGGTTAGAAATTGATCGAAACACCACTGAAATGGTTCGGGAGCAGCATGGGGAGGATGTCTGGATGCATCTTGGACTCCCAGGTTGCTGCTGGGAACGTTGTCCGAGTAGTACGCCACTTTTACAGACTGACAATAATACGCACAAAACCGAAAATAAAGGAAACAATTTTTCCTGTATATTTACTTGTATATAAAGTGCAAGTGCTGCCAAAAATTAAAAGGAAGAGGCACTCCGATATAACATAAAGGAGGGCCTCATTCACATTGTGGTACAATTGTTTAGGTAGTGGGACTCCTACACTCAGAAAGCCTATGCATTAAGTGAAAGGGCTGCCAAAAATTACAAGGAACCGGCACTACAATACACCCTTTATTACACATAAAGGAGGGCATCATACACACCCTTGAAAAATTATGATTGATGGCCTGCTGGTGACCCTCAAAAACTATTGGCGCAAGGGCCTGCTGATCTGACCATCTAAAACATTAGAGGCGAGTGCCTGCTGCTGATCTGACTATCTAAAACATTAGGGGCGAAGGCCTGCTGCTGAGCTGACCCTCTAAAACATTAGGGGCGAGTGCCTGCTGCTGATCTGACCATCTAAAACATTAGGGGCGAGGGTCTGCTGCTAATCTGACCTTCTAAAACATTAGTGGTGAGGGTCTGCTGCTGAGCTGATCATCTAAAACATTAGGGTGAGGGTCTGCTGCTAAGCTGACCATCTAAAACATTAGGGGCGAGGGCCTGCTGCTGAGCTGACCATCTAAAACATTAGGGGCGAGTGCCTGCTGCTGATCTGACCATCTAAAACATTAGGGGCGAGGGCCTGCTGCTAATCTGACCTTCTAAAACATTAGGGGTGAGGGTCTGCTGCTGAGCTGACCATCTAAAACATTAGGGGCGAGGGCCTGCTGGTGACCCTCTAAAACATTAAGAACAAGGGCCTGCTGGTGACCTTCTAAAACATTATGGACGAGGGCCTGCTGGTGACCCTCTAAAACATTATGGGCGAGGGCCTGCTGGTAACCCTCTAAAACATTATGGGCGAGGGCCTGCTGGTGATCCTCTAAAACATTATGGTTGAGGGCCTGCTGCTGAACTGACCCTCTAAAACATTAGGAGTGAGGGCAGCCTAATAAGCATGTTGATATGATGATTAGAGATGGCTTTGTGGTCGTTTCGCGGCGAACTTTGTTTGTCCGCCGGCACCATATTTTTTCCATTCTACAAATCTTTGACCCATGATACATCCATCAGGTGGGACAGGACAGCCAATTGAGACGTTTTTAAGCACATGGACACACCCCCTACCCTATAAATAAACCCGATCTGGCCGCCATTTTACATTCAGTCTTTTGCCAGTGTAGGGAGAGGTTGTTGTGTGGAGCAGGGACAGACTGTTAGAGAGTATAGAGACACCAAACGCTAGCTAATGCGGCCACAAAAGTCCTTTTAAGGACTGGTATAGATGTGCTATCGATAGCTGTGACTTACTGAGGGGTGTAATATACTTATAATATACTTTCTAACATAGAAAGTATATTATAGTGCATTTGTATTGTGCAGCAGTTGTGTGTGGTTCTGCTGCGATACTGCAGCTATACAGAGGGACAAACGCTATTGGAATAACTAATTGCAACTGGTGAGATATACCAGTTGCCCCCCAAAAAAACTGATTTGAGACAGGGGTGTGATATACCTATAATATAATTTCTATGTAGTGTATTTGTGGTCAGGACCTAAACGAGTGGAAGATGCCCAACCACCACCCCCCTACCTAATTGGCCTGAGGTGTGCCTTGGCCTCACTAGGTCGGTATGCCTGAAAAAGGGGGCATACCCTGAATGTGATGGTTGAATGACTGAATGAAGAATGGGAATGGGTGGGCAGGGGACGTCCGAATGCCGACGTGCTGCCTGGGAGAGCCAGACTGCTTAAGACAGGTACCGGCCCCTCCCACAAATCCAGGCTAGCCTGCGGCCAGCCTTAACACTTGTGGTCAGGACCTAAACGAGTGGAAGATGCCCAACCACCACCCCCCTACCTAATTGGCCTGAGGTGTGCCTTGGCCTCACTAGGTCGGTATGCCTGAAAAAGGGGGCAAAACCCACCAGTGAGGGAAGGATTGGCCTGAGGTGCTACTCTGCCAATGTACTGAATGCTTGGACCAGCTCCGCTTGTGGCTCCGGGATATACCGTACAAAGCACCCCGAGCGCCAGCGCCCCAAGTGTTTAATGATATGCACAGGGACTCCATGCTTGGACGCTGCGGATGCCGCACCGATGCGGAAAGAATGCCCCGAGAATTGAGCCGGATTCAATCCTACACTGGTCAACAGGATGCGAATATGTTTGATGAACTGGCTGGACGTCAGTGGACCAACAGGGAATGGAAGTAATGGGTCGGTGGGGCTGTGAAGACTTAGGGCCAGCAAGAGGTTGTCCAAGACTGTCACTGGACACCATGCGTTTGTGGTCTGGAAGAACTTAACTACATGGCCGGGACCTACCTGCCTTGTTTTGTTGTGAGGCAACTGCGAATGAGTTACTGCCCATCCTGACTAAATCTCCCTTGCGGAGAGCCACCGCCCCTTGTCTGGCCTGTGTCACTTCACCTGGTCTTAAAAACCCGCAAAACGGCAAGTACATCGCCGCCTTGATCACCAGGCTGGGAAGGACTCCGAATGGTGACAATGTGAGAACTTCCGACAGGCTACGAAACGTGTCCCCCTTAATAGGTCGACGGACCGACTTGACCGTGACCTGGCTTTTTTGAATGCCTCTGAGGATGGCCTTGATCAGGTGAGCTGAAAATATAGAGGGTCTGTCTGGCTCTTGAAGTGCCAAAAAATGCTGCACCCCAGCCAAATATAGCCTAATGGTGTTGTAGGATAAAGCCAATACCGAATGACAATAAGACACGAAAGCCACCATATACTTGACCTGACCTGTGTCACCTCTAGGATATGCCAACTTAAAGTTCGAAAAAACCACCCACGCTCAGCGGTACGACCGCAACGTACTGGCCGACAAAGACTTGGTAATGAGTGAACTGGCGACCACCATCAGAGAGTCTAATCCAAGACCAGCAGCCGCCAGTCCGGTACCGGGGTGCCCACTGAGTCTGCTTCTGGGTTCTGTAAGAAAAAGCGAGAAAAATCAAAACGAGATAAAGCATCAGCTGCAACGTTGCTGACCCCGTCCAAAAACAGGGCATGAAAATGAAACCCCTGTTCCAGAGCTATCCAGGTCAATCTACGCATGAAAGACATGATGAATAACGATTTAGATCTGCCCTTGTTAATGATCTCTGCGGTCGCCATGTTGTCAGTGTGGAAAACCACAGTGTGACCCGACCACCTATGCCCCCAGACTATAGCAGCTGCTACGATAGGATGGATCTCGAACAATGCCGACATCTGAGAAAACCCTGGCAACTGTAGCACGTGTGTGGGCCATGAGCCGGCGAACCAATGTGAGCCAAATATGGCCGCGAAACCTACCGAGGCAGCCGCGTCTGAAAATACATGTGGAGAATCAGAAGTGGCCCTCGGAATAAACATGGAAATGCCGTTCCACCCACTGAGAAATCTGTCCCACATGAACAGATCTGCTCGGGCATTCGCATTAAGATGCACTGATGCGTCCAAATCACTGGTCTGTTGTAATAAGACTAGCAATCTTGAAATGAATGATCTACCCTGAGGAATGATCCTCATGGCAAAGTATAACATGCCCAACAGAGACTGCAATTCTCTCTTGGTGCAAACCTGAGACATGAGCAAGGAACGGACACCTGATTTGATTCTGTCGAGTTTGTCTTGTGGCAGACTGGCTGACATGGCACGTGAATCTAGAGAGATCCCCAAGAACGTGACAACCTGCGCAGGCCCTTCTGTTTAGTGTTCGGCCACTGGAATGTTTAACTCCTTGAAGACCTCCAAGAGAACTTGCAAGTCAACAGGTGCCTGTGAGGGTTCTTCGATCAACAGAAAATCATCCAGGTAGTGAATGACATTCTGGCAACCCTGTTCCAACAAAATCCATTCCAGTGCCTGCGCTAACCTGTCAAACAGACTGGGGCTGCTCTAGGAACCAAACGTCAACTTGGTGGCGAAATAGTACGCATCTCTCCATTTGATGCCATGCCACTGCCAGAGAGATGGGCTAATGGGCAGCAGTTTGAACGCATCAGAGACATCTGCTTTGGACAGCCAAGCCCCCATGCAGTCTGAAGAATGACCTGGATAGCCTGGTCTACGGAAGTATACTTCAAGGAAATTCCTCGGACGGAATCAACGAGTTGAGACTAGGACCGTGGGAAGAATGTGGAGCAGACAAATCATAAATCAAACGAAATTTATTGGAATATTTTCCCTGCACCACCCCCACCGGGCTCACCCTCCAAGTGCAGAAAGGAGGGGACTGGAAAGGACAATGATGAAACCCTTGTCCAGCTCAACTGCCAAGAGTGAATCCACCAGACCAGCATGTTTAGAAGCCGACTGCAAGTTGGGGCATTCATGAGTCTGCTGGGGCAAGGTGATGAGCCCAGTGTGAAACCCCCGTGAAAACCCTTCCACCAGGAATGTACGGAACGGCTGAACCGGATGAAGCCGCAGCATCTGGTCTAGTGCCTCCACATTCACCCGGCTCAGTCACGCCGGCTTCAATGTGCAGACCGTGACCGGATGTGCCCTAAAACATGTGGCACAGACATGCAGGAGCCTGCACTGGCTGAAGTTGCAGATGGCGTAGACCACTGCAAACAACACAACAAACACAACAAAACAACAACAACAAAAAAGAAAACGAAAAAAGAAAAAGAGAAGAGGAAAAAAAAAAAAAACTGTTAACCCTACGACCTGCTGCCCGTAAGCTGACAAACAAGATGACGGAATCTAAGCCCCTCCCCTTCCCCCCCCCCAGCAGCGTGAAACGATTGAACGAAAAGCCTTCGAGGCTGACAGGGAGTATGATAGTCGTTTCCACTGACGTATGAAGCGAGCCCGAGTTTGTGTGAATCTGTGACGTGGCAGATTAATTAAAAACGAATACTGCGGGCTAAAGAACCTACAGACGTGGTAGGTGATGTATGTAAGTATAGGATTTGTGGAAAACAGACCGTATGACGTATGACACTAGTCTACGAGATGAAACGGGGTGTGTATGTCGTGCGAGCGTGTAGCTGTATTGGCGGATGTACCTATGCTAGAGGTGTATGGATGAAGCTTGGTGGATAAAGTTTTTTTTTGTTTTTGTTTTTTTTTGTTATCCCAAAAAATTCTCTTTTTTTTTTTTTTTTTTCTTTATTTGAACAACCCACTCTTTTTTTTTTTTTTTTACTTTATTTAACAATCCACTTGTACCTTTTTTTTTTTTTTTCTTTATTTGAACAACCCACTCTTTTTTTTTTTTTTTTTACTTTATTTAACAATCCACTTGTACCCTTTTTTTTTTTTTTTTTTTTGTCAAACTGCCTGATGTGCGAACTATGTGTCTAAGGTATGTATGTAGTGTATGTGATGAGTGTCAAACATGTGCACAAGCAGCAACCTTGTAAGTAATCAACTCAGTAATGGCACCAGGACCCAGCTGCCAGAGTTTAACCTGCTGAGCCCAGATGACTCGCAGCCCCTGTATGAACTTAGATACAGGTTATGCTGAGACAGGCAATGAGCTCCAACTATGTGACAATGCTGCCCATTGGTGCCAAAACTTGAATTGCATGTGCCTGAACGCAGTGAGGAGAAGCGATCCTCCGGCACACTTCCCCCTCTCTACACACCCTCCTACCCTCCTCCACATTGCCACGCTCCCCAAACAAACCAGTTATCTTGGAAAACGACCTGAACAGCTTGCAGACTGAAGGGAAAGGTACACCCGGCTTCTCTGAGATCCGACTCGTGCAGGACGCTTGCTGATGACGTCACACCCGGAAGTAGCAGACGTCCGAATGCCGACGTGCTGCCTGGGAGAGCCAGACTGCTTAAGACAGGTACCGGCCCCTCCCACAAATCCAGGCTAGCCTGCGGCCAGCCTTAACACTTGTATTGTGCAGCATTTGTGTGCGGTTCTGCTGAAATAACTCAGCTATACAGAGTGACAATTGCCATTCAAAAAATAATTGCAACTGGTGTGATATAACGTTTGCCCCCCAAAAAACTTATTGAGGCAGGGGTGTGATATATCATTTCCATATAGTACATTTGTAATTTGCAGGAATTGTGTACGGTTCTGCTGAGATACCCCAGCTATACAGAGGGACAAATGCTATTGGAACAAATAATTTCAACTGGTGTGATATACCAGTTGCCCCCCCCAAAAAAAACTGATTAAGGGGTTTGATATACCTGCTTCCAGCAAATAATCATTAAGCGGTTCTATATACCTGCTTTCACAAATACTGCTCTTCTATAGGGACTTTGTCACAGGGTCATTTTGAAAATGACAGGCAGAGGAAGAGGCTGGACATTCCACAGGGGAGGTAGGGATCAGGCAGGTGCACCAGGCAGGAGCCTAAGTGGGAAGTTGGAGAAGGGGCGTGCGATTACGTCAAAGGACACAACAGAGTTGGTTGAGTGGCTCACTCAGCCTTCCGCTTCTGCACCCTCCTCATCCTCTGTATCTGCAACCTCCTCACTCTCTGCTGTTTGCACCCCCAAAGACCACCACAATAGCCCCTCCACTCAAGTCAGAGGAATTATTTTCCCATCAATTCACAGACCTTACTGATGTGCAGCCATTCTTGCATCGGATAAGGAAGAGGAGGTGGCAACGGCCGCCACCCAGCGGTCTGACGACAGTACCCAGATCAGCCCGAGGAGGGTGGTCCCCGCTGTTGCTGCCTACTCCGAGATCTCTAATGTCAGTGGTGGTGAAGGGGACGATGATGACTAGTGATGAGCGGCAGGTCCCATATTCGAATTCGCAATATTTCGAGATAATTTTTGCGATTGCGAATAATCTAAAATGTAAAAATCACGTAGTGTGAAGTTGATCAAAAATGAATATATAGCAGTAAATACAGTTCTATATATTTGTCTTAATAATATTTGTCATATTCAAAAACAAGAATATATAGCAGTTTAATGGATTAGGCAGTGGCTGAGGGACAGACAACAGAGGGTTGTAGAGGGTTGCAAAATTGCAGAAGGCCTCGATGGTAAGGTGTGTCTTTTTGCTGATGACACAAAGATTTGTCACAGGGTTGATGTTCCTGGAGGGATACACCAAATGGAAAAGGATTTAGGAAAACTAGAGGAATGGTCAAAAATCTGGCAACTAAAATTTAATGTTGATAAGTGCAAGATAATGCACCTAGGACGTAAAAAACCCAAGAGCAGAATGTAAAATCAGTGATACAGTCCTAACCTCAGTATGTGAGGAAAGGGATTTAGGGGTCATTATTTCAGAAGACTTAAAAGGTAGGCAGACAATGTCATAGAGCAGCAGGAAATGCTAGCAGAATGCTTGGGTGTATAGGGAGAGGCATTACCAGTAGAAAGAGGGAGCTGCTCATGCCGCTCTACAGAGCACTAGTGAGACCTCATTTGGAGTATTGTGCTCAGTACTGGAGACCATATCTCCAGAAGGATATTGATACTTTGGAGAGAGTTCAGAGAAGAGCTACTAAACTGGTACATGGATCGCAGGATAAAACTTACCAGGAAAGATTAAAAAACCTTAACATGTATAGCTTGGAAGAAAGACGAGCGAGAGGAGATGTGATAGAAACTTTTAAATACATAAAGGGAATCAACAAGGTAAAAGAGGAGAGAATATTTAAAAGAAGAAAAACTGCTACAAGAGGACATAGTTTTAAATTAGAGGAGCAAAGGTTTAAAAGTAATATCAGGAAGTATTACTTTACTGAGAGAGTAGTGGATGCATGGAATAGCCTTCCTGCCGAAGTGGTAGCTGCAAATACAGTGAAGGAGTTTAAGCATGCATGGGATAGGCATAAGGCCATCCTTCATATAAGATAGGGCCAAGGGCTATTCATAGTATTCAGTATATTGGGCAGACTAGATGGGCCAAATGGTTCTTTTCTGCCGACACATTCTATGTTTCTATGTTTCTATAGCGAATATTCGAGAAAATACAAACAGAGAATTTTAGCTAAGCTAATATAGTGCTATAATATATTTTTTTAATAGTGTAAATTTTTTCCAAATCTGAAGTTCAGAAGAGAAAAAAAAATTAGACTATAAAAAAAATTGATTATAGCAGTATATTAGCTAAATTGCTCTATTTGTATTTAGCGAATATTCGCTATATTGCTATATATTTTTGTTTTAGAATATGATGAATATTCTAAAAAACAAATAATATCATAATATTCTAAAACAAGAATATATAGCAATATAGTGAATATTCGAAAAAAACAAAACAAATATAGAGCAATTTAGCTAATATAGTGCTATAATCATTTTTTTTAATAGTTGTAATTTTTTTCCAATCTGAACTTCAGATGAGAAAAAAATGACAACTATTAGACAAAGAAGATTATAGAACTATATTAGCTAAATTGCTCTATATTCGTTTTTTTTGAATATTCATCATTTTTTCCCATCTGAAGTCATGATTCCTTCCTGCTTAAGTTACTTAAGCAGGGAGGATTCATGACTTCAGATGGAAAAAAATGATGAATATATTTATCGCCGATAAAAATTAGCATTACGAAAATTTGCAATCAACACTACTCCTAAAGTCAAAGATATTGCAGCCTTCTCAGTGGCTCACAAGCTAGAAACAGGGAGGGATCATGTGTACTGATTAAAAAAAAATCTTGAATATTCAAAATTACAAATACCGTATTTTTCGTCCTATAAGACGCACTTTTTCCCCCCGAAAAGTGGGGGGAAAATAGCAGTGCATCTTATAGGGCGAATGCTGCATTTTTCCGAATTTGATGATACGCCGTGCCGCAATGCCGCGCGGCGGGTGTATCAGCTGAGAGGGAGGAGAGGCTGGGGGCCGGCATCTGCTTTTATAATGACAGCGGGGCCCGTGCAGTGACTGTATTCTACTACACGGGCCCCGCTCACTGTATATAATCTTATCTATATTTGTAGGCATTGTTAATATAGTTCAGGGTAATCAGCGCCTGTATACTTACAAGCGCTCGTAGCAGAGAGGAGGGAGTAGGCAGGCCGGGAGGACGGGCGCTGGCAGCGTGAGTCACTACGTCACGCACCTGCGCCGCCCACTTTATGAATGAAGCAGGCGGCGTGGGCGCATGACTTAGTGACTCACGCTGCCAGTGCCCGTCCTCCCGGCCTGCCTCCTCCCTCCTCTCTGCTACGAGCGCTTGTAAGTACGGTATACAGGCGCTGATTACCCTGAAGTTTTATATATATACTTTTATATATATTTTATATATTAACAATGCCTACAATTATAGATAAGATTATATACAGTGAGCGGGGACCGTGTAGTAGAATACAGCCACTGCACGGGCTCCGCTGTCATTATAAAACCAGATGCGACCCCCACCCCCTGTATTGGGGGTCATTCACACCGCAGGGACACTATTATGGGGAGAATCTGTGGATGACGCATAGCATAAGATGCTATATATGTGTCATCCACAGATCCCCCCCATAACAGTGTCACCCACAGATCCCCCATAACAGTGTCACCCACAGATCCCCCATAACAGTGTTACCCACAGATCCCCCATAACAGTGTCACCCACAGATCCCCCATAACAGTGTCAGCCACAGATCCCCCATAACAGTGCGCCATCCACAGATCCCCCATAATAGTGTCATCCACAGACCACCATTAGTTCAAAACCCACCAAAAGCACACCTTTTGGTTCAAAATATTTTTTTTCTTATTTTCCTCCTCAAAAACCTAGCTGCGTCTTATGGGCCGGTGCGTCTTATAGGGCGAAAAATGCGATATATATCACTATATTCAAAAAATTCTCTAATTCTCGAAGTGCCGATATTCGCGATAAAAATTTGCAATTCAAATAATCGTGATCAACACTAATGATGACGTGTCGATGGACGTCACGTGGGTGTCCACAAGAAAGGAAGAGGAGGGGAGTTCAGAGGGAGAGACGGAGCAGCAGATAGGGAGGAGAAGCAGGTAGAACTTACATTGCACAGGAGGCAAAAAGCAGACTGCAAATGTATCTGGAGTGAGCCATCCACCATGCACGGTCACATCTTGCGCTCCCAGGACGCTGGCACATGGCTCCGCAGTGTGGGCTTTTTTTAACTTATCAGCTGCTGATAATAGTGTTGCCATCTGCATCCTGTGCTGTCAACGCATAAGAGAGATCGTTACCCCCAGACGAAGGCACGCCGAAACGCGCGTCGGGGGAGCGCCATCCTGGTTTGTGTACACAGAACCTTCGGGTAAGTTCCTGCAGCAGGTCCCAGGTCTTCACATTAAGGGTAGATCCATTTTCTTGATCCCGGGTACCATTTCATTGTTATTTTTTGATGTTTTGATGTGAAGGATCATGGGTCCTTGATAGTTATTATTGCTTATATAATACAAGATATGGGACATACCCTTATTACATTTTCCATATAATAATTTAAAATAGATCATTAATATCTAGTCTGTGTAGCTGACCAGGATGGTGTGTTTCTTTCTGCTACCTTTCCTTTTAAAGTGACATTGTCTTTATAATATTCATGTGATTCAATAAAATACAATATATTTTCTACTGGTACTCTGTGAGCTTCATTTTTTGTAGGTTTTTATTCTGGATTTAGAAGCTGGTACTTACATTTCTTTATAGTTGGTCCCCCTATATTGCCACAATATGCATTGATGTACTATTATAGTCTTGGCATGTGGGCCACTCTTGGTCTTTTTTCTATAATTATTTATGTCAACGCATAAGTCACATTAAGCCCAACACTCACCTAGGGACGACCGCCTTAAGAAGGCACCAGGCCTCCCATCACCGTGCCCAGTGGGAGCAACGCCGTCAGAACCCACAAAGCCACACTCCTGGTGCTCCACATCCTGCCTCTTCTCCTACTCCTCCCAGTTGTCCTCCACTCCACCTTCCACCGTGCTGTCGTCGTATTAATCTGGCACAAGGCAGGCTTCCGTGGCCTAAATGTTCGAGCGTAAAAAAATTATGACGCCGGATAATCCTCTTGCCCAACGGCTGACCGCTGGCTTGTCGGAACTGCTAGCCCGCCAACTACTGCAATATAAATTAGTGGACTCGGAGGCCTTTAGAAAATTTTCATTTTGTTCATTGGCACACCGCAAGAAATATTTCTCCCAGAAAGGGCATCCCAGAGCTATATGGCCACCTTCAGTGGCAAGTGAATGTATCTCTGGCACACAGTGTCGTTACCAAGATACATCTGACCATAGACACGTGGTCTAGCAAACATGGGCAGGTAAGGTACATAACTTTTACTGCCCACTGGGTGAACCTTCTGACAGCCGTCAAGTATGTAACCCGTGGCTCCTGTGTGGATTTGGTGTTACCGCCACAGATTGCAAGCAGGCCTGCATTTTCTTCTCCCCCTCCTACTCCATACTCCGTCTCCTCCTCGGCTGACTCCTCCTTTTCCACTGCTACCGCCTCTTCCGCTGCACCCCCCAGTTCCCCAGAACCTATTCGACGTGCCAGGTGAGATGTTGCCATGCTGTGCTGCGACTGTTGTGCCTGGAAGCCAAGAGCCACACCGGTCCTACACTCCTTTCAGCTCTGCGGTCACAGGCCGATCGGTAACTAACCCCGCTCAATTTGGTAATTACAGTTGGTAATGTGGTGTGCGACCACGGTACCAATCTGCTGAGCGTGCTGAAACATGGCAAAATGACACACATGCTGTGCTTGGCACACGTCCTGAACTTAGTCTTGCAGTGATTTGTTGCCAAATACCCCGGGGTCCAGGACGTCTTGCGGCAGACCAGGAAAATCTCTGCCCATTTTAGAAGATCTTACACGGCCATGGATCGCCTTGCTGACGTCAGATTTTTGACTGCCCGACGCAATGGAACTCCACCTTGTATATGCTTTATTGGCTTCTCCAGCAGAAAATCTGCCGTTAATGACTACCTGTACGAACTCTTGGCAGGACAGGTTCTGTGGAGCTTGTTTTTTTTCCACTGTGCCAGTGGCTGCTCATGCGCGATGCATGCAGACTTCTGCGACCATTTGATGAGATCACCAAACTGATCAGTCGCAGCCTGGGCACCATCAGTGACTTCGCACCTTACGCCCTCTTTCTGGAGCGTGCATTGCATCGTGTCATTGATCAGGTGGTCGAGGAGCAGGAGCAGGTAGATGAGGAAGTCGCAATGCTGAATGAATTCCCAGGGGGGCTACTCCATCTGAGACAAGTCAGCAGGAGTCTGAAGAGGATTTAGAGGAGGATGGTGCCTGAGGGGAGAAGGAGGAGCAATAAGAGCAGGCTTTAAACTTTTCTGGGATCCCTGGTGTTGTCTGTGGATGGGGGGGGGGGACCAGGACGACATTCTCCTGGGCGATGAGCAGGAGCCAGGCCGCTCCACCGCTTCCAATTTAGTGCAAATGGGGGCCTTCATGATCCAGTGTTTGAAGAGGGACCCCCACATAAAAAGCATAAAGGGAAAGGACCAGTACTGGGTGCCAATGTACTTAGATCCCCTGTACAAACAGAAAATGGCGGACATATTACCAGCATCACAGAGGGCTGTCAGAATGCAGCATTTCCAGGCCTTGCTGCGAGAGATGCTGCATTCTGCTGTTGCAGGCACTGGCAGAGGAATTTCCTCCCACAGACAATCAGTTGCGAGTACCAATCCTACAGCGCATGCAAGAAGAGGGCGGTTTGAAGATGTGTTGGTCACTTCGGATATGAGATCATTCTTGCAGCCATCCCATTGAGAGCCGCCCTCCGGATCCAGCCTCAGGGAACGCCTAGACAAATAGGTGTCCGACTACATCGGGTTAACGGCCGATGTAGACGCTCTGAGAAGCGAGGAACCCCTGGGAACTGGGTGTGCAGGCTTGACCTGTCCGAAAGGACGTTCAGCACAGCAGGAGGGATCATGACCAATAAGCGCACTCGCCTAGCTCACGACAGTGTGGACTACCTCACATTTCTAAAAATGAATGAGGCATGGATCTCAGAGGAATTCAACACCTGTGACGACCATGTTTAATTGAATTTCCTCTTGACAGCCCACAAATATCTGCCACCACCCAGAACAAATAATGGTCCCTGTCGTAAGTAAAATGCAGCGGCATAAAAGGCCTTTTCTGTCTGGTGAATGCCTAATGTTTGGGACCTCGGAGGAATTCAACACCTGTGATGACCACGTGTTATCGAATTTCAACTATTATCATTTGGGGTTTTTTCAAGAGGGGGGTTTCGTTAGCCATGTTTTTAATCTAATTTTATATTTTTTGTTCTTTTAAACATATGTATTTGACATCTATTTGTACTGGCCTGCAGTAAAATTGATATCTAATGACCGTCTAATATACCTATATAATAATATTTGCAAGGACAGGCACACTCTGCGGTCTTAATAAACCCTCAAACTGATGTTAAAATTCAGAGATTAGCCAGCATCTCCTACTATGGAGGACATGTCTGAGCCTGAGCACCGCCAGGGGCCAGTGGGCGAATTGCAGGAGCGTGAGGTCCGACTCAGACAACTCACCAGTTGCCTCCAGCATGTAGCCATGTAGCCATGCTGTGAGTCCAACTCAAGACTGGCTAATATGGCCCAGGCCTCACAGGTGCACCAAAATGTAGCCTTTGGGTGGAAAACAGGCACATTTAAATTGGAGTTTATACACCTCCAGGCATCTCTATATACAAACAAACTGAAAAAATTGCATTGTGTTAAACAGGCAGGAAGTGCTCAAACCCATATGCAGTTGTGCATTTATATACAGGGGAGCAAATCCTGCACTTGTGGCCCGTTGCTAATGGCGATCCCCAGCAAAAATGCATACAGTGGAGGATGCCTGCAGCGGACCACAAGTACTACAATAAACATCCTACACAAGATAGCAATTATGTGGATGTGATAACCACTATAACAATATAATAATATTTGCAAAGACAGGTGCACTCTGCGGTCTTACTAAACCCTCAAACTGATGTTAAAATTAAGAGATCAGTTTAAGCACAACCTGTTGCCGCTTCCCCACTTCAGTGCTACACTGCTTCCAGCTACTGACTGATGTCTGACTGGTGCTGCAAGATGATAATTCAGAGGAGGAGGCGGAGGAGGAGAAGGGGGCGTTGCAGCCACTAACGTAGGTGGTGGCGGAAACCCTGATGGAAGTAGGGCCCGCAATCCTTGGCGTCGGTAGCACCTCTGCCATCCCAGAGTATGACTCGCTCCCGGGTCCGGCCTCCACAACGTTTACCCAGTGTGCCGTCAGGGAATTGTAGCGTCCCTGACCAAAAGCACTTGTCTATGTGTCAGTCGTTAAGTGGACCTTCCCAATAACTGCGTTGGTGGCTGGGATCAGAGTAACGCAGGATGGCCACCTCCATCAGGCTGCGGAAAGCCTCAGTTCCACAAGCCTAAATGGCAACATTTCCAGGGCCAGCAATTTGGAAAGGTGCGCATTTAGTGCTATGGCCTGTGGGTGGGTGGCTGGATATTTGCGCTTTCTTTCAAAAGCCTGGGGTAAAGACATCTGTACCTTGCGCTGGGACACAGAAGTGGATGTGCTAGCTGATGGTGTTTGCGAAGGTCCAGGTGCATGGCAGGAGGCATCCGGGCCTGCGTCTTGGACAGGGGATTGGCTAGCACGTAACACAGGGGAAGAGGAAGCAGTGGTGTGCCGCACAGACACTGATTGTGGACCCAGGCGTTCGGCCCACCTATTAGGGTGCTTTGATGCCATGTTGTGGATCATGCTGGTGGTGGTGAGGTTGCTAGTGTTCACGCCCCTGCTCATTTTGGTACGGCACAGGTTTCAAATGACAATTCTTTTATCGTCCGCACTTTCCTCAAAAAAGCGCCAGACTGCAGAACACCTACCCCTTGGCAAGGGAGATTGCCGCAAGGGAGTGCTCCAGGGAACAGTTGCGGGCCTGTTTGGTGTGGCCCTCCTTCTCCCTTTTGCCACCCCACTGCTTCTTCCAGCCTGTTGCGGTGCTGCGGATCCCTCCCTCTCTGTACTGCTGTCCTCGCTCGGCTTGCCACCTTCCCAGGTTGGGTAAGTGACTTCATCGTCCACCACCACTTCCTCACTCTGGTTATCTTCCTGACTTATTGACCTAACAACAACCTCATTTATTGACAACTGTGTCTCATCCTCATCATCAACCTCTTGAGAAACTAATTGCGGTTGATTTATTGGCAACTGTCTCATCATCATCATCATCCACCTCGTAAAACACTAATTGCCATTCCCCACCATCATCTTCTTGTGACTGTGGATGCTCAAGAGTTTGGGAATAAAGTTCCTCTTCAAGCGGCCTTGGCGAGAGAGCCAAATCAAGGAATGTCGCTGAAAAGAGCTCCTTGGAATATCCGAGTGTGGGATCACTCATTTTCCAAGACTCTGCATCGTGGGAGGAAGGAGGATCAGGGTGAGGATACTGTTGACCAGACTCTTGGCTACTCAGACTAGACCTTGTGGAAGACAGGGTGGTGCTTAACTGACTGGAAGCATTATCTGCTGCAATCCAACCGACTACCTGGTCGCACTGGTCTGACTTCGAGAGTGGTGTCCTGTGCCGCCCTGCAAACTGGGACATGAAGCTAGGTATCGTGGATGAGTGTGTTTCTTGTGCTCTGGCAGCAGGCACAGTTTCACAGCGCCCATGGACACGACCTCTGCGTGCACCATCAGCAGCACGGTCACTTCCCCGTCCCTTACTGCTCGCCTTGCGCATATTAAATAGTATATATGCTTGCAAGTATGTCACATGTACAGTAGCGCAGGTTTTGTAAGTGCATGCGCAAATAAAGTACACAGAATGTCACAGATATTTTTAGGATGTGCACACGTTAAACAGGAGATGTAGCACAGATAATGTCGCTGTCCGCAGCCTCTATGAAAAAAGTACACTGAATGATACAGATAATTTTTGGATGCACAAACGTTATACAGGAGGTATAGCGCAAGTAATGTCGCTGTCATTACCGGCTAATAAAAAACTACACTGAATGAATGTCACTAATATTTAGGTTGCACAAACGTTATACAGGAGGTATAGCGAAAGTAATGTCACTGTCACCACCGACTAATAAAAAATTACACTGAATTAATGTAACTGATATTTAGGATGCGCACACGTTATACAGGAGGTATAGCGCAAGTAATGTCGCTGTAACCAGCAACTAATAAAAAATTCCACTGAATTAATGTCACTGATATTTAGGATGGGCAAACGTTATGCAGGAGATGTAGCGCAGGTAATGTCGCTGCCACCAGCAGCAAAAAAATTGGACTGAATGTCACTGATATTTGGGATACGCAAACGTTACACAGGAGATGTAGCGCAGGTAATGTAACTGTCCGCCGCGGACACTGTCTACAGAGAAAGTACACTGGATGAAACAGATATTTTTAGGCTGCGCACATGTTACACTGGAGATGTAGGGCAGATAATGTGGCTGTCACCAGTGGTGAAAAAAAATGACACTGAATGTCACTGATATTTCGGCTGCGCTAATGTTATACTGGAGATGTAGCGCATGTAATATCGCTGCCACAAGCAGTAAAACAAATTTGACTGTCACTGATATTTCGGATACGCAAAAGTTATACAGAAGATGTAGCACAGGTAATGTAACTGTCCACAGCGGACACCATCTACAGAAAAAGTACATTGGATGTCACAGATATTTTTAGGCTGCGCACACGTTAGACAGGATATGTAGCACAGATAAGGTCGCTGTCTGCAGCGGCCAAACAATTGCAAGCTATTTAGTGCAGGTTGGCTAAAAATATATATTGCTGCCAGATACAACTATAGTCCTTAACCTCCTAGGGACCGGGCTCATTTTCACCTTAAGGACCAGGCCATTTTTTGCAAATCTGACTAGTGTCACTTTATGTGTGAATAACTTTAAAACGCTTTTACTTATCCAGGCCATTCTGAGATTGCAGATTCCGTTTTGCAGCCGCATCCATGATCCGTGTTTCCTGTCCGTCAAAAAAATAAGACCTGTCCTATTTTTTTGACGGACAACGGTTCACAGACCCATTCAAGTCAATGGGTCAGTGAAAGAACATGGATGCACACAAGATTGGCATCCGCGTCCGTGATCCGTGGCCGTAGGTTACTTTCATACAGACGGATCCGAAGATCCGTCTGCATAAAAGCTTTTTCAGAGATGAGTTTTCACTTCGTGAAAACTCAGATCCGACAGTATATTCTAACACAGTGGCGTTCCCACACTGGCCACCAATGATATTCAAACTGGGGAGGGAGGGGGGTCTGCCCCCTTGTGCCTGGAAGCCCCTGATCTCTTACAGGGGGCTATGATACGCACAATTAACCCCTTCAGGTGCGGCACCTGAAGGGTTAATTGTGCTGATCACAGCCCCCTGTAAAAGATCGGGTGCTGCCAGGCAGCAGGGGGCAGTCATGTACACAGTTCGTAGTATATTCTAACTAGAAGCGTCCCCATCACTATGGGAACGCCTCTGTGTTAGAATATACTGTCGGATCTGAGTTTCACAATGTAACTCAAATCCGATGGTATATTCTAACATAGAGGCGTTCCCATGGTGATGGGGACGCTTCAAGTTAAAATATACCATCGGATTGGAGAAAACTCCGATTCTATGGTATATTAACTCCTGACTTTACATTGAAAGTCAATGGGGGACGGATCCGTTTGAAATTGCACCATATTGTGTCAACGTCAAACGGATCCGTCCCCATTGACTTGCATTGTAATTCAGGACGGATCCGTTTGGCTCCGCACGGCCTGGCGGACACCAAAACGACTTTTTTTTCATGTCCGTGGATCCTCCAAAAATCAAAGAAGACCCACGGACGAAAAAACGGTCACGGATCACGGAAAAACGGAACCCGTTTTTGCGGACCGCAAAAAAAAAAACGGTCGTGTGCATGAGGCCTTACATTATAGAAACCACCCAAAAATGACCCCATTCTAGAAATTAAACCTCTCAAGGTATTCAAAACTGATTTTATTGCCCCGACTCTGTAGTTTGCAGAAACACCCCATATGTGGCCGTAAACTACTGTACGGGCACACGGTAGAGCGTAGAGGGAAAGGTGCGCCGTGTGGTTTTTGGAAGGCAGATTTTGCTAGACTGGTTTATTTACACCATGTCGGATTTGAAGCCCCCCTGATGCACCCCTAGAGTAGAAACTCCATAAAAGTGACCCCATCTAAGAAACTACACCCCTCAAGGTATTCAAAACTGATTTTACAAATGTTGTTAACCCTTTAGGTGTTCCACAAGAGTTATTGGCAAATGGAGATGAAATTTAAGAATTTCGATTTTTTTGGGCAAATTTTCAATTTTTAGACATTTTTTCCAGTAACAAAGCAAGGGTTAACAGCCAAACAAAACTCAATATTTATTTCCCCGATTCAGTAGTTTGCAGAAACACTCCATATGTGGCCGTAAACTACTGTACGGGCACACGGTAGGGCGTAGAGGGAAAGGTGCGCTGTGTGGTTTTTGGAAGACAGATTTTGCTGGACTGGTTTATTTACACCATGTCCCATTTGAAGCCCCCCTGATGCACCCCTAGAGTAGAAACTCCATAAATGTGACCCATCTATTAAACTACACCCCTCAAGGTATTCAAAACAGATTTTTTACAAACGTCGTTAACCTTTTAGGTGTTCCACAAGATTTATTGGCAAATGGAGATGAAATTTAAGAATTTAAACTATTTGGCAAATTTTCCATTTTTTCCAGTAACAAAGCAAGGGTTAATAGCCAAACAAAACTTTATATTTATTGCCCCGATTCTGTAGTTTTCAGAAACACCCCATATGTGACCGTAAACTACTGTACGGGCACACGGTAGGGTGTAGAGGGAAAGGTGCGCCGTGTGGTTTTTGGAAGGCAGATTTTGCTGGACTGGTTTATTTACACCATTTCCCTATTTTTAGGGTACATATGATTTTTGGTTGCTCTATATTACATTTTTGTGAGGCAAGGTTACAAAAAAATTGAAATTCTGAAATTTCATCTCCATTTGCCTGAATGGTTAATAAAGTTTGTAAAATCAGTTTTGAATACCTTGAGGGGTGTAGTTTCTTAGATGGGGTCACTTTTATTGGGTTTCTACTCTAGGGGTGCATCAGGGGTTCTTCAAATGAGACATGGTGCCCAAAAAAAAGGCCATAGAAATCTGCCTTCCAGAAACCATACGGCGTTCCTTTCCTTCTGCGCCCTGCTGTTAGGTCATACAGCAGTTTACGACCACATATGAGGTGTTTCTGTAAACTGCAGAATCAAGTTAATAAATATAAAGTTTTGTTTGGCTGTTAACCCTTGCTTTGTTACTGAAAAAAACGGTTTAAAATTTGCCAAAAAATAGCTGTTTTGCCACGGTTTTTATTTTATTTTTTTAACAATGTTCATCTCAAGGGTTAGGTCATGGGGTATTTTTGTAAAGCAGATTCTTACGGACACGGTGATGCCTAATATGTCGACGTTTTTTTTGGCACTATTTTGGGGGGCATATGACTTTATTATCGCTTGCTATTACACTATTTGTGATGTCAGGTGACAAAAAAATACCTTTTTTTTGCGCCTTTTTTTATTTTATTTTTGACCGTGTTCATCTGAGGGGTTAGGTCATGAAGTATTTTTTTTGAGCAGATTCTTACGGATGTGGCAATACCTAATATGTATACTTTTTTTTAAATTTATGTATGTTTTACAGTATATTTTCCTTTTTATAAGCAAACAAAACAAAAAACATTTTAGCATCTCCATAGTCTAAGAGTCAGTTTTTTTTGGTTTTTAGCCGATTATCTTAGGTAGGGGCTAATTTTTTGCGGGATGAGAGGATGATTTTATTGCCACTATTTTGGGGGGCATATAACTTTTTGATCGCTATTACACTATTTGTGATGTAAGGTGACAAAAAAATACCTTTTTTTTGCACCGTTTTTATTTAATTTTTTTGACCGTGTTCATCTGAGGGGTTAGGTCATCGGGTATTTTTATAGAGCAGATTCTTAAGAACGCGGCGATACCTTATGTCTACTTGTTTTATTTATTTTATTGTTACAAAATAATATTTTTGAAAAAAAACATTTTTTTTGTTTGTGTCTCAAGTCTGGCTAAATGGAATTAAAATTATGGAAGGGGATTATAAATTTAGTACTCCATGGTAGTGTGGTACTCCCTGAAGCAACCAATAATGCAGAGGCCTGGATGATCAGGGCACGTGTCACACTGAGTGGTGTCCTTCCGTATCCCCCTTCTGTGACATACTCTGCACCTTTTTTGGGTCCGTCCCTTCTTTCCAGTATGGGGGACCACACCTGGAAAGTGTTGGCCAGGGACGATCCGGGCACCTCCAGTTCCCGAGGTACTCCGGCCTGCTCTTTCCCGGTCAGAAAAGATCAGGTCCTTGAGGACTGCCTCATAGAACTGGAGGGATTTCCCTGTGTTGCCAGCGCTCCGGGACAGCACAAAAGAGTTGTACAAGGCTACCTGTAGACCGCAACTTTTTTGTACCATGCCCAGGTTTTGCGCATGGCATTATATGGCTTGAGGACTTGATCAGAGAGATCAACTCCTCCCATATACCGATTGTAGTCGATGATACAATCGGGCTTGAGGACCGTTGCCGCGGTACCTCGCACAGGGACAGGGGTGATGCCGTTACCGTGAATTGTGGACAGTACAAGGACATCCCTCTTGTCCTTATATCTGACCAGCAACAGGTTTCCACTGGTAAGGGCACGGGTCTCACCCCTGGGGATAGGTACCTGGAGGGGGTAGGTAGGGAGGCCGCATTGATTTTTCAGCACTGTCCCACAAGCGGACGTGGATCTGGCGGCGAGGGACTGGAACAAGGGGATACTAGTATAAAAGTTATCCACGTACAGGTGGTAACCCTTATCTAGCAGTGGGTGCATAAGGTCCCACACAAGTTTCCCGCTAACACCCAGAGTGGGGGTACATTCTGGGGGTTGAATACAGGAATCTCGCCCCTCGTACACATGAAACTTGTAAGTGTACCCTGAGGTACTCTCACAAAGTTTGTACAGCTTCACGCCATACCTCGCCCACTTAGAGGGAACATACTTGCGGAAAATGAGTCTCCCCTTGAAAGCAATGAGAGACTCATTAATTGCGACCTCCCTTCCATGTACATTGGCCTTTAAAAATTTGGCCCCAAAGTGATCGATGACCGGCCTGATTTTGTACAGGTGGTCATAGACAGGATCACCTTGGGGGGGGACATGCTGCATCATCTGCATAATGCAGGCATTTCCGGATGGCCTCAAACCGGGTACGTGTCATGGCCGTACTGTAAAGTGGGGTCTGGTAGAGGACGTCCCCAGTCCAGTAATGCCTGTTTTTTTTTACTAGGCCCATGTGCAGCACAAGGTCCCAAAACGTCCTCATCTCGGCTGTACTGACCGGAGTCTGGGTGTTGAGCAATGAACTGTTGGGCGAACACGTTCGTTTGCTCGACCATCAGATTCACAAAGTGGTCACTGAAAAAAAGACTAAAATAGTCATATTCAGTAAAGCCCACTGGGAATCTGGATTCCTGCTTGGCCAACAAAATCGGGAATCGCAGGCTCAAAATGCTCTGGGGTACACCATGCAAGTTCACCGGTAGGGGGCTCCGGTGGACTTAACTGGTGGGCCGGAAAACTAATATGAGCCCCAGAGCTTCTCGTACTAGTGTGGGCCACAGGGCCCATAGCTGTCACGGCTGTATGTGAGCAACAAGAGCATGCACAGAAAATTGAGCTACTGACCGGACCCAAACTAGGGAGGATAAAGGGTGACCCCTGTCAGACCCTCAAAGCTCTCCCTATGCTGCTAAGCCCATGCCCGGATCCAAATGGTGGAACGAGGCATGCCCGCGTACCTAAGACTGATGACCACTGTAACCCCTACAATAGTGGAAGGGGCACGGCCACCGGTGCCCTGCTCAGTATATGGAGGGAACCGTGGTCGCCTCGGATCCAGTCAGAAAACACACAGATACACTACAATGTCTGCACACTTAGCTGAAGGAGCTGCAGCCGCAGTGAAGACGGATCCAAAGACAGGCTGGCAATATCCGGAGTACTTGCTGCAGCAGAACACAGGTCCAGTGAAAGGATAGCATACAAGGGAAGATACTCAAGCAAGAGCTACAACTCAAATGAGAAACATAATCCACACACTACAAAAGGAGGAGGGGTGATTTAAAGGCAGGGAAATCAAACGCAGGAGGAACAGCTGGGAGGAAGGAAACAGAAAGTAAAGAGCTCATCACAGGGGCGGAGAAACATAGCAGTGAGAACTCCTCCAAGCTCTGGTAGTGACAATAGCATGGCGGTCCCCTTGCTCCTCACTGGGGCTCTCGGAGTCGGAGACAAGCTGGGCGTATGCCTCTTCAGCCGAAAACATCCGGCGGGCCATAGGGGAGTGTTTGTGTATGTGTGTGTGCGTGTGTGGAAATCTATATTTAGTGTGAGTGTGTGTGGGGGCACGGGTGTTCGCAGACTTTTCCCTAAAACTAACAGAAAAAAATCAAAATAAAAAAATGCCCAAAAAATGTGAAAAAAAATAAAAATGTATTCAAACTCGCTGATCAGCCGTCCAAAGCTGATCAGCGGTGGGGTGTGCGATGCACTAACAGTGGCCGGACACTAAGAGTGCCGGCCACAGTCAGCGTACGCAAAAAAAATAAAAATAAACTGTGTGGGGAGGGGGGGCAGGGGGGCAAGCTGCAGCACCCCTGGGGGGTCTAGGGTCACTGAGCTTTGCTGTGGATCCCAGACACCCGATTAGGGTGATGCAACAGTTACTACTTTATTTTTATTTTTTCCACTAAACTTTCCCTAAATATCCCTGCCTAACCTTTCCCTAAAGACCTTTCCAGATGGCACTGTGGAGGGTCAGAAGGGGGTGCTGGGCACAGATGGGGGTGCTGGCTCTGGAGAGCCGATTGCAGGCTCCTCTCTCCTCGCTCCCGAACACAGAAAGGAGGAGGAGAGGAGAGCTGCAATAATTTTAACCTCCCGCCCGCCCTGCAGTCAATCAGAAGCGATCCTGAGAGGTGATGTCACCATCACCTCTCAGGATCGCAGGATGGTGATTGGTGGTGTATTATCACTCCACCGATCACCATCCTGTTCCGGGTTATCGGGTCCCCAGAGACCCGGAAACGAAGCAACCCGCAGGTCTGAATTGACCTGCGGTGTGCCACGATCGCCGATACGGGGAAGGGGGGGGGGTCACAGGGCCCCCCGCGCATTGTCCCAGGGTGCCTGCTGATTGATTTCAGCAGGCACCCAGTTCTGATCACCGCCCGCCGCCGCTAAAGTGGCAAAATGGGGGACGAACCTCATATAATAACCCACCATTCCCAGGAACGACTTTACTTGTCTAGAGGTGGCAGGTCGGGGCCAATTCCGTATTGCCTCTATTTTGATGACTCCGCGCCCAATGACATACCCAAGGTATTTAGTCTCCTCTAACCCTATCGCACATTTCTTTGGGTTAGCTGTTAGTCCCACCTTTCGAAGGGAGTACACTACGGTTTGTACTTTGGGCAGGTGACTTTTCCAGTTGGTACTGTGAATGATAATATCGTCCCGGTAAGCCGAGGTGTAATGCCGATGTGGACGAAGTACAATATCCATGGCGCCATGCAGGCCAAAGGGTAATACCTTATATTACTACAGCTCCTCTATTGTGATGAAGGCAGTTTTCTCTTTGGCAGCCTCCGTCAAGGGTACCTGCCAGTACCCTTTGGTGAAGTCCAAAATAGAAAAATACCTGGCTTGGCCTAACTTCTCATTTAGTTCATCTAACCGAGGCATGGGATATGCATCGAATTTAGATATTTCGTTCAACTTTCTAAAATCGTTACAAAATCGTAACTGTGGCGAAAATAACCTCGCCTGCTCTTTCTGAGGCTTGCTCTACTAAGTGGCTTCTTATTAAGTGGAGTTAAAAAACCAGGAGTTCTAGAGCTGTGTGTGGTTTTGTGGGAGTGATTGCAGGTGGCTGAGTGTGGATTGCAGCAGAGATCATTGAAAGTTAAGTGTTTGTATTCTAGTACTTGCATTTAAAATTGATATTTATTTTATTATTTTTCTCTCTGCTTAATTAAGGCGAGTGCCTGGGGCAACCAGGTGCTATAAATTGAACCACTTACACTCTTCAGAGCCTGCTCTTTCTGAGGCTTGCTCTACTAAGTGGCTTCTTATTAAGTGGAGTTAAAAAACCAGGAGTTCTAGAGCTGTGTGTGGTTTTGTGGGAGTGATTGCAGGTGGCTGAGTGTGGATTGCAACAGAGATCATTGAAAGTTAAGTGTTTGTATTCTAGTACTTGCATTTAAAATTGATATTTATTTTATTATTTTTCTCTCTGCTTAATTAAGGCGAGTGCCTGGGGCAACCAGGTGCTATAAATTGAACCACTTACACTCTTCAGAGCCTGCTCTTTCTGAGGCTTGCTCTACTAAGTGGCTTCTTATTAAGTGGAGTTAAAAAACCAGGAGTTCTAGAGCTGTGTGTGGTTTTGTGGGAGTGATTGCAGGTGGCTGAGTGTGGATTGCAGCAGAGATCATTGAAAGTTAAGTGTTTGTATTCTAGTACTTGCATTTAAAATTGATTTTTTATTTTTTTCTCTCTGCTTAATTAAGGCGAGTGCCTGGGGCAACCAGGTGCTATAAATTGAACCACTTACACTCTTCAGAGCCTGCTCTTTCTGAGGCTTGCTCTACTAAGTGGCTTCTTATTAAGTGGAGTTAAAAAACCAGGAGTTCTAGAGCTGTGTGTGGTTTTGTGGGAGTGATTGCAGGTGGCTGAGTGTGGATTGCAGCAGAGATCATTGAAAGTTAAGTGTTTGTATTCTAGTACTTGCATTTAAAATTGATATTTATTTTATTATTTTTCTCTCTGCTTAATTAAGGCGAGTGCCTGGGGCAACCAGGTGCTATAAATTGAACCACTTACACTCTTCAGAGCCTGCTCTTTCTGAGGCTTGCTCTACTAAGTGGCTTCTTATTAAGTGGAGTTAAAAAACCAGGAGTTCTAGAGCTGTGTGTGGTTTTGTGGGAGTGATTGCAGGTGGCTGAGTGTGGATTGCAGCAGAGATCATTGAAAGTTAAGTGTTTGTATTCTAGTACTTGCATTTAAAATTGATATTTATTTTATTATTTTTCTCTCTGCTTAATTAAGGCGAGTGCCTGGGGCAACCAGGTGCTATAAATTGAACCACTTACACTCTTCAGAGCCTGCTCTTTCTGAGGCTTGCTCTACTAAGTGGCTTCTTATTAAGTGGAGTTAAAAAACCAGGAGTTCTAGAGCTGTGTGTGGTTTTGTGGGAGTGATTGCAGGTGGCTGAGTGTGGATTGCAGCAGAGATCATTGAAAGTTAAGTGTTTGTATTCTAGTACTTGCATTTAAAATTGATATTTATTTTATTATTTTTCTCTCTGCTTAATTAAGGCGAGTGCCTGGGGCAACCAGGTGCTATAAATTGAACCACTTACACTCTTCAGAGCCTGCTCTTTCTGAGGCTTGCTCTACTAAGTGGCTTCTTATTAAGTGGAGTTAAAAAACCAGGAGTTCTAGAGCTGTGTGTGGTTTTGTGGGAGTGATTGCAGGTGGCTGAGTGTGGATTGCAGCAGAGATCATTGAAAGTTAAGTGTTTGTATTCTAGTACTTGCATTTAAAATTGATTTTTTATTTTTTTCTCTCTGCTTAATTAAGGCGAGTGCCTGGGGCAACCAGGTGCTATAAATTGAACCACTTACACTCTTCAGAGCCTGCTCTTTCTGAGGCTTGCTCTACTAAGTGGCTTCTTATTAAGTGGAGTTAAAAAACCAGGAGTTCTAGAGCTGTGTGTGGTTTTGTGGGAGTGATTGCAGGTGGCTGAGTGTGGATTGCAGCAGAGATCATTGAAAGTTAAGTGTTTGTATTCTAGTACTTGCATTTAAAATTGATATTTATTTTATTATTTTTCTCTCTGCTTAATTAAGGCGAGTGCCTGGGGCAACCAGGTGCTATAAATTGAACCACTTACACTCTTCAGAGCCTGCTCTTTCTGAGGCTTGCTCTACTAAGTGGCTTCTTATTAAGTGGAGTTAAAAAACCAGGAGTTCTAGAGCTGTGTGTGGTTTTGTGGGAGTGATTGCAGGTGGCTGAGTGTGGATTGCAGCAGAGATCATTGAAAGTTAAGTGTTTGTATTCTAGTACTTGCATTTAAAATTGATATTTATTTTATTATTTTTCTCTCTGCTTAATTAAGGCGAGTGCCTGGGGCAACCAGGTGCTATAAATTGAACCCCTTACACTCTTCAGAGCCTGCTCTTTCTGAGGCTTGCTCTACTAAGTGGCTTCTTATTAAGTGGAGTTAAAAAACCAGGAGTTCTAGAGCTGTGTGTGGTTTTGTGGGAGTGATTGCAGGTGGCTGAGTGTGGATTGCAGCAGAGATCATTGAAAGTTAAGTGTTTGTATTCTAGTACTTGCATTTAAAATTGATATTTATTTTATTATTTTTCTCTCTGCTTAATTAAGGCGAGTGCCTGGGGCAACCAGGTGCTATAAATTGAACCACTTACACTCTTCAGAGCCTGCTCTTTCTGAGGCTTGCTCTACTAAGTGGCTTCTTATTAAGTGGAGTTAAAAAACCAGGAGTTCTAGAGCTGTGTGTGGTTTTGTGGGAGTGATTGCAGGTGGCTGAGTGTGGATTGCAGCAGAGATCATTGAAAGTTAAGTGTTTGTATTCTAGTACTTGCATTTAAAATTGATATTTATTTTATTATTTTTCTCTCTGCTTAATTAAGGCGAGTGCCTGGGGCAACCAGGTGCTATAAATTGAACCACTTACACTCTTCAGAGCCTGCTCTTTCTGAGGCTTGCTCTACTAAGTGGCTTCTTATTAAGTGGAGTTAAAAAACCAGGAGTTTAAAAAAAGGAGTTTGGGAACTAAGGTTGGATATAATTTCCTTGTGTGTTGTTGGCTTAATTTTACGTGGTCCTTCGACTACAGCAGACAGGATCTAAATCATTTATACTGTTTTACTTTTTTACTGTTGTAATCCCCATTTAGTATGTGTTGCACAATTTACAACGCAGTCCAGTGCACATCTTGCATGATGTATGCAGTCCTGGAACAGGAGTTCAAGGGTGTATATCTTTGTTCTAGATGTGAGCAAATTACCCGTTTGGAATCGCAGATCGAGTCTCTAAATGGGCAAGTTGCAACACTGAGAGGCATTGATAATTTGCAAAAGAGTTTGCTTCTCACCGAGCAAGCACTCTTTGGGGTAGATGAGGGGGAGGGTGACAGAGAGGAGGCTGAGGAAAGTGAGGTAGCTAGCTGGGTAAAAGTTAGAAAGTGGGGTAGAGGGAAGAGTGCCAGGGAGGCTAGCCCTGATCTGACACACCCCAACAAGTTTGCACGTTTGGCAGATGAGGGGGATGTCAGTCCGGGGACGGCACTGCTGCAGCCAGACACTTCCTCTGCCAGTCAGGGGAATGTCAGCTCCAGTAAGCAGGGAACCAGGAGAGCAGGGCAGGCCAGACAGGTGCTGGTAGTGGGAGACTCCATTATTAGGGGAACAGATAGGGAAATCTGTCACAAAGACCGTGATCGCCGAACAGTGTGCTGTCTTCCTGGCGCTAGAGTTCGACACATCGCGGATCGGGTTGACAGATTACTGGGAGGGGCTGGAGATGATCCAGCGGTCATGGTCCATATCGGAACCAATGACAAAGTTAGAGGTAGGTGGAGAGTCCTTAAAAATGATTTCAGGGATTTAGGTCAAAAGCTTAGGGCAAGGACCTCAAAGGTAGTATTTTCCGAAATACTGCCTGTACCACGAGCCACACAAGAAAGGCAATGGGAGATTAGGGAGATTAACAAGTGGCTCAAAAACTGGTGTAGGAAGGAGGGGTTTGGGTTCCTGGAGAACTGGGCCGATTTTTCTATCGGCTACAGGCTCTATCGTAGGGACGGGCTGCACCTCAATGGGGAAGGGGCAGCTGTGCTGGGGAGAAAGATGGCTAGAAGGTTGGAGGAGTGTTTAAACTAGGGACTGGGGGGGAGGGTAATTACGTTATAGGAGGGGAAGATAGTGCAGATAGAGACCGGGGGCAAGGTAATAAGAATGGGGGAGGAATGGAAGGAGGGACTAGAACAGTTCAGAAGGAAAGGTGTAGGGTAAAAAATATACATAAACCTCTCAAATGTATGTATACTAATGCCAGAAGCCTGACTAATAAAACTGGTGAACTGGAATTAGTGATGTGTGAGGAGGACTATGACATAGTGGGAATAACTGAGACATGGCTGGATGAAAGCTATGACTGGGCAGTTAATGTACAAGGTTACAGTCTGTTTAGAAAGGATCGTCAAAACCGGAGAGGGGGAGGGGTCTGCCTTTATATAAAGTCCTGTCTAAAGCCCACAGTCCGAGAAAATATAAGTGAGGGACATGAACATGTGGAGTCACTGTGGGTAGAGATACATGGAGCTAAAAACAACAATAAATTACTAATAGGAGTTTACTATAAACCACCGAATATACCTGAGTCCACAGAAAATCTACTACTAAACGAGATAGACGAGGCGGCAAATCATAATGAGGTGCTTATTATGGGGGACTTCAACTACCCAGATATAGACTGGGAAACTGAAACTTGTATATCTCATAAGGGAAACAGGTTCGTGGCAATAACCAAAGACAATTACCTCTCCCAACTGGTTCAGGACCCGACTAGAGGGACGGCCATACTGGACTTAGTATTAACCAATAGACCTGACAGAACAACAGACGTGCAGGTTGGGGGACACCTGGGAAATAGTGACCATAAAGTAATAACCTTCCATTATCATTCAAAAGAGCGTTTCTACAGGGAGGAACAAAAATGCCAAACTTCAAAAAAGCTAAATTTAGCCAACTAAGAGAGGCCATAGGCCAAACTAACTGGGACAAAGTCCTCACAAATACAGACACAAAATAGGATATCTTTAAAAACATCCTAAAAACTCATTGTGAGAGGTACATACCGTATGGTAATAAAAGGTTAAGGAACAAAAAGAAACCAATGTGGATAAATAGAACTGTAAAGAAAGCAATAAATGACAAAAAGAAAGCATATAAAACACTAAAACAGGAGGGTAGCACGGAAGCACTGAAAAACTATAAGGAAAAAAATAGAACATGTAAAAAACAAATAAAAGCGGCCAAACTAGAGATTGAGAGATTAATTGCCAAAGAGAGTAAAACTAACCCTAAAATGTTCTTCAATTATATAAATGTTAAAAAGTATAAATCTGAAGGTGTTGGCCCTTTAAAGAGTAATGAGGGGGGAGTCGCAGAGAGCGACGAGGAGAAAGCAAAGCTGTTAAATATTTTTTTCTCCAATGTATTCACTGAGGAAAATAAACTGTCAGATGACATGCAGAATGCAAAAATAAATTCCCCATTAAAAGTGTCCTGTCTGACCCAGGAAGAAGTACATCAGCGACTTAAAAAGATTAAAATAGACAAATCGCCAGGACCGGATGACATACACCCCCGTATCCTAAAGGAATTAAGTAATGTCATAGCCAGACCCTTATTTCTGATATTTGCAGACTCTATACTGACAGGGAATGTCCCACAGGATTGGCGCGTGGCATATGTGGTGCCAATATTCAAAAAGGGGCCAAAAACAGAGCCTGGAAACTATAGGCCGGTAAGTTTAACATCTGTTGTGGGTAAACTGTTTGAAGGTTTTCTGAGAGATGCTATATTAGAGCATCTCAACGGAAATAAGCAAATAACGCCATATCAGCATGGCTTCGTGAGGGATCGGTCATGTCAGACTAATTTAATCAGTTTCTATGAGGAGGTAAGTTCTAGACTTGACAGCGGCGAATCAATGGATGTCGTATATCTGGACTTCTCCAAAGCATTTGACACTGTACCACATAAAAGGTTAGTATATAAAATGAGAATGCTCGGACTGGGAGAAAACATCTGTATGTGGGTAAGTAACTGGCTGAGTGATAGAAAACAGAGGGTGGTTATTAACGGTACACACTCAGATTGGGTCACTGTCACTAGTGGAGTACCTCAGGGGTCAGTCTTGGGCCCTATTCTCTTCAATATATTTATTAATGATCTTGTAGAAGGCTTGCATAGTAAAGTATCAATTTTCGCAGATGACACTAAACTGTGCAAAGTAATTTACACTGATGAGGACAGTATACTACTACAGAGGGATCTGGATAGATTGGAGGCTTGGGCAGATAAGTGGCAGATGAGGTTTAACACTGATAAATGTAAAGTTATGCACATGGGAAGGAAAAATGCAAGTCACCCGTACATACTAAATGGTAAAACACTCGGTAACACTGACATGGAAAAGGATCTAGGAATTTTAATAAACAGCAAACTAAGCAGCAAAAACCAGTGTCAGGCAGCTGCTGCCAAGGCCAACAAGATAATGGGTTGCATCAGAAGGGGCATAGATTCCCGTGATAGGAACATAGTCCTACCACTTTACAAATCGCTAGTCAGACCACACATGGAGTACTGTGTACAGTTCTGGGCTCCTGTAAACAAGGCAGACATACCAGAGCTGGAGAGGGTTCAAAGGAGGGCAACTAAAGTAATAACTGGAATGGGGCAACTACAGTACCCTGAAAGATTATCAAAATTAGGGTTATTCACTTTAGAAAAAAGACGACTGAGGGGAGCTCTAATTAATATGTATAAATATATCAGGGGTCAGTACAGAGATCTATCCCATCAGCTATTTATCCCCAGGACTGTGACTGTGACGAGGGGACATCCTCTGCGTCTGGAGGAAAGAAGGTTTGTACACAAACATAGAAGAGGATTCTTTACGGTAAGAGCAGTGAGACTATGGAACTCTCTGCCTGAGGAGGTGGTGATGGTGAGTACAATAAAGGAATTCAAGAGGGGCCTGGACGTATTTCTGTAGCTTAATAATATTACAGGCTATAGCTACTAGAGAGGGGTCGTTGATCCAGGGAGTTATTCTGATTGCATGATTGGAGTCGGGAAGGAATTTTTTATTCCCCTAAAGTGGAGAAAATTGGCTTCTACCTCACAGGGTTTTTGGCCTTCCTCTGGATCAACTTGCAGGATAACAGGCCGAACTGGATGGACAAATGTCTTTTTTCGGCTTATGTACTATGTTACTATGTTACTGGGTTTTTGAGGGGCCTGTTTGTCAGCCTCTTGCCTCAGGATTGTGGCCCATATACTAACTTTGAAGGAGAAGGTAGACCGGCCGCGCAGCCTAAATCTGTGGAACGGTTTTGGGCAGGAAAGCCATGCTTGCGGTCGGCCAAATGTGACTTCCGAGGAATTCGGGAACCCCTGCTCGGATCTGGGTGATTTTTGGATATGTCGTTCACCCAGATCAGAGCTATCCATGGATGTATAAATTATGGGGATATGTGGGGATTTGAGGTGTTTTCTGTATTTTGGGGAAAAATGTGTGTTTTCTGCCTGTGAGTGATTAAGTTAGCCCATTATGTTTTGTAATTGTATCACAGGCAGAGCCCATTATGTTTTGGTAATTGTATTTTGTTGATTGCGTCAAAGACAATGCCTATTCTGTTATTGAGTGCGTCACAGGCAATGCCATTGTGTTTGTTAATTGCGTCACAGACCATGCCATTGTGTTTGTTGAATGTATAGTTTTTGTGTTTAAACTGCAAAACTGTAAAGGATTGGCTGCTATGTTATGTCCTCAGTTTTCAACCAGGTCCATGGGGATGGTACCCTTGTTGGAAAATGTGTATATAAGTCAATGCTTGTGTGTTCAATAAAGAGGTCCTGCTTTACCCTTCATCATGTTGAGGCTGGTGTTTGGGTAACTGATCGACACTGGGGAATGCTATACGCTATATACTCCCCTGGCTATAACCCCTAGCTCTTGTAAGAGCTGTTCCTGTTCCTGGTTCCTGTGGTGGTTAGGGTGTCGAGTGGAGTGCTTGGAGTCCTCGGGAAGCACTAGGAGCATCCATCAACGGAGGCACCCGTTCGGGGTGCCAGGAGATCCGTTACAGTGGTGGCAGCAGTGGGATGGCTTCCTAGTGTGAGGAGAAGCAGCTCGGAGACACCGTTCGTGTGGAGTGTATTGAGGGCAACGCTAGTATCCGTACAGCTCCCCTGGCTACAGCAGGATGGAATCGCATAGTCTTCGGACAGCGTTCCACTGTGAGGAGGATGACCCGGACTGGAGGGATGCAGTCCGGAAAGGCGTCTGGCACGAGGCCCTGGAAGATGTACAGCATCGGCAGGGCGAGAGTCTTCCCAGTGAGGAACAGCAGCTGCGGATGCGAGTGGCCCTGCGAATGCCCCTTCTGGGAGAGCAGCCCCTGGATGAGTGGGTGACAGAACTCGAGAGCCTGGTATGGAAGGAGCTGTGGCTAGACACCTACCAGGCACTCTGGTGGTACGTGATTCGGCACTCCCCCTGGATTGCTGAGCACGACAGACCCGAGGGTGAGGATTATGATGGCCCTGGTGTCACGAGGGTGTCAAGAACCACGCCTGACTCCGTTATACCCGGGGTCAGGAAGTCGCAGCGGTTGGCTGCACGCTCTATGTAAGATAGGGCTGTTTCCTTATGGTAGCTTTCTGGGTTTGCTTTGCAAACCCTTTTGGCTCACTCAGGGATCCGTAGCTCCTTCTCCTCAGCTGTTCCTTGTCCAGCACTCCCAAACCTCCTTATATTCCCCTCTCACACTTCTCTGGTTGCCAGATATAGAGCTTCCTGCCTGGACATCTATTCTGACCCTCTGGAGCTGTGTTGCTGCGTTCTCTGGTAGTTGGTCCAGAACGCTACCCTCCGGATCCCTGTTGGACCTTTGTGGTCTATTGTGGTCGCCCACCTGGGTGTATGTGTTTGTCTGTTTTGTCTGTCCTCTCCCTGGTGTTTCCCTCTTAGTGACAGTGGTGCGGACTAGCGATCCCACCGGCCCGTTCACTATCTAGGGCTCATTTTAGGGAAAGCCAGGGTTTAGGCACGTGATCGCCGAAAGGGTGAGGAACCCGTCTAGGGATGTCAGGGCAGTCAGGTGCCAGCCGCAAGGTGAGTTAGGGGTCACCACCTTTCCCTCTCCCTTGGGCAGGGCTTTCCCTTTTTCCTCCCTGTGCGTGACGCCGGTCATTACACCTGGCCTGTTGTTTGAGGCCTTCGCAGAACTGGAGTTCGGAGTCGGAGATGCTGGAGAGTCCCGGTTCTGGGATATCTATGACTACAGGGAGGCTATGCATGATTGGGCTACAGCGAGAGAGGTGAGACAAGACCTGGCATCTCTAGTGACAATGGAGTGGGAGCTGGAGCAGGATTACCAATACTTCCTCAGCTGAATTTGGCCCCAATATACACTGCCGGAGAGCTGGGTGGCAGTCCCAGACCTACAACCCTACAGCTGGGAAGACCCGACTGAAGTATGCCCTGCTTCAGTACCAGCTGCGGAGGTAGGGGACCTCATAGACTGGTCCTGGGGGGAACCCATATGGCAGGTGGAGAGGGGACCGAGGTCTCTCCACCGGCCCTACAGGGATGCTGGGCAGTCGGCCCAGATCCCCAACGGCAGCCGGATTTTCAGGGAGTAGGTCAGTCGGTCCTGCTCCCCAGCAGCAGTATGTTTTGCAGGGAGAGAAGAGCATCGTCTCCATTTCCCAGCGGCAGTGTACCTTGAAGGGAGAGGAGACAACCGGTCTCTCTACCCAACCAAAGGGGGACAGCACCCCTAACTCCGATGGTGCAGATGGGACCGCAGTCTCTGCATCAGGCCTACCGGGATGCTGGACGGCCGGTACAGATCCCCCACCAACCCCGCAGGAATGCAAGGAGGAGGAGGTAAGCGATCCCTCCACTCCACAGCTGATCCACAACAAGGTCCTGGGTGTAGGATTCCCTGACCCCATCCCAGCAGAAGATCACTGTGGGTAGAGATACATGGAGCTAAAAACAACAATAAATTACTAATAGGAGTTTACTATAAACCACCGAATATACCTGAGTCCACAGAAAATCTACTACTAAACGAGATAGACGAGGCGGCAAATCATAATGAGGTGCTTATTATGGGGGACTTCAACTACCCAGATATAGACTGGGAAACTGAAACTTGTATATCTCATAAGGGAAACAGGTTCGTGGCAATAACCAAAGACAATTACCTCTCCCAACTGGTTCAGGACCCGACTAGAGGGACGGCCATACTGGACTTAGTATTAACCAATAGACCTGACAGAACAACAGACGTGCAGGTTGGGGGACACCTGGGAAATAGTGACCATAAAGTAATAACCTTCCATTATCATTCAAAAGAGCGTTTCTACAGGGAGGAACAAAAATGCCAAACTTCAAAAAAGCTAATGAGGGGGGAGTCGCAGAGAGCGACGAGGAGAAAGCAAAGCTGTTAAATATTTTTTTCTCCAATGTATTCACTGAGGAAAATAAACTGTCAGATGACATGCAGAATGCAAAAATAAATTCCCCATTAAAAGTGTCCTGTCTGACCCAGGAAGAAGTACATCAGCGACTTAAAAAGATTAAAATAGACAAATCGCCAGGACCGGATGACATACACCCCCGTATCCTAAAGGAATTAAGTAATGTCATAGCCAGACCCTTATTTCTGATATTTGCAGACTCTATACTGACAGGGAATGTCCCACAGGATTGGCGCGTGGCATATGTGGTGCCAATATTCAAAAAGGGGCCAAAAACAGAGCCTGGAAACTATAGGCCGGTAAGTTTAACATCTGTTGTGGGTAAACTGTTTGAAGGTTTTCTGAGAGATGCTATATTAGAGCATCTCAACGGAAATAAGCAAATAACGCCATATCAGCATGGCTTCGTGAGGGATCGGTCATGTCAGACTAATTTAATCAGTTTCTATGAGGAGGTAAGTTCTAGACTTGACAGCGGCGAATCAATGGATGTCGTATATCTGGACTTCTCCAAAGCATTTGACACTGTACCACATAAAAGGTTAGTATATAAAATGAGAATGCTCGGACTGGGAGAAAACATCTGTATGTGGGTAAGTAACTGGCTGAGTGATAGAAAACAGAGGGTGGTTATTAACGGTACACACTCAGATTGGGTCACTGTCACTAGTGGAGTACCTCAGGGGTCAGTCTTGGGCCCTATTCTCTTCAATATATTTATTAATGATCTTGTAGAAGGCTTGCATAGTAAAGTATCAATTTTCGCAGATGACACTAAACTGTGCAAAGTAATTTACACTGATGAGGACAGTATACTACTACAGAGGGATCTGGATAGATTGGAGGCTTGGGCAGATAAGTGGCAGATGAGGTTTAACACTGATAAATGTAAAGTTATGCACATGGGAAGGAAAAATGCAAGTCACCCGTACATACTAAATGGTAAAACACTCGGTAACACTGACATGGAAAAGGATCTAGGAATTTTAATAAACAGCAAACTAAGCAGCAAAAACCAGTGTCAGGCAGCTGCTGCCAAGGCCAACAAGATAATGGGTTGCATCAGAAGGGGCATAGATTCCCGTGATAGGAACATAGTCCTACCACTTTACAAATCGCTAGTCAGACCACACATGGAGTACTGTGTACAGTTCTGGGCTCCTGTAAACAAGGCAGACATACCAGAGCTGGAGAGGGTTCAAAGGAGGGCAACTAAAGTAATAACTGGAATGGGGCAACTACAGTACCCTGAAAGATTATCAAAATTAGGGTTATTCACTTTAGAAAAAAGACGACTGAGGGGAGCTCTAATTAATATGTATAAATATATCAGGGGTCAGTACAGAGATCTATCCCATCAGCTATTTATCCCCAGGACTGTGACTGTGACGAGGGGACATCCTCTGCGTCTGGAGGAAAGAAGGTTTGTACACAAACATAGAAGAGGATTCTTTACGGTAAGAGCAGTGAGACTATGGAACTCTCTGCCTGAGGAGGTGGTGATGGTGAGTACAATAAAGGAATTCAAGAGGGGCCTGGACGTATTTCTGTAGCTTAATAATATTACAGGCTATAGCTACTAGAGAGGGGTCGTTGATCCAGGGAGTTATTCTGATTGCATGATTGGAGTCGGGAAGGAATTTTTTATTCCCCTAAAGTGGAGAAAATTGGCTTCTACCTCACAGGGTTTTTGGCCTTCCTCTGGATCAACTTGCAGGATAACAGGCCGAACTGGATGGACAAATGTCTTTTTTCGGCTTATGTACTATGTTACTATGTTACTGGGTTTTTGAGGGGCCTGTTTGTCAGCCTCTTGCCTCAGGATTGTGGCCCATATACTAACTTTGAAGGAGAAGGTAGACCGGCCGCGCAGCCTAAATCTGTGGAACGGTTTTGGGCAGGAAAGCCATGCTTGCGGTCGGCCAAATGTGACTTCCGAGGAATTCAGGAACCCCTGCTCGGATCTGGGTGATTTTTGGATATGTCGTTCACCCAGATCAGAGCTATCCATGGATGTATAAATTATGGGGATATGTGGGGATTTGAGGTGTTTTCTGTATTTTGGGGAAAAATGTGTGTTTTCTGCCTGTGAGTGATTAAGTTAGCCCATTATGTTTTGTAATTGTATCACAGGCAGAGCCCATTATGTTTTGGTAATTGTATTTTGTTGATTGCGTCAAAGACAATGCCTATTCTGTTATTGAGTGCGTCACAGGCAATGCCATTGTGTTTGTTAATTGCGTCACAGACCATGCCATTGTGTTTGTTGAATGTATAGTTTTTGTGTTTAAACTGCAAAACTGTAAAGGATTGGCTGCTATGTTATGTCCTCAGTTTTCAACCAGGTCCATGGGGATGGTACCCTTGTTGGAAAATGTGTATATAAGTCAATGCTTGTGTGTTCAATAAAGAGGTCCTGCTTTACCCTTCATCATGTTGAGGCTGGTGTTTGGGTAACTGATCGACACTGGGGAATGCTATACGCTATATACTCCCCTGGCTATAACCCCTAGCTCTTGTAAGAGCTGTTCCTGTTCCTGGTTCCTGTGGTGGTTAGGGTGTCGAGTGGAGTGCTTGGAGTCCTCGGGAAGCACTAGGAGCATCCATCAACGGAGGCACCCGTTCGGGGTGCCAGGAGATCCGTTACAGTGGTGGCAGCAGTGGGATGGCTTCCTAGTGTGAGGAGAAGCAGCTCGGAGACACCGTTCGTGTGGAGTGTATTGAGGGCAACGCTAGTATCCGTACAGCTCCCCTGGCTACAGCAGGATGGAATCGCATAGTCTTCGGACAGCGTTCCACTGTGAGGAGGATGACCCGGACTGGAGGGATGCAGTCCGGAAAGGCGTCTGGCACGAGGCCCTGGAAGATGTACAGCATCGGCAGGGCGAGAGTCTTCCCAGTGAGGAACAGCAGCTGCGGATGCGAGTGGCCCTGCGAATGCCCCTTCTGGGAGAGCAGCCCCTGGATGAGTGGGTGACAGAACTCGAGAGCCTGGTATGGAAGGAGCTGTGGCTAGACACCTACCAGGCACTCTGGTGGTACGTGATTCGGCACTCCCCCTGGATTGCTGAGCACGACAGACCCGAGGGTGAGGATTATGATGGCCCTGGTGTCACGAGGGTGTCAAGAACCACGCCTGACTCCGTTATACCCGGGGTCAGGAAGTCGCAGCGGTTGGCTGCACGCTCTATGTAAGATAGGGCTGTTTCCTTATGGTAGCTTTCTGGGTTTGCTTTGCAAACCCTTTTGGCTCACTCAGGGATCCGTAGCTCCTTCTCCTCAGCTGTTCCTTGTCCAGCACTCCCAAACCTCCTTATATTCCCCTCTCACACTTCTCTGGTTGCCAGATATAGAGCTTCCTGCCTGGACATCTATTCTGACCCTCTGGAGCTGTGTTGCTGCGTTCTCTGGTAGTTGGTCCAGAACGCTACCCTCCGGATCCCTGTTGGACCTTTGTGGTCTATTGTGGTCGCCCACCTGGGTGTATGTGTTTGTCTGTTTTGTCTGTCCTCTCCCTGGTGTTTCCCTCTTAGTGACAGTGGTGCGGACTAGCGATCCCACCGGCCCGTTCACTATCTAGGGCTCATTTTAGGGAAAGCCAGGGTTTAGGCACGTGATCGCCGAAAGGGTGAGGAACCCGTCTAGGGACGTCAGGGCAGTCAGGTGCCAGCCGCAAGGTGAGTTAGGGGTCACCACCTTTCCCTCTCCCTTGGGCAGGGCTTTCCCTTTTTCCTCCCTGTGCGTGACGCCGGTCATTACACCTGGCCTGTTGTTTGAGGCCTTCGCAGAACTGGAGTTCGGAGTCGGAGATGCTGGAGAGTCCCGGTTCTGGGATATCTATGACTACAGGGAGGCTATGCATGATTGGGCTACAGCGAGAGAGGTGAGACAAGACCTGGCATCTCTAGTGACAATGGAGTGGGAGCTGGAGCAGGATTACCAATACTTCCTCAGCTGAATTTGGCCCCAATATACACTGCCGGAGAGCTGGGTGGCAGTCCCAGACCTACAACCCTACAGCTGGGAAGACCCGACTGAAGTATGCCCTGCTTCAGTACCAGCTGCGGAGGTAGGGGACCTCATAGACTGGTCCTGGGGGGAACCCATATGGCAGGTGGAGAGGGGACCGAGGTCTCTCCACCGGCCCTACAGGGATGCTGGGCAGTCGGCCCAGATCCCCAACGGCAGCCGGATTTTCAGGGAGTAGGTCAGTCGGTCCTGCTCCCCAGCAGCAGTATGTTTTGCAGGGAGAGAAGAGCATCGTCTCCATTTCCCAGCGGCAGTGTACCTTGAAGGGAGAGGAGACAACCGGTCTCTCTACCCAACCAAAGGGGGACAGCACCCCTAACTCCGATGGTGCAGATGGGACCGCAGTCTCTGCATCAGGCCTACCGGGATGCTGGACGGCCGGTACAGATCCCCCACCAACCCCGCAGGAATGCAAGGAGGAGGAGGTAAGCGATCCCTCCACTCCACAGCTGATCCACAACAAGGTCCTGGGTGTAGGATTCCCTGACCCCATCCCAGCAGAAGATCTGGCATCTGGGCAGAGCGCAGTTGGCCCCTGCCCTCCCCTATCCTCTTGTCCAGAGACTGACTCCCCACAGGCTACCCCAGTGGAAGAGCTGGCATCTGGTCAGAGTGCAGTTGGCCTCTGCCCTCCCCTATCCTCTTGTCCAGAGGGTGACTCTCCACAGACTAGCCTAGCCGATGCGCTGGCACCAGGGCAGAGTACCGCTGATCCCTGCCCACAAAGCAACCTCCACTCCAAGCCAGGGAACAACACAACCTTTGTGGACTCACTGGACAGAGACAGGCTACTAAATTCAACAGGTCCAGTATTTGGTTGTGGTTAAGTTAGCCCATTATGTTTGGTAATTGTATCACAGGCAGAGCCTATTGTGTTTTGGTAATTGTATTTTGTTGATTGCGTCATAGACAATGCCTATTCTGTTATTGAGTGTGCCACAGGCAATGCCATTGTGTTTGTTAATTGCGTCACAGACAATGCCATTGTGTTTGTTGAATGTATAGTTTTTGTGTTTAAACTGTAAAACTGTAAAGGATTGGCTGCCTCAGTTCTCAACCAGGTCCACGGGGTGGTACCCTTGTTGGAAAATGTGTATATAAGTCAATGCTTGTGTGTTCAATAAAGAGTTCCTGCTTTATCGATTCATCATGTTGAGGCTGGTGTTTGGGTAACTGATCGACACTGGGGAATGCTATACACTATATACTCCCCTGGCTATAACCCCTAGCTCTTGTAAGAGCTGTTCCTGTTCCTGGTTCCTGTGGTGGTTAGGGTGTCGAGTGGAGTGCTTGGAGTCCTCGGGAAGCACTAGGAGCATCCATCAATGGAGGTACCCGCTCGGGGTGCCAGGAGATCCGTTACAGTAACGTCCCATCTGTCTTAGGAATCAAGACTATAGGACTGGTTTACTCACTTTTAGATTCCTCAATGACGTCTAGCCGCAGCATGAGCTGCACTTCCTCCGAGATGGCTTTTCGCCGAGCCTCGGGCACCCGGTATGGCTTTAACCGGACTTTGGCCTGAGGCGCAGTGACAATGACATGTTGAATTACGGAAGTGCGTCCAGGGAGGTCCGAGAACACATCCGTGTTCCGACTAACGAACTCCCTGGTCTCCTGAGCCTGTTTAGAGGAGAGGCTGTCAGCAATTTTTATTGTGGCAACCGCTGCCCTCGCATCAGACAGAGGAGCCAGAACCTCTTCCCCTAGAAAACCCGGTCGCGAGCTGTCTTCCGTACAGGTTTCCCTATCCTTCCAAGGTTTTAGTAAATGAATATGGTAAACCTGCTCCGGCTTTCGCCTCCCCGGCCTCATAGGGCCCCTGCCACCTGGCTAGGAACTTACTGTCCAAGGTCGGCACCAGAGCCAAAACCCGATCACCCGGGTTAAAGATCCGGACCCGGGCCTACCGATTATAGATCCGACTCTGGGCTCGCTGAGCGGCCTCCATATGCTCCCTGACAAGAGGCAAAATGGTCTCTATCCTCTGTTGCATCTTGGTAACATATTCAAGGACCCTTTTATGCGGAGTGGGTTGTTGTTCCCACGTCTCTTTTGCTACGTCCAACAAATCACGAGGATGTCTGCCATATAGCAATTCGAAGGGCGAGAACCCAGTAGAGGCCTGGGGCACCTCTCGCACTGCGAACATGAGATAGGGCAGAAGTAGGTCCCAATCTTTTCCATCTTTGTACACCACCCTTTTTAACATGGTTTTTAGAGTTTTGTTAAACCTTTCAACCAGTCGGTCCGTTTGTGGACGGTACACGGACGTCCGTAACTGTTTAATATGCAGTAACTTACAGAGTTCCCTCATGACCTTGGACATAAAAGGGATCCCCTGGTCAGCCAGGACCTCTTTAGGTAACCTCACTCAGGAGAACATTTCCATTAGCTCTTTAGCTATAAGTATCGCGGAAGTATGTCGCAGTGGCACTGCCTCAGGGTACTGAGTGGCGTAATAAAGGACAACCAAGATGTGATGATGTCCCCTAGCGGACTTAGGTACTAGGCCTACTAGGTCCTTAGCGATTCGCTCACACGGTACCTCAATGATCGGGAGAGGCACCAAGGGATTGCGAAAAAGGTGCTGTGGGCTAGTTGCCTGACAGGTTGAGCAAGACTTACAGAACTCGTCTACCTCTTTAAACACACTGGGCCAGTAAAACCGTTGTAGTATCCGGTCCTGTGTTTTCTGCATTCCCGGATGACCCCCGAGAACATGCTGGTGGGCTAACTCTAACACAAGTTTGCGATAAGCTTGGGGCACCACCAACTTTTCAATGGATTCACCCCGCAGCTGATTTATCCGATACAACATATCCTGATGAACCACAAAACGGGGGAACACCGACTCTGCCCCTGGTTGTAGTGGTTCACCATCTATTATTAGTAAATTTTCCCATGCTCGGGATAAGGTTGGATCCCGGTGTTGTGTAGTACCAAAATTATCTCCAGAGACATTGAGGTCTGCCAGCTCAGGCCCTGCGGCAAGTCCTCCATGTCTCCCACCATTACACTTAGCTGGGTTGTTTCCCCCTCTTCCACCGAAGTGGTGGTCACCCCTACCGCTGGCCCTTTGGACTCAGGTTCCCAGGGTTCTGGTCTCCACCCTGAGCCGGGCCACTCTTCTAGGGTTACCCCTGTCACATGGGTATCAGTCACTCTTGTAGCCGGCCACAGTGTCGGGAAGCCTGGGAACTCTCTCCCTATTATAAGTTGATAGTGGAGGTTGGTGGCGACAGCCACCTTGTGGGTCCACCAGCCGGAAACCGTGGACAGAGACACCATAGCAGTAGGGTAGTCTTTTAAGTACCAGGGAAGCCCTTACCAGGGTCACCAGACTCCCTGAGTCCAACAGAGCCTCTGCTGGAGTGTCTCCCACCTCCACCTGGCACTAGTGGTTCAGAGATTCCGGAGCACCCACGGCACACAGTTTCCTGGCATACAATGATTGACGGAAGCCATAGTTCATGTCCATGGGTTCCCCCTGCTGTGGACAGTCTGCTCGAACATGGCCAGGCTCCCAACACCGCCAGCAGACAAATGGAGCGGGGTTCACAGGGGCCTCATCCCAGTCTGGTTTGGTGGGCATCAGTCACCCCCAGTCTTGCCAAAATCTCCCCCTATACCTTTGGGTAGTCGGCCGCTTGATCGTCCAGCAAATCGAAGTACACGCGCTGAGACTCTGATGCCAGGAAAGGAGCAATGACCTCAGCCCTGGTCCGGAGGCAGCCTTTCCCTGGTGGCCACTTTCTCATACATCGCCAGGTATGTTTCGATGTCATCTGTGGGTGTCATCTTAGGGATCGCTGCATGAACTGCTTTCCGGGCATCGTGGACGCTTGGGGTTGCTCCTGCTGTTTGCAAAGCCATCACGTGTTGTAGCAGTAACCAGTTGGTCTCTTGCTGCTGCTTATTAGCCTTGCGTTGCTGCAGGTTGGTCTCTTACTGCTACAGATTTAGATCTAGCAGGTTTGATAAATGACATACACCCGTGTGCAAACCAAAAATACTTTGTCCATGGCTCCTATGAAGATAGAGTGTTATTGTACGCTGACAATATGGTATTGCTGCTAAGAGACTCTTCTGTTTAAATTCCAAAAGTAGTTCGGTTAATCGATAGTTGTGGTAGATTTTAGGGGATTAAAATAAATTGGGAAAAATTGGTACATCTTCCCTTAGAACAAGGATGTCCATTGGGTAGAGTGGAAATAGTTTGCAGTTGGTGGATTCATTTAGGTATTTGGGAGTGATAATCACTAATAAACTTATGTGTGGAACTGAATATGTTACCACTAATACAGAAATTGAGAAATAAATGTAGGGGTATGTTGCATGTATCGGTGGCTGCGAGTATCACTTTACTTAAAGGGTTTCTGTCATCATAAATTACGTTATGTAGCTGACTGACATTAGCGATGGGCTAATGTCAGCAAAACATAACAATGGGCTTTATAAGTCTCTGCCTGCCGCCGTTTTCTTAAAATAAACACTTTTAAAATATGCTAATGAGCCTCTAGGTGCTATGAGGGCTAAGAGGAGAACTCTCCAGTCAATCAACGGAACCTGGGTGTGCCAAAGGGTGAGTGGACCGAGCCTCTAGGTCAGGGGTACTCAACTGGCGGACCGCGGTCCAAATACGGACCGCGGCCGCCAGTTGTCCGGACCCCGGCCATCCTTCAGAGCGCTGCTCCTCTCCTGCACACTGTACCGTGCAGGAGGAGGAGCTTACCGGCGCACTTCCACCTGTCCCACAGCGCAGTGAGACAGGGCTTCCTCCACATGTAGCGCTCCTCCTCCTGCACACTCTGGCAGCTCTGCTCAATACAGCGGCGGAGCACAGGAGATGATCGTTCTCAGCAGCGCAGGAGGAGTCTCTCCCTCCCCCCTGTGCTGCTGCTGTCCCCGCCGCTGCCAATAAGAAGAGGCAGGAGGAGGAGGGGAGGGGCTGTGGCCACTGCGCCACCAATGAAGAAAACTGACCTGTATTACAAATACAGGAGGCGGGTGCCGGAATCAAATAGCCGGCACCCGACCTCTGTGACAGGGAGCTGCGATCAGCTGCAGTTGAGTTAACCCTTCAGGTGCAGTACCTGAGGGGTTAATTGTAGCTGATCGCAGCCCCCTGTCACAAAGGTCGGGTGCCGGCTATTTGATTCCGGCACCCGCCTCCTGTATTTGTATAAGAAACGTTGGTGGCACAGTGCGCCCCCCCCCCCTAGTATAAGAAACGTTGGTGGCACAGTGCGCCCCCCCCCCTAGTATAAGAAACATTGGTGGCGCAGTGCGCCCCCCCCCTTCCCCATTATAATAAACATTGGTGGCGCAGTGCGCCCCCCCCCCCTAGTATAAGAAACATTGGTGGCGCAGTGCGCCCCCCCCCCCAGTATAATAAACATTGGTGGCTCAGTGGGAAGTGCCAATGAGGGTTAAAAATGATAAAAGAAAATTAACTCACCTCCTCCAGTTCATCGCGTAACTGCCGGTCTCCAGTTCTTACTTCTTTCTTCAGGACCTGTGGTGACGTCACTGAGCTCATCACATGGCCCATTACCATGGTGATGGATCATGTGATGAGCTCAGTGATGTCACCACAGGTCCTGAAGAAAGAAGTAAGAACTGGAGACCGGCAGTTACGCGATCAACTGGAGGAGGTGAGTAAATTATTTTTTAACCCTCATTGGCACTGCCCACTGCACCACCAATGTGTATTATATTGGGGGGGGCGCACTGCGCCACCAATGTTTATTATACTGGGGTGATGGGGGGGCGCACTGCGCCACCAATGTTTATTATATTGGGGGGCACACTGCGCCACCAATGTTTATTATATTGGGGGGCACACTGCGCCACCAATGTTTATTATATTGGGGGGCACACTGCGCCACCAATGTTTATTATATTGAGGGGGGGCACACTGCGCCACCAATGTTTATTATATTGAGGGGGGGCGCACTGCGCCACCAATGTTTATTATACTGGGGTGATGGGGGGGCGCACTGCGGCACAAATGTTTATTATACTGGGGTGATGGGGGGGCACACTGCGCCACCAATGTTTATTATACTGGGGTGATGGGGGGCGCACTGCGCCACCAATGTTTATTATATTGAGGGGGGGCGCACTGCGCCACCAATGTTTATTGTGATGGGGGGGTGCACTGCGCCACCAATGTTTATTATTTTGAGGGGGGGCGCACTGCGCCACCAATGTTTATTATATTGAGGGGGCCGCCAGACGAAAAAGTCGGACATGTAGTACTTTTAGTCTGGCGGCCTCTCACCGTGCTGCGCCGTAACTCTGCCCCCATCCCCATTATAGTCGATGGGCACAGAGCAGCGGCACGGCGAAGTAGTGGCAAGATGGATCTGACGGGGTGAGCAGCCTGTCGGATCCGTCCTGCTGCAAGTGTGAAAGTACCCTTACTAATGAGCGCTTCCATCATGGAACGCCCATTAGTACAGCATTTACCTCCACCGCTACTTGTGCTAGTAAAAAAATATATATATTACGCCTACGGTACCTCCACCTCCATTTGCTCACGCTGTGGAGAACACTCCCTGCTGACTAGAAGCTCAGGACAGGACCTACAAGACGTCATCACGTTAGAGCACCGGTCCTGAGCTTGCAGTCAGCAGCGAATGTTCACGCAGCCAGGTGAATGCAAATTTTTTTTTTTTTTTTTGCAAAAGCAGAGAAGGGGGGCACTACTCTTACTGGGGGCACTAATGGGGACATTATTCTTACTGGGGCACTAATGTGGCCATTACTAATTCTGGGACTTACCCGGGGCGCTCCACTATAACGTCAGAGCGCCCCACGCGCATGTATCACATGATCGCATGGCATCTTTACTGTTGGCGTTCAGCTCGGACCTTCACCTGACTGCAGACCCTGGTATGTGGACCTTTAATAAAACTAGTTGAGTACCCCTGCTCTAGGTGCTGAAACAACGCCCTCATAGCACCTAGAGGCTCATTAGCATATTTTAAAAGTGTTTATTTTAAGAAAACGGCGACAGGCAGAGACTTATAAAGCCCATTGTTATGTACTGCTGACATTACCCCATCGCTAATGTCAGTCAGCTACATAACGTAATTTATGATGACCGAAACCCTTTAAGATGATATTTGTGCTGTTCTTGTCAAATTGAATTTCTGCACTGTATTATTTCTTGTTTTACCTATGTTGTTTAAGTCTATTGTTCTCTGCTGCCATCTGCTGGCCGGAATTCGTATGCTGCACGCCTTGTTCGTTGTCTATAAAGTTTTCTCTGGGCGTGGTTTTAGCAGCCTTGGGCCTTGTCACTTCCTGTAGCCTTTTTCAGTGCTGCATTCTTTGTGACTGGAGACACACACCTTGGCTTGTGAAGGCATCAGTTTTTGACCAGCAGTAGCCTCAGCAGTTAGCCTCAGGAAAGACATCCACATGACAGCATCTACTGCATTCCTGTATTGCATCACTGTATGTCACTGCTCTGGATCAAATAAACCCACGTTTGATTGCATCCTCATGTCTACGTCTGGATCCATCTAACCTGAGCATCTGCCGGTCCGGTCTGCTCCACTGCTTGGATACGAAGGTAGGACAGTCACAAAGTCATTATCAGTTACACCTTCATTCGCCTTCATGTGGGGACAGAACAGTCAAAAACTGCCTTAAAGCCTTATACCACAGTCAATATCCGTCTCAATGTCCAATGCCGGCTACAGGTTCCCTCAGAGCCCAGTGCCACACTCAGGAACCTCCCCTGCAACAGGCCCACTCCCAGCAAATCTGCCCAGCAACAGTGCACGTCCCATAAGCCTAAGGGGAAGCACGGCGTGTCCGCAGTAGATATACTCTCGCCTGGAAGCCCTCCACTACTCGCCAAGCCACTTTCTACATCCTATATTAACCCTTGCTCGCATGATATAAGAACTGTTCACGCACGCGGGGCCTCCCTCAAACCAAAACCCCGCAATTCACTCAAAACACCTTGGGAAACTCATCGGGGTGCCTTATCTGAGCCGCACAGCAATTTTCAGCCCTCAATTCAAAAGTTCATTTTCTTAAAGAGACAGCGCACCTTAAATCAAAATGGCCGAAAAGGACCTTGTACAGTTCCCCAGTGATGAAACAAAGCAAATGCAACCTGATACTGATCATTATGAAGAGCTGGAGATAGAACCCACACTTCCAGCAGACCAAGTCACGCGACCAAGGCGCTCTCTCAAACCAACTATAAAGATCACAGAAAATTATCACACCAGGAAAGATGAGCTATGTGACAACCTGGAAGAGCTATGGGAATGAGTTTCATCCCTCATATCAGGACTTAAGTCCTCCTCAGGCGATGCCACCAGTTTACAAGTTGCCGTCGGGCGGCTGAACGCAGCCCATGAAAGATACAAGAGACTGTCCACAAGGTATATAACCTTTCTAAAAGACTCTAATATTGAAGAAGCCCCGTCAGAATTGTGCAAGGCAGAATCAATAGACAGACAAAGAGACGCCATGGTGCTGGACGCTAAAGATAAAGTGGAACTCCGCATCTCTCATTTGCAAGAAACTAGATCACACAGATCGCATTCGTCCAAACATTCCTCACGGTCCTACAGATCATCATGCTCTAGAAGCTCCGCCCTGAGCGACAGATTACTAGAGGCCTGCATAAATGCAGAGCTATCTAAAGTGAGGCGTTCCTTCACCGAAAAAGAAGTCCTCGTGAGAACAGAAGCACAGACGGCGGCGGCCAAGAGGGCAGAAGCGGAGGCAGAAGCCAAGAGGGCAGAAGCGGAGGCAGAAGCCAAGAGGGCAGAAGCAGAGGCTCGTATAAAGATCCTCGAATCAGAGAGGGAAGAGGAAATCGCATTAGCAAAAGTAAGACTACTTGAGCAAGCATTGAGCCAAGGCCTTGATTCAGTCTGCTTACCACCAGAGGAGATAGACGATCCAGCTGATCTCACCAGCGACTATGTACTGAAACAGTTATCTGCACCACCCCCAGTGTGCAGTACTGTCCAAGCCAACAACACTGAAACCTCCAAGTCAGCTCTACCCACAGCACCCGAGCAATTCAATAACAGTCGCCCAGACGCGCCCTCTCAAGGGCAGTTATTACAGCAAGATGGCTACCAGGTGTTTCCTGCACTACCTCCAGAGTTCAAGCAGCAGTCATCAAAATCTACAGAGGCTAGACCACAGCTCAACCCTGCAGCAACATCATTCTACCCGGAAGCATCTCACCCTTTCACGCCACGCAGCCTATACGCCCCAGGGGCATCACAAGTTGTCATGGCAACAAGCAGTGAGAAATCAGATATGTCTGAGTTTGCCAGGTTTATGGTGAGCAGAGAGCTAATTAACACCAGTCTCTCAAAATTTGATGACCGTGCGGAGAGCTACAGAGCCTGGAAGGCAACCTTCAAAGCCGCCATCGCCAACCTCAACCTAACCGCAGGAGCTCGACCTCTTGATCAAATGGCTGGGCCCAGGCTCCACAAATCGCATCAAGAGCCTTAGAACTGTCTATGTGGGACAAGCAGAAGCAGGTCTCGCTGCAGCCTGGCAGAGACTCAAACGCACCTTTGGCAGTGCAGAAGCAATAGAGAAGGCACTATTCAGGAGACTGCAGAACGTCCCCAAGATCAGTCTCAAGGATGTCCATAAGCTTCAGGATTTAAGTGATTTGCTCATGGAACTGGAGCTCGCCAAAAGAGACCCTCGTCTGTCCGGGCTGTGCTACCTGGATACAGCCCATGGGGTGAACCCAATTGTTGTGAAGTTACCCTACAGCCTGCAAGAGAAGTGGGCGGCATCAGTCTCAAGGTACAAAAGAGTGCATGACGTCACTTTTCCTCCATTCATTCATTTCTGTAGGTTCATCGATGAACAGTCCCAGATGAGGAATGACCCCAGCCTCGACTTCCTGGAGTTCAATACTACAGCTTCAGCGACACCATCATGAAGGTATGAAAGTATTGTGCATAAACACAGAGACTTTAAGAGCAGCGTGAATGTTAGAAAGACTAACCTACCATCATCTGCAGTACCCACTGGTAAACAGTACACTACCTCATCAGGAGACAAGGCCTTCAATCGTGAATGTCCCATTCATAAAAAACCACACTCACTGAACAAATGCAGAGGATTTAGATCCAAAACCATACAGGAGCGCAAGAAAGTCCTCACCGAGCTTGGGGTATGCTTCAGGTGCTGCGCTTCATTGGAGCACATGGCTAAGGACTGTAAATATATTATCAAATGTGAGGAGTGTCATAGTGATAGACATGCCTCAGCTATGCACCCAACTCCACTCACAAGGGATTCACCGGCTGCTGTCACCACCAGTCCTGCTCAAAGTCATGGCGGGGAGCCCCAGAACAACGCTAACACAGCCACTGCTGTTTCCTGCTCATGCCTGGACGTATGTGGGGAGGGCCAGAGTGAGAAATGTTGTGCCCGCATATGCCTAATCAAGGTCTACCCGGAGGGGCTACCAGAAAAGGCAGTAAAAATGTATGCCATCATTGACGACCAAAGCAACCGCTCCCTAGCAGGACCTAAATTCTTTGAAGCATTTGGAATAAAGGGACCGTCAGAACCCTACATCTTAAACACCTGCTCGGGTCGCATAGAGACTAGCGGCAGGAGGGCACAAGGATTCATCGCTTGTTCTGTCAGTGGAAACACGGAAATACCTCTACCGACGCTGATCGAATGCGATCAAATACCCAACCATAGGGATGAAATTCCTACCCCGGAAGCTGCATTTCACCATCCACACCTAAGGCACCTGGCCAACGTTATCCCACCTATGGACAACAACGCCGAGATTCTACTCCTGCTTGGCAGAGACAATCTAAGGGTACACAAGGTGCGTCAACAGTGTAATGGTCCCGACTATGCACCATACGCCCAGAGACTGGACTTGGGATGGGTGGTCATAGGAAATGTATGCTTTGATCAACCAAGAATCCGCTCTTTCAAAACGTACGTGCGTGGAGATGGACTCACAACTTGCATTAAGCCTTGCCCTCATCACTATGAGGTGAAAGAGAAGCCTCCAGACCTCATACAACCACCTGACGACATTCCTCCCTTCTTTGCTGACAACTTGGGAAAATTAGTCTTTCACACAAGCAAGGACGATGATAAAGTAGCTTTGTCAGTAGAGGACAGAGAATTTATCAAGATAATGGACAATGAGTTCCTTAAAGACGAAACCAATCACTGGGTTTCTCCATTACCCTTCCAAGCGACCAGGGTGAGACTCCCGAACAATAGGGAGCAAGCTCTGTCTAGATTTAACTCTCTTCAGCGTACCATGAACAGTAAGCCTGAGATGAGAGAACACATCGTTGCCTTTATCGACAAAATATTCCGCAACAACCATGCAGAACCAGCTCCATCCTTAGGGAAGAATGACGAGTGCTGGTACTTGCCTTCATTTGGAGTGTATCACCCACGGAAACCTAATCAAATTAGGGTTGTTTTCGACTCAAGTGCCAAACATCAAGGTGTATCGCTTAATGATGTCCTAATCTGACGAATAACCTAGTTGGAGTGCTGATGAGGTTCAGAAAAGAGCTCGTTGCCATCACCGCCGACATTGAACAGATGTTCCACTGTTTCGTAGTCAGAGAGGACCACCGGAATTTCCTCAGGTTTCTGTGGTACAAGAATAACGACACCAACGCAGAGATGGCAGAATATCGAATGAGGGTACACGTATTTGGAAACAGCCCTTCACCTGCCGTGGCAACTTACGGCCTTCGGCGCACTGCATTAGAGGGAGAATCCGAGTACGGTAAAGACGCCAGAGACTTTGTAGAAAAGGACTTCTACGTAGACGATGGACTCAAATCACTACCTACTGAAGAAGCGGCTATCGATCTGCTCAAAAGGACTCAAAGTATGTTGTACCAAGCTAAACTTAGACTACACAAAATTGCTTCAAACAGCCTGGCCGTTATGAGGGCCTTCGAATCAGGCGATCATGCACCAGGATTCAAGGACATTAACTTGGGACTGGACAGTCCACCTGTGCAGAGGAGCTTGGGCCTCAGATGGGATCTCTCGGCTGACTCCTTCGGTTTTCAGATAAGTTGTGCAGACAAGCCATTCACAAAGCGAGGCGTCCTATCAGTAGTAAACAGCCTATTCGATCCGCTGGGATTTGTAGCGCCCATTACCATACAAGGTAAATCTCTACTGAGACAGTTTTCTGAAACAGTCAAGGATTGGGATACCCCACTTCCCTCCGAGAAAGAGCAAAAATGGGAAGCCTGGAAGCGATCTTTGTGTGCCTTGGATGAGATCCACATCCCGAGGTGCTATATTAAAACTTCACTTTCCTCTAGCATAAAGAAAGAACTCCACGTGTTCTCGGACGCCTCCACGGAGGCCATCGCAGCGGTTGCCTATCTGAAGGTGACAGAACCCAACAACCAAAACCAAGTTGGATTCGTCTTTGGTAAGGCTAAGTTAGCCCCCAAGCCCGATCATACTATTCCCAGACTGGAACTTTGTGGGACTGTGTTGGCAGTGGAGATTGCGGATTTCGTACAACAAGAACTGGGTGTCGACATAGCTGAAGTCCAGTATTACACCGACAGTAAGGTCGTTTTAGGTTACATCCACAATCGGACCAAGCGATTTTTATGTGTACGTTAGTAACCGCATAGAGAGAATCAGGAGGTCCTCCAAACCTGAGCAATGGCACTACATACCATCCGAACTTAATCCGGCAGATCATGCCACTAGGCCTATGTCTATAGGTTCCTTTACTAACTCTACTTGGCTTACAAGTCCAAAGTTTCTGCTTGGAGAGGCAGACGAAGGTGTACAGGAAGTTTTCAGCATCCAGGATCCGGATAATGATCCAGAAATCCACGCTGAAGTTAGTGCATTAGTCACTGGAATGAAGCAAAACTCCAGCTTCGGTTGTCAGCACTTTGAACGTTTATCCAGTTGGATGAGACCCATCGAGAACGTCCCTGATGGGTGAACAGGACTGTATCTAGCTTCGCAGATCTTCTCCATTCCAAGTTTGAAAACAGGACTAATCTATGTTTGCATTCTAACATGTTCTTTTTACAGGTTGTTTATATTTTATGGACATTCGTCATAGTGAAATCCCCTAAGTGAATTTCAGACGGGGAGTGTGCTGTTCTTGTCAAATTGAATTTCTGCACTGTATTATTTCTTGTTTTACCTATGTTGTTTAAGTCTATTGTTCTCTGCTGCCATCTGCTGGCCGGAATTCGTATGCTGCACGCCTTGTTCGTTGTCTATAAAGTTTTCTCTGGGCGTGGTTTTAGCAGCCTTGGGCCTTGTCACTTCCTGTAGCCTTTTTCAGTGCTGCATTCTTTGTGACTGGAGACACACACCTTGGCTTGTGAAGGCATCAGTTTTTGACCAGCAGTAGCCTCAGCAGTTAGCCTCAGGAAAGACATCCACATGACAGCATCTACTGCATTCCTGTATTGCATCACTGTATGTCACTGCTCTGGATCAAATAAACCCACGTTTGATTGCATCCTCATGTCTACGTCTGGATCCATCTAACCTGAGCATCTGCCGGTCCGGTCTGCTCCACTGCTTGGATACGAAGGTAGGACAGTCACAAAGTCATTATCAGTTACACCTTCATTCGCCTTCATGTGGGGACAGAACAATATTATTACCACAAGTTGTATTTGTCTTAGAGAGTGCACCAGTATTGATAGGCCAATTCTTAAAATAATAACGTATTATAAGGATTTTTTGAGGAATGGGAAAAATGCACAATTAAAAATGGAGACTCTGTATTTGCCCCAGGATAAAGAGGGCATGGCTCTCCTATATTTTTATAATAATTTTTTGGCTGCACAGTTAGGTATGATTAGTAGGGAAGAAGGGCTTTTTTGAAACATTATTTGTACAAAAAGGCTTGGAAATTATAATACATTGGAGTCAGGAGTTCTGGGAAGTAGGGAAATAAAAAAGAGCTTCCAATAAGTTACTTATTAGAAAAGATTTGGGAGATAAAGTTAAATAAAAAATTGAGGGATTTTGTGTATATGCACCAGTTTGGGGGAAGAACCCGTGTAATATTGGTCCTATGGAAAATTATCGATTATAGAGGGATAAGAGGATACTTTTTCTCCATAAATTATTTGTGAACAGTAAACTTAAACCTAAAAGAATATGACATAGTCAACACAGATTTGAAAAAAGCGAAAGATGAATTAAAATCACGTCTATCTGAGATCCAATTCGTTGCGTTCGAAAAACACCTAAACAGGAAGCTTGTGATAACACAAACCGAGATCAAAGAAAAAAAGGACAAATTCCTACGGGATAAAATGGATTACAACACAGGGCGAATCTTTGATTGGCATAAAAAGAGGTTTAAGAAGCGCCGCCCATTCCGGAGACCAAAAAGTGACTTTTGGACGACAGAATCGGAATCTAGCGCATCCGACGATTCAACTAATCCATCCACAAAACCCTGCAGTAATCCCCCTTTAGGAGGAGAACCAGGAGAGAAGGGCGGGGAAGAAGAAGGCGTGCGCAGATCGGCACGCAGAAAGAAACAGGTCTCATGGAGGCGCTAGTGGGGGAAGATAATGTGGTTTCTTCTAACCTCGTAATCAACATTAGTGGCATTGAATTGCCCTCGGACTGCACCTCGGTCCTCAATTTGGGACTGGGGTTCAGTCCTCCGGAACCATTCGATAGGACCACATTTGAAATTGATTTGTTCAAAAATGTTCGCAAACTTTATTTAAAAAAGCATTTTAGTAATGTCTCGACTTCCCACAATATCACAAGAGAAGGAGATATTCCTGTGAATATAGATCCATTAGGGTATACTATCTCTGCACCCTTCAATATACAAGAAGTAGCTTGCTTGGAATTTTTGGCAGACACAGATTTGAGTCCTGATCCTGCACCAGCCATCACGCACAGCGATTTCAGAGGAGGCATTCCATCCTCCTTTTGCCCCCCTATGCCCACCGGCTCGATAATAGATGTTTTTTACAAGAGGATTCTGAGAGATACGAAAGCCTTAATATATCCGAAAGAGAAGGAGAATTTGAATAAAAGGCAATCTATTGCCATACAATGGCTACGGAACTCAGACCTCATTATCAAGCCGTCGGACAAAGGGGGTAATGTTGTTGTAATGTCCCGCGATTTCTATGTTACTGAGGCGGAGAGACAGCTGAATGATGTCTCTGCTTATGAGAAACTACCCTCGGATCCTGTTCCTGAGACCAGATCCAGATTAGTGGACCTGTTGCAGAGGTACATTGAGGCAGGTGTTCTCCATGGGTCAACTATTGATAAATTGGTCCCTTTTTCCAAATAGACCCTCTTGGTATTTTCTCCCTAAGGTGCACAAGTCACTGACCCATCCCCCTGGACGCCCTATAGTGTCGGGGGTTGGGTCAGTGACTGAACCCTTGTCAAGATACCTAGATTGGTTACTGCGGCCTATTTTATTCAGATTCCCCACATACCTCGGTGACACCAACGACTTCCTCCTGGCCCTTGATGGTTTTCAGTGGCAGGACGGTTGGAGTTTGGTGTCCCTGGATGTGGTCAATCTTTATACCCGCATTCCACAACGTGGAGGTGTTAACGCGGTTTTGGAACTTATTGAACATTCAGGGAGGATTCCCTTGTTTACTAAATTTGTAGAGAAATCACTGCTGTTCATTTTGGAGAACAATACGTTTCTCTTTAATGATCAGTGGTATAGGCAAATTTACGGGACGGCCATGGGGACACCTGTCTCATGTACCTTCGCTAACATATTTCTGGGGAGATTTGAGGACAGATTTGTTTTTTCGACGACTAATCCGTTCCTCAGTTGCATACGTCTATTTTTGTGCTACGTGGATGATATCTTCATGGTGTGGTCAGGAACACAGGAGCAGTGTAAGCAATTTGTGGCCCATCTCAACGACGCGAACGACATAAACATGATGTTCACCCTCAATCTTGGGGGATCGACCATTGAGTTCTTAGACGTTCGCGTCGTTGTGGGAGATGGTGCCCTACATACCGAAGGGTATCGCAAACCGACTGCCACCAACACCCTGCTGCACCATGGGAGCTATCATCCACGTAGCGTAACTAGTTCAGTCCTTTATGGACAATTTTTAAGACTTGGACGTATCAATAGCCATGATGCAAGTTTCCTGAGACAGGCGAATGAACTGAGGGATAGATTGGTTCAACACGGATACCCGCCAGAGCAGTTGGATATAGCTTTGGAAAGGGCAAGTGCCCAAACGCATCGATCATTGATGAAACGCAGAAAAAGTGGGGTAAAAAATTATGCAGAGAAAAAGGACAGGTTTGTGTTTGTATTTAAGCATAGTTCCATGGCTAATTGCATAAAAAGAACTATATTAAAAAATTGGGAGATTTGGAAAGCAGAAGGAGACTTAGGTGAATTTTTAGACCAGAAACCTATACTAGCTTTTAAAAGATGTCGCACATTTAGGGACATTTTGGTGTGAAGCCGCTACAGCGAGCGAAAACCGCGCGATTGGTTGTCACTCGGTAAGCCGCTTGGCAACTATCGATGCGGTGACTGCTCCCTGTGCAGCTTTATGTTTCAGGGCCACCATTTCTTTCTTGGAGGTTTTGAGCATTGTGTGCACCAATTTATCAATTGTAGAACAACGTATGTAGTTTATGCATTGATCTGTGTGTGCGGATCCTTTTACATAGGAAAAACCAAAAGATAATTAATGGAGCGGATACGAGAACACCGTAACTCAATAAAAACAGGCAAGGGACGTACTCGCCTTATTGAGCATATACGATGCCAACATGGAGGAAATGCAAGTGCCCTGCGATTTGCGGGTTTGGAGCATGTTCCCCCATTGCCTCAGGGAGGCGACAGACACCGTATTCTGCTCCAGAAGGAAGCCCGGTTTATTATAAAAATGGATGCAACTGGGTGTTTGGGGCTTAATGAACGCAATGATTTGTCAGTGTTCATTGAATAGGATGCGTTATATATGCGTTTTTGTTCATTTGTATCACTGACTATAGGGTTATAGCAACCATATACATACACTGCGTGCAGAATTATTAGGCAAATGAGTATTTTGACCACATCATCCTCTTTATGCATGTTGTCTTACTCCAAGCTGTATAGGCTCGAAAGCCTACTACCAATTAAGCATATTAGGTGATGTGCATCTCTGTAATGAGAAGGGGTGTGGTCTAATGACATCAACACCCTATATTAGGTGTGCATAATTATTAGGCAACTTCCTTTCCTTTGGCAAAATGGGTCAAAAGAAGAACTTGACAGGCTCAGAAAAGTCAAAAATAGTGAGATATCTTGCAGAGGGATGCAGCACTCTTAAAATTGCAAAGCTTCTGAAGCGTGATCATCGAACAATTAAGCGTTTCATTCAAAATAGTCAACAGGGTCGCAAGAAGCGTGTGGAAAAACCAAGGCGCAAAATAACAGTCAATGAACTGAGAAAAGTCAAGCGTGCAGCTGCCAAGATGCCACTTGCCACCAGTTTGGCCATATTTCAGAGCTGCAACATCACTGGAGTGCCCAAAAGCACAAGGTGTGCAATACTCAGAGACATGGCCAAGGTAAGAAAGGCTGAAAGACGACCACCACTGAACAAGACACACAAGCTGAAACGTCAAGACTGGGCCAAGAAATATCTCAAGACTGATTTTTCTAAGGTTTTATGGACTGATGAAATGAGAGTGAGTCTTGATGGGCCAGGTGGATGGGCCCGTGGCTGGATTGGTAAAGGGCAGAGAGCTCCAGTCCGACTCAGACGCCAGCAAGGTGGAGGTGGAGTACTGGTTTGGGCTGGTATCATCAAAGATGAGCTTGTGGGGCCTTTTCGGGTTGAGGATGGAGTCAAGCTCAACTCCCAGTCCTACTGCCAGTTTCTGGAAGACACCTTCTTCAAGCAGTGGTACAGGAAGAAGTCTGCATCCTTCAAGAAAAACATGATTTTCATGCAGGACAATGCTCCATCACACGCGTCCAAGTACTCCACAGCGTGGCTGGCAAGAAAGGGTATAAAAAGAAAATCTAATGACATGGCCTCCTTGTTCACCTGATCTGAACCCCATTGAGAACCTGTGGTCCATCATCAAATGTGAGATTTACAAGGAGGGAAAACAGTACACCTCTCTGAACAGTGTCTGGGAGGCTGTGGTTGCTGCTGCACGCAATGTTGATGGTGAACAGATCAAAACACTGACAGAATACATGGATGGCAGGCTTTTGAGTGTCCTTGCAAAGAAAGGTGGCTATATTGGTCATTGATTTGTTTTTGTTTTGTTTTTGAATGTCAGAAATGTATATTTGTGAATGTTGAGATGTTATATTGGTTTCACTGGTAAAAATAAATAATTGAAATGGGTATATATTAGTTTTTTGTTAAGTTGCCTAATAATTATGTACAGTAATAGTCACCTGCACACACAGATATCCCCCTAAAATAGCTAAAACTAAAAACAAACTAAAAACTACTTCCAAAAATATTCAGCTTTGATATTAATGAGTTTTTTGGGTTCATTGAGAACATGGTTGTTGTTCAATAATAAAATTAATCCTCAAAAATACAACTTGCCTAATAATTCTGCACTCCCTATATGTATGTGTGTGTGTGTGTGTGTGTGTGTGTGTGTGTGTGTGTGTATACACTTTTTGTATCCTTTTATATTTGTATTTTTCTATTTAGCTCATCTTCAGAGGATTTAAATGTCATTTCTGCTATTCATATTACCTTTTTGTGTCACCTTTTGGAAATACTCTGCAATTGTTGTAACTTGTATTTCACCTTTGTTACTTTTGTTTTTAAAATTGCACTAATGGATTGATGCACCTGTGTTTCAGGTGTGTGCTGCTGGTGTGAAGTCAGGGGTTTTTGAGTGATGGGTCGGTTGAACCCTCCCCCTTATGAGGTTATAGGCCAGCACACACACGATCCACAGAGTGAATCAAAGAGCCGGAGGAAGCGGTCACACCGCGAAACGGCCGTCGCTGTTAACTTATACTCCATGTGAGTCTGCCCCTGCATGTAACTCTGCAATCACTAATAAAGAAGCGTGAACATGAACATGGATGGTGAGTGCGATGCATCTTTTTGATCTTGCTTTCAAGTAAACTTAAACCCTTTCAGGTACTTAGAGAGAATTTCATTTAGATAAATAAGACTTTTTTTTTATTTATTTACAATGACATTATACAGTTAGTCACAATCTTAAGTTTTTTTGATGCTATAAATCCTATTAACTCTTTAAACAAGGGTCTTCTCTCTAGGTTATATAAGTCTTGTGATCTAAGCAATTGACGACCAATAAGAACATGAGCTATATGAAATTGAAAGCACTGTTACCCGATTTGTCTGCAAGAGCCTGGGCTGATACCTTGAAAATGATAACTACAACATTGAATGTCTCTTTTAGAATTTCACAACTGTTTATGTTATACTGTATATGCTCTATTGTACATCTACATTTCTAAATAAACTTATTACTGACAAAAATGAAAAATGTCCAAGATGTAAGTTAATAGATACTCATTTAGTCCATATGGACAGACATAATTGAGATGGTTTTTAAGGTGTCAATTGCTAGGGATCCCTTAACTTTATTTTGGGTGGTAGAGATAGGGTAATGGGCTCTAGGGATAATAGCTTAATGGCCCTTAGGGACTGTCTCAGAGAGTAATTATGAAGAACTGGAAATCTGTCCTTCCTCCAATGTTGAAACAGTGGTATAAGCAAATGACCAATTTGTTATACAATGATATTCTGGAATCTGATTCTTAAACTGTTAATGATCAATGGTTATGTTGGGATAGAAAAGTTTACAAAAATGTATTTATTTATTTATTTACCTCTCTCCTTATGCAGCAAACAGGGCGGTGGGAGGGATTGAAGTATTAAAAAGGTTGGGTAATTTTTTTTTTATATGAATCATGTTTTTATTCTTTCGTATTGCATAAATCTATTAAAATAAAGAAAGGAAAAAAAAATGACTCTGCAGACAGATGAGATGTGTTCATATTCACGTGCAGAAGGAGGCAGGCCTGGTTCCTTCTCTGTCTGGTGCGTGTGGGGTTAAGTTCCTGGCTGGGTGTGGTCATTTGGTGCTATTTAGCCTGTGGCTGGTAGTCTGGGGTTAGTTGTCATCCATCCTCTGTTGGTGCTGGAGCTATGTTCCTGTCCTGGATATTCCATCTGCCCAGTCCTTGAGGGCCACCTTGTGGGACATCAATGTCTCCTCTATGTCTCCTACCCTACCTTCCCTATTCTATGTGTGATGTGGGTTATGTTGAGGGTTGGTGTTGTTCCATGTCTGGTCTGTCTATGGCATGTATAGTCCTGCATGGATGCTAGACATCCCCCTGTTTGTCTGCGCCTTCGGTGAGAGGGCTCCAGGGTTACCCGGAGGGGGAACAACGAGTCAATGAGCAGCTCTGCCTGGGACCGCCAAACATCCTGTCCGCTTGGGGGTTCAGGCAGTTGCTGGTGAGTTGGTTCCTGTGTTTGTTGTTTTGTACTGAGTCCGGTATGGTGTTCCAATACCAGTACATATGCATTGGTTCCAGTTCGTTGTGGTGTTGACTGCTCGTGTTCCTTCCAGCAGCTGCGGCAGGTAAGTGACCAAGTATTCGGGTGTTCCTGGGTCAGTGGTTATTCTTGCCACTGGGCTCTTACATGCCGATCCAGTTTTGTTTTACTGTCTTCCCCTTATATTGCATCTAGGCTTGTGGGAGACTCCTGTTTATCCGTGTCTTGGAAGAACAGGCCGTCTCAGTCCTGTCTCTATTCCAGGGATCGTTAGGGTTAGTAGGGCCCTAGGTTCCTGTGCATGAGCCCTCCTACCATCTGGGTCCGCTCATACGGCTACGAGTCAGGGCGAGAATTAGGGATGCTGTAGGAGGTCTTTACTCCCTTTTCCGTGTGTCCACTCCCCACCGTGACACCCGCTTCACATTGGTGTTTGGTGTGGAGTTTCCCCCCACTTCCCTACTTCTTCACATGATCACCAGTGACCACATGATGACAGAGAGGGAGTCTGTGACACCTTGGCCTGTGCTCCTTCCTCGTCAAGTTCTTACAGAGCTGCAGCAATACCTGGTCTGGTCAATCCACAGCTAGTATGGCAAAACTGTACTTCTCTGTTAGGATAAATGGGGTAATTTATTGAGACTAACGTTTTATACACTGGTCTTAATAACCCCTGCCCTGGCGCTTCATGCACCTAAGTTATGTAGGGGCGCTGGCCTCTACATAACTTATGAACTGGCCTTGAGACTTGCTTAAATCTGCGGCAGTTCCCTTGCTGGCTTAGATTTAAGTAATTTTTTACGGCAAAAACAGGTGTAGAAAATGACAAAAGAGACAGGCCGGCTGGCTGGCCCCTTTGCCCGCCCATACCACGCCCCCTTTTTCTGCCACCTCGGAAAAGTGGTGTGAGCAGATTCTGCCACAAATCCTGTTTGTGACTGTGACGAATACCACACCTCGTGCACGCTTGACGCCGCCTACGTCGAGTTCACGAGACGTGGTATGGTCACAGGTTACCAAAAATGTGACGTTACGCCCTCCAGAGGAGCAGGTAAGGTCAGCTTGGTACAGTTTACACAGACACCTCCTGAGCCTTTTCACTGCTGCAGTGAAAACAGCGCTGTTTCAGCCCGGGTATCTGCCACCAGCTTCTCGTTTGTTATAAGCCCGGTCCGCTAACTGGATTATATAGGGTGAGAAACCAACCCGTGGTAGCTTATAACTAGGCCAAAACACGGACGTGGGGATTCGTGATCGAGATACAAGATAGCACAAGATTAAATTATATATTTAATCGCTGTAAGGGCACACTAGATATAACACAATATACACAGAGAATATATACAGTGGTCTGAGGTAACAGATACAGGTTATATGGGTACAACAGGGTTAAGCAGAGCAAAAGTCAGTTACCGGGTAAGATGAAAGTTCCTTTCGGTTGTGGTGTGTTCTTTGCTGTAGTCACATGAAGGGCAGTGATCTCAGCTAGTTCCTGGGTCCCCTTGAACACATTACACAATGTGACCCTTCTTTAGAGAAATACACGCCCGCTTGCTGGCACAAGCCTTTTAACCTGTAGCCGGCCCCTTCCCTCCCGGCCTTTGGGAGGGTCCACCCCCCCTCTGCAGGACTGGCTGCAAATGACCCACAAAACACTTTAGGGTTTATAGCTCCAGTCCAGAAGGTCACAGGGAGATGGTTCTGGGACCAACGGATCCGCCTGGGTTCCGGCTACAACTAGAGGCCAAACATGGTGCCACTATTGGGTTTCTGTGGGGAGATATGGATATCTCCCTTCCCTGGTATGCCACCATCAAACAAAGCCTATGGGCATTGTGACGAATACCACACCTCATGCCCGCTTGACGTCAACTACGTTGAGCTCATGAGACGTGGTATGGTCATGGGTTTACCAAAAACGTGAAGTTACGCCCTCCAGAGGAGCACGTAAGGTCAGGTTGGTACAGTTTACACACACACCTCCTGTCCACGCGGACACAGAGAGGCAACAAGCTGAGAGAGCCTTTTCACTGCTGCAGGGAAAACAGCGCCTCCTCAGCCCGGGTATCTGCCACCAGCTCTCGTTTGATATAAGCCCGGTCCGCTAACGGGATTATATAGGGTCAGAAACCAACCCGCGGTAGCTTATAACTAGGCCAAAACACGGACGTGGGGATTCGTGATCGAGATACAAGATAGCACAAGATTAAATTATAGATTTCATCGCCGTAAGGGCACACTAGATTTAACACAATATACACAGAGAATATGTACAGTGGTCTGAGGTTACAGATTACAGGTTATATGGATACACCAGGGTTAAGCAGTGTAAAAGTCAGTTACCGGGTAAGATGGAAGTTCCTTTTGGTTGTGAGATGTTCTTTGCTGGAGTCCACATGAAGGGCCGTGATCGCAGCTATTTCCTGGGTCCCTCTAAACACATTTGTAAGATGTGACCCTTCTTCAGAGAAAGACCCGCCTGCTTGCTGGCACCAGACTTTTATCCTGTAGCCGGCCCCTCCCCTCCCGGCCTCAGGGAGGGGTCCACTCCCCCTCTTCTTTGCTGGCAGCAAATGACCCACAAAACCCTTTAGGGTTCATAGCTCCAGACCAGAGGGTCACAGGGAGATGGTTCTGGGACCAATGGACCTGCCTGGGTTCCGGCTACAAGTAGAGTCCAAACCTGGTACCGTTATGTGGTTTCTATGGGGAGATATGGATATCTCCCTCCCCTGACCTTGTCCCATTAAACAAAGACCATGGGAACGTACATCGTGGCCACCGGGACACAAATATTTATCTGGTCTGCGCCTGCGATGGCCAGGCGATTCATAATTCCTTATGAAATGTAGGTGCCAACATGTCTGGGAGGTATCATTGATCTTGGGCAAGAGCTGAGACCCCCTGCTGGGGGTTTTCCTGCAGATTTGGTTGCCTCCAAACTGGCTGGTTGAGGTGTGACATTATCCAACTGGGGCCTCCTTGAAGCCTGTACCCCTGGGGCTTTCTCCCTTGCTAGCTGACAATCAGATGGCTGGGGGGTTGGAACATATTTTGCATGTACACTGACTTTGTACAAGCTAAAAGGTGAATCAACTGACAATCAGGGCTGCCAGTAAATAATAATCTATATTCCTTACAGCGACCGAATCTGCAGCAAAAGTACGCTAAAAAGTGTCATACTTCTCATCATATATGGCCCCCTAAGTTCTTGTTTAGTACAGTTTTGTAAGCCCTCCTCACAGCTGTCAACCGGGTACATAACGATCTGATTCTCTATTATCCACTTGGCCCGCAGTCACAAGTGCCCTCCCCAGGATGCACTGTGGTATTCAATTCTGCAGGGGTGGTATTTTGTTCTGCACTATAGTCTTGCTGGTCCCGTCTACTTTAAGTTTCCAGTTTACACATTACTGTGAGGGGGCACAAAGGGACCATAACTACTGTCATGGTGCACAAAGCGGTTATAACTACTATGTGGGGCAGTAAGGGGCATAACTACTGTGTGGGGAACTATGGGAAGTAACTATTGTGTGGGAGCACTAAGGGGATTGGGCATGTATAGAGAGCAATTGGGCAGGGTTAGTGTAAAAAAATCTTGCCGCAGCGTGCTAGGTGTGTGGCTGATAATGTCCGTGTTTGGGTTTTTCAATATTTCGAAGGTATGTTAACTATACATAAAAATGACTGGTATTGTTTATTGAAATGCCAGATGTGCAGTAAGCGTTTGTTCAGTGACGTCATATTGTATGACTATTGTGACTGAATATTTACCACAGTATGTGTGATATTTGTGATGGGGTAAACCGCCATCATATAATTGTAAAAACTTTGCAAGTACTTTAAATCGGTAAGGTCAGAAAATGTATCTTAGACCTCAAAGCAATCCCTAATGAAATATTCCCTATAAAACCTTAGTGAACCAGAGGTCATAGTAGAACACTGATTCAGAATGACTAATGACATTGCCTATCACAATATACAGACCCATATGGATAGACTAGAATATCATTATGTTCAGATATAGCAGCAGCTTGGCAGCTTGTTCCACGTAAAGTACTCATTCCTTCATGTCAGAACTCATCATTAGCAAAGACACCGAGGACCAAATTATAAGTATAAAGATGTAAGAATGATATTAGTTAACTTCCAGACAACCACTGTTCCCAGATCTCTTGTATAGCTATTCTTAGCACATCATAAATTCTTTTTGATTTACTGTACCAAAGCCTCCTGGATACAGGAGCAGCATTAAAAAGTTCAGCAGAAAATGGAATAACATGGTGCATTCTGAAACTAAACAACATTACTGCATACATATGCAGTGCCCCAGAGCAGGGGTAATCTGCAAATGATTTGTTATGTATTGTATCTGGCATAGCATGGTATGGTTGGCACGCACAGCCATGGTTAAAAATCCTGTCTCAGCTCTTAGGGGGTTATGTGTGAGCTGGCCCCACCCCTAGCTTTGGGGGAGTGTAGAGTGAGAGTTCAGAGAGAGAGGCTTCAAACTACAGAGACTCACTGATCTCTGCAAGATCAGCAGAAAGTTAGAGAAAGAGGACAACTTAGATTCTGCAGGGCCAAGCATAGGAGTCAAAAAGGTAATCTGCTATTTAGACTTTTCTGCAGTGAAGGATACCATTAAGACACCCTTTATATTTGGACACATCCTGGCCAGACATACCTTCAAAGCCTTGTATCCCACAGTGGACACTACAGTAATTTTTGCCAAGGTACTGTTGTCAGCCATAGATTCTACTGAGAGAGACTCTAGCAATATAGTGTACAAAGAGGGCCAGAACTCCCAACTTTGCCAGTCTCTATACCAGGTGCGTTGCTAGGTTAAAATGTTCGGGGCCTGGGTCCCTGATGTTTTGTCCCAGGCCTGAATATACTGTCTGCCTGGTAGATACAACTGTAATGTCATCCTCAGCATGGCAATACAATTGAATCGAATGCCCTGCAAGAGCTGAAGGACCTGTGATGACATCATAGGTCATGTGATCAGTGCTAAATGCAGTAGCTGAAAAAGACCTGCGATGAGAGAAGTCCTGGGAAGAAGCTGTGGTGAGGTCTGCTACATGAGGAGAGGTAAGTGAAAGGGTAGATTACTCAGTGTGAGAGGCAGAGCAATGTTGGAAGTTGTAGTTATTTAACTGGGACTGTATGTTAGGGCTGAAGGGAGGGAAGTTATTCACATGGGACAGTGGGGTGGAGTGATGTTATTTACATGGGACTGAAAGCACAGGGAGTGATGTTATTTACATGGGGATGCATGTTGGAGGTGGCTGGGGCAGGGTGATGTTATTTACATTGGACTATATGTTGAAGGCGGCTGTGGGAGGGAGTGATATTATTTACATGGGACTGAATGTTGAGGGGTAATGTGATTTACATGTGACTGCATGTTGGAGGTGGCTGGGGAGGGGCTGATTTTATTTACATGGGACTGTATGTTGAAATTGACTGGGGAGGAAGTGATGTTATTTACATGGGACTGAATATTGATGGGGTGATGTTATTTACATCGGACTGAATATTGAGGGGGTGATGTTATTTACATGGGACTGTATGTTGAAGGCGGCTGGGGAGGGGGTTATGTTCTTCACATGAGACTGTATGTTGAAGGCGGCTGGGGAGGGGGTAATGTTATTTACGTGGAACTTTATATTGAGGGGGCAGGAGAGATGGTGTGATGTTATTTACATGGGACTGTATTTTAGAGGTGGCTGTAGATAGAAAGGGATATTATTTACATGGGACTGTATATTGGAGCTGGCTGGAGAGATGGTGTGATGGTATTTACATGGCACTCTATGGCGGAGAAGGGAAATAATGTTATTTACATGGGACTGTATGGTGGAGGGGCTGAGGAATTATAATTTTTGAGGACAGTAAATGGAGGAATAAAACTACAGGGGCCACTGCAGGGGGCATTCTAAATACTGGGATGGCTTCAGGGCGAGCATTATAACAGTAGGGGCGATATAAATACTGGGGCACTTCAGGGTGAGCATTATAACAGTAGGGGGCATTATAAATACTAGGGGCACTGTGGGGGCATTTTAAATCCAGGAGATATTAGGCATTCTTATTACTACTGGGGGATCTATAGGAGGGACTTATAGATCCGCATTATTTCTACTAAGAGCACTGTGGGGGTCTTATTACTACTGAGGGGTCAGTAGATAACTTTATTACAACTGGGGGAACATTAGGGGGGGCCTTATTTCTACTAGGGGCTCTGTAAGGGCATTATTAATACTGGAGGGCTCTTCAACTAATGGGGGCACTCTTGGGGAGCATTGTCACTGTTGGGGGCACTGTAGGGGGCAGTATTACTAATGAGGGCATTCTAGAAGGGAATTACTGTTGGTGGGACTATGAGGAGCACTATTACTATGGGGGGCACTCATTTTTCTTCAGGATAGTATTTGGGGGTACAGAAAAATGAGGAAGCTAAGATGTCTGTGTGTCACTCTGTAGAGACGAGGCGTGGCTGGGAGAAGTTGTCCGGACGGAATCGAGAAGATGATGACAGAGAAGATCTACATTAGAGGAAACGTCACCTGGGAGGAACTGGATGTGAGAGGTATGTGCTGCTGTATAGCTGTATAGCTATAGCAGGCTTAGGGGTCGGTTGGTCGACAATCACAGATTTCTCCTCTGACAACGGGGTTCAAGTCCAAATGGTGCTTTATTCTGGCACTTCAGCACCATCACAAACAAGCATAGAGCTTCCGGCCTTTTAAATTTCTCCAATACAACCTTCAGCAGCACATGCTCTTTTGTCATACCGTCGCCCCTAGCAACAATCGTTGTGCCATTTTTGCATGGACATTGCCCGCATCCTCCACCAACTGTAAGGGATCACTCTCTCACAGGGGGTCACAATCACAGACTTCTCCTCTGACAACGGGGTTCAAGTCCAAATGGTGCTTTATTCTGTCACTTCAGCACCATCACAAACATAAACATAAACCAAAATAAACACCTGCTCGTCTGGGCTCTAGCTAATACAGAAGTCTTCTCCCTGACTCACCTCAAAAAACGCAGTTTACACACAGGGTCTCAGGCTCCAACCCTCTCTGTAGGGTCACTTCCTCTCCCCAGTCATACACAGAGGGTTGTCTTATTCCTCCTTGATTATAGCCCAGCTGACCTCACCTGTGATCTCCTCAGCTAAAGGTAACATCTGTAGTGGACTAGGGGTGTTGACTGAGAAACTCCCACTACCAACCTGTCTCCCAGTCCAAAGAAATCCAGCCCATACAACTTTAAACAAAACAATCTCCAGCAAGCTATGCCTTGTTGAAGCAGCACCATTTCTGGATTTCATTTATCTCACCAAGCTAAACTTAATCACGGGTGAAATACACACCCCCACCATAACTTTACCGTGCACTTTATCACAATATAGTATATATTATATACATATGCATACATACCTGCATATATTACATACATCATACCTCCCAACTACCTCTAACTCCGCTAAAAGCATAATTACTGACCCCTGTCACAACTGCAGCAGCTAGGGATCGGTTAGGTGAGTGTAAGTTCCTTTATTTTTTTACAACATGTGGAGCCTATGGGACAATTTTTTTCTTGTGCTTCAATATCCATTTAAATATTAGCACATAAATCATTAAATTATTGATATTTTAAGGTGCAAATAGCACAAAATAATAAAGTTATGATATAATGAACAGGTATAAACCATAAAGACACTTTAGTAAGCAGTAATTTAGTACATTTATTAATGCAGATTTATGCATTTATTCCTCAGGTCAAAAAGAGGCACATTTAAGGATCAAAGACTTGGGTCAAAAAGAGGGACTGTCCCTAAAAAAGAGGGACACTTGGGAGGCATGCATACATATGCACACACACATCAGAGATGTTGCAGACTACAATAAGGTGGTGATAGTTTGGGGCTGACCACACCATTACCTCCAGGTATGAACATGACCTTGATGTCAAGTATGATGAAGTAAGCATATATTTTTTAACAAGCCTAGTTTTTGTTCCAGGTTTTGTTTTGCACTTGGAATACTCTCCTAATGTTCTGTTATCATCAGAAGGATCTAAAAATAAAAAAGGAGAGACTCTTATCTGACAAAAATATATCCCCAGGGGCAGAAGTGCATTTCTAGGAAGTGAAGCTGAACACAGGCTGATAGCAAAGGAATGTGAGGGGGTGTGAATGTTGGGCCCAACACTATGCTGCAGAATCAGTTAAAAATCTCATAATGACTTGCTTCATAATAATGAGAAACTGAAATAAATGGATGCTTCAAAATACACAAAAGTGAATATGTTACACAACAGAACGGTGCTTACCATAATTTATAGGACTAGATAATCTCTGCCACTGATGCAAGTCGGTCAATAAAATGTGGATGGATAGGATTATTTTTTCCATGTAGTTTTCAAATGATCATTGGAAGGTGTATTCAAATAAAATGAAGAAAGAAGCCAATATTTTAGAAGACAACGTGAATCCTAGAGATATTAAAATTTTACTCCTCTAGGATCCATTGCTACAGTTTCTAAAATTAATAAAAACTAAATAAAACTATACTCCTTGTGCTACTGAACATGTACCTGCAGCGAGTGCTGCCCGCAGGGGGCAAGGAGGGATGGCGAGGTTGGTTTATGTGGTGGAGAGTGGTGGTGGCGGTGGCGGTGCTGAGGGTATTCGTAGTCCTAACAATGGCAACTCCTGTTCCAACTGTCCCCTGCAGTAGTTGGAGGGATGCACCCTTTTGTCCCCTTGGAGCACACATTGATGGTGGATGGGTGACAGGGTGCAAGGTAGGAGGACAATGTTGGGGCTGGCAGAGGATGGAGGCAATGACCAGGCCAGCTGGGCTATAAGAGACAACAGTCTCTTTAATGGACATGATAAGTAGCATAATGAAAATGTAAGTAGTCGGCACAGTTCTCAAGTACTTCCCAATGCAAACATTTCCCAAAAGGCTTTGTATAGGAGATATGATGGTCCCCTCTAAGTCTCTCTCCAGATATACAGTGCAATCCTCCCAAATGATCAAAGGCGTGACAGTCCTTTCTCAATATTTCTCCAATGCCCATTTGCAGTCCTAGATCAGATGGCCAGGACATCTCAGTAGTGTGGCGAGTGCCTGAAGCAATTTAACCTAAACCACAGGCAATAAAGCCTGGAGCCATAAACAAGCATTACCTTTACTGTCTTTAATGTTCACGTTCTTTCCCTTTAATGGTCCTCAACCATCTGTAAAGTTCAATAATTCTTTCCCTCCCTTGGCCTACTTGGCAGCAGCAGACACCGAACAGGTCCACTCTCTAGCTTGCTTACCAGAAGACTCACTGACCAGGGGGTGGGGCCAGACCACTAGCCAGCAACTTACTCTAAGAACTGCCAGTTAACCATTTCCTACCCATATATAGCCTTTTGGAATACAGAGTGCTTAAGGGAATCACCTTAACCATTTGTTTCACTGAAAGTGTTTTGCTAACATACATTAACTCTTTTAGCAGTGAACCACTTTACATTGAAGCATTAACCCTTCAGCAGTGATACACCAGGAATGCAGGGGCGGATTGGCCATAAGCCTTACAGGGAAACTTCTCGGTGAGCTGATGCCCAGGGGGCTGCCTGAGCCCTCCTCATGGCCATCCACTGGAAGTTTTTTGGGATGTATTTTGTGCTGCTGGGGCAGTATTTTATAATTGACTGTGGTATTTGGCTCAATTGGGGTGGTATAATGTGCCACAATATGGTATTGCTGGCCCTGTCTTCCATCAATTTGGACCCAACTACAAAACAGGGCCACTTTTAGTATTTTTTCCAGGGCCTTTTTAAGTTCCCAGTCCGCCACTGATGGAATGCATACGTTGTGATTAAATGACTGTGAGCTCCAGAGGTGCTCTTATTATTTAATGTATTTTATATGAAATCTTGGGTGTCTAAGCATTGGTAGCACTTATTAATATCGGACACTATTGGTTGCAATCAGTGCGGGTGACACATGCAGCTGGACACAAGAGCATCAAGATGCATTTGTGTCATTCCCATGTGACAGCACGCATCGCTGTGAAACTGCCTAGACATATTACAGTCTCTGGTTAACAAACTGCAGTGAAAAATAAATAAATTATAAGGGCATTCTAATGAATAATTTTTTTGGGGAAAGAGACCTAATTTGCAAACCTTTTTCCAAGAGGAGTATTGCATGGCCTATAAAATGCCCACTAGGCACCCTCCAAAAGGTGAATCTTGCTTTCCAACCACAATCTACTGCATGAAGCACTTTTAATTCATGCCTCTGGATAAATATAGGTACAGGGAAGGAGCTGAGTCATTCATCGTGTCGCTGATCTCAGGTTCATTTTACTGCCAAAGCAGTTCTGCAAAACGTCTTGCAATGGCCTGGCTTGCTGAGCAGACAGAATCTTAGCATTTGTCATACCTTGCAAAAGCACATGGCTAGAAGCTGCAGACGCTAAAGGGTTAATTACTTACTGTGATGGGAAGGAATTTGCTGGCGCTAGGTCTGATCTGTATTGTTTACCTTGGCTACTCGTAATGCGGTATTAACTGCCTGCGTTTTTAAAACAGATGGCCTGGTAGAAATACAGGTTAAATTGCGGGTAAGTAAACATTGTAGACCCGAAGTCTACTTATCCTCCGTGGTATATGGGCCTAAAGCTGTCCCGTCCTGATGTTGTCAGCACCAGTGTCCGCAGAATCATGGTTTGGCCTGGTTCAGCATACATATTTTTTAAAGGGGAGGAGATTGCGGGCTGAAGATTTTTTATCCATGAATAAATATATTAGTTAACTGTCATAATCGGCGCACAGTTTATTATCGGTGCTCCAATTGCACAAAATCAGCATATATGAGAATTCGGCCTTATATGGTGTAGCGGGTACATATTGCATTGATAGGACATCTCCAATCTCTAACTTGTCCGAGCTGGTTTAGGCTGCAGTCTGTTGCGTATTCTGACGCCAACTTTTCCCTGCCATCCAGTCCAATATGACAGTTTCAAACAGGCCTACCCGCTAAACTAAATTCGGTCTGAAAATAATTAAAGGTACCCACACATACAATTGCTCAGCCAACAACTTTCTCGACTAGCTAATACAGGTACACACTCCACTTGGCTAAGCATGTACGTATGTATTTTTGAATGAAGAAAGGGGGAAAATGCAGTTGCAAGATCACTTATCTTTGATGGGTACTGTCACGTACCGGGGACCAGCCCAGCCCACCGCGTCCCTTCAGGCCGATTCACCTCACGCCCTCACACGCTATTACGCCTTACGCGGGGCTGTAACTTGAGCATAAATCGCCACCTGAAGCCTGCAAGCACACCCACGCACTAACACAAAACTCACTGCCACCACCCGTCAGTTATAAGGTCGACAGGACACCCTGAGTGTTCCACTCGCAAGCAGACACCCACACGATAGCAAGCCTCACGGAAAAACAACATACAGCCTCAGACTGCACACACACTCTTCATGGAGCTAACAGGTTCTTAAGGTTACAAGACAAACCATCAAACCTTTAGGTTTAATATATAAAAAATAGACAGTACTTGGTTACAAATAATGATTAACAAGAGACATACATAAATGGCAAACAATTGTAAAATAAAAAGGAAAAAACAAAGAAAGTTCTAATACTTAACGTGTGTGGTAAAAGTCCTTTCCTGCCAGGAGATTTGGGCAGAGTAATGGTGCACAAACCAATTCGATTGGATCTCCTACTTTGTGACACCCAAATATCCAGGGATTGCATTTTTATGCCTTTCCTCCAGGGGAAGGCCTGAGGGGGATTCTCACTCCCACCTCTGGCTCAGCCCCTATGGGCCAAGCTACATTACCCATGCAGCCGGCCCCCTGGCCAACTAGGAAACAGGTATGAAAATATCAAAAAGATAGTTTCCAAGTTGCCCTGGTGAAGATACAGAACCCAGCCCTTCTTCTTAATTCATATCTCATCGCTCTGAGTCCTAGCATATCGAACGATACACGTCCAGGACGCTCGGAAGATGAGATCCTTCTTTTAAGAAGATGAAGGCGAGTTGATATGCCATGTCTGGTGTCCATGCGATGCCCCCATCATACCAGAGATGATGAGCTAGATTTTGGGGACATCTGATCCCTCCTGAACAAGTTATAAAGGATTACGGTTCATGCTCTGGTTAGGAAGCCACCATGCTGACACAAGGCACCGGAGAGTCTGCTGTCCCCTGTCCCGTGTGTGACCAGCAAATGGGCCCATCTTCGTTAGCATATATGTGCTAACTACCCCCTGGGGAGCAGGCTGCTGTTTTCCTAGGTATAAGGCAGACATCTCGGCCTATATGCACCCTTAAACCAATTCATCAATGGCTGCTGGCCTGGCAACACAAATACCTAAATACATACTGTATATATATATATGAATCACACCAGAACATGTTACACCACAACACAACCATAAAACATATATTATCACAGTAAACATAATAACTAGGAATAAGGTGGTCCTTATTCCTGACACCTCCCCCTTTTAAGAGATGGCAAGGGAGATCGATTCACAGATCATCTCCTGAACCCATCTCAATGCCTTCTCCAGGACAGGATTGTGAGTGGAGATCAGCCGACCTCTCACACAAAGGTCAATCATATCAAGATCACTGGGAGCCATCATAGCTAAGCTCACATAACAATGGTACAGTAGATGTCCCATGATCTTAAGCAAGTCCTCTTCCTTCACTTCAAAAAACATCTCAGGAAGAGGGCTCACTTCGGTTACCCCGGAACTGTGGATATCTGGTGGGTCAGTTTTGATGTTGAAGGGCCTATCATCTCTGACCCCCCTCACAACTGGTGGCAAGATCCGCCTCAGCGCATCTCGACGTTGATTCTCCGCTGCTACATCCAGTGAGGTATCAGCCACTAGGTCACCATTATCAGTCCCATTTGTCAGTCCATAGTATGGGTGCTGTGGACCTGCCGTCAGTACGGTCTTCATGACGACGGCTGGACAAAGTGAAGGGGCTTTACTGGTTAGCTCCTCCATACTCTGCTCAATGTTTGACTTCTTGATAGGGAGATTGTCCTTCTCCCCAACATTAACACAATTTATAGTCTCTGCCTCTGAAGATCCTTTTGTGGCTTCACTGTATTCCATGTTGTCCTCAGCTATATTAACAAAGTCCATGCCTTTATCAACAATGTCCATACTTTTATCAGCAATGTCCATACCTCCATGTCCAGGGTCTTGGACACTAGAGTTCTCCGCGGGATATGCATCCAGGTCTGCAACATCAGCAGAATCTTTGGACCCTGCATTACGGGACCCTTTAGTTAGGTCACTGTCCCCCACTGCATCGCCTCCATCAATGGGATCCTCACTAATAGTGTCCATGCATCCATTTCCCGACCCTGGGACAATGGAATCTTTAATAACGTTTCCCTCTTGCAACTCGCCTGTCTCTTCTGAAACACTACAATTTTCCTCTGAAGATGCAGGTTCACAAGCGAGACCCTCCTGAGACAGTCCATTTAGCTCTGGAGGTGTCTCCAGGAAGGAATTATGCAGCGAGATAGGGGTTTCTGAGACTTCTGCGGTTTTGAAGCTGTCCCACAAGGACTCACAGGCCCACATGCCTTTAAATCACAGTCCTGGTCATAATCCCCACACAGTACCTTGCTGGTTCTGCAAGTCTCCTTCTCAGGTGCTGCTGTGTTGTCCACAACTGGGATGTCCACATTCTGGGGTGTCCTCTGCCCCACATTGGTTCCAAGCCACACAGTGGTAATCACCTCTTTCACCGACAAAGACCGCTTGAGAACAGTGTTCTTGGGTTCGAGCATTTTGGCGCGATGCAGCTCACCCTGTCGGATGAGAGTGCTTTTTATGGTGTTATGATCCAAGTAGGTCTCTGGAGGCAAATGCGCCAAAGTTTCCAGGAGGTCTCCTTTCAGACTAAGGATGAAGAAGTGCTCCGAGGCCAAGTGGAATCGTCGGCAAATGTCCTCAAACTTAGGCCCCAGGGAGTGTAGTTCCTCATTTGTCTCCATGAGGTGGAAATCTTTACTCTTAATGCTCCCACACATTTGTGCCATCTTCCTGCAGAATTCTCTCCTCCTTTTTATAGAAGATTCGAGAATCTCCAGGTGCTGTTGAGGCTCCCATCTACTCAAACTCTGTAGGACCAGGCCCATGTAGAACTTCATGCTCTTCAGTGGTTGCCAAGTAAAAAGATAGAAAAAAGAAAAACAAGAAGGGAGGGGCGGGGGGGGGGGGGGGTTCTGTTTGCACGTATGTCTATAGAACAAAAATCAAGTTCTGTGTTTGTCTTGTACGCTGGTTCACCTCGCAAGGTTTCTACCAGCCTTTAGTGTCAGGAATAATTCCGTAAACCAGACACTAAAGCCTTAATCACATAAAAATAGCGATATCCCACCGCTGTGAACCAATTTGTCACGTACCGGGGGCCAGACCAGTCCACCGCGTCACGTGACAAGGGTTGCCCAAGCCCTTCATGCCGATTCACCTCACGCCCTCACACGCTGTTACGCCCTACGCTGGGCCGTAACTTGAGCATAAATCTCCATCTGAAGCCTGCAAGCACACCCACGCACTAACACAAAACTTTTACTGCCACCACCCGTCGACAGGGCACCCCTGAATGTTCCACTCACAAGCAGACACCCACACGATAGCAAGCCTCACGGAAAAACATACAGCCTCAGACTGCACACACACTCTTCATGGAGCTAACAGGTTCTTAAGGTTACAAGACAAACCATCAAACCTTTAGGTTTATTGTATAAAAATAGACAGTACTTGGTTACAAATAATGATTAACAAGAGACATACATATATATATATGTAAGGCGGTCCTTATTCCTGACAGGTACAAATTAATTGGGCATTAGAAACCCAACATGTCAAGTCTATCTTTCCACTCCTGAAACGTGCCATGATGGTGGGGTGGGGAGGAATCAGTATGCCCCCTTACACATAAGGCATAATTAAGAGGGCTATAATGTGGGCACATTTAAGTGGTGATTTACAGGCACAAATCCTGGTCCGATCACGGGTGCAATAATTTCAACTTACAGCATCATAGATCCTTTTGGTGCTGTTAGTTTCAGTCTTGTCCCTCAGCATTCAATGTTTATGCACCTTGAACAGGTTGTCCAACCCTTTACAAGTGATGACCTATCCTCAGGACAGATTTTCACTATCTGATCAACGGGGGTACAACACCCCATACCCCCTGCCAATCAGCTGTTCTGCAGTAGTCTGCAGTAGATAGCGCTGGTTAATGAAGTGGTTGTCGTACCTTTCGCCGATCATGATGGCTTATCCTGAGGACAGGCCATTACAGTACATGTATATGGTTGGACAACTTCTTTAAAGGGAGTCTGTCACCTAATTTTCACCAATATAACTAAGAGCACTGCCCCAGACACATTCCAGACATACCTGTGTGCACTTTGTGTCTGTATTCCATGTCCAGGAAAAGCACTTTTATTCTGCTGGAAAACAGCTCCTAAGTGCCCGGCTGAAAGTGAAAAAAAAAACAGCTTTCACTCCTGACTCGAATTCTAACAGCTATATCTTTTGATATAGTGGATATAATGCTATGATTCTGGTATCGTTTGAAAGGTTGGAATGCCAGCTTTCAAACAAGTTCAGGTATATTTCTACTGGATACCAATCCCAAGATATGAGCAACTAAAGCAGCCCTCCCCTCTTCAGTCTGGTTTGCTTTGGGCACTTGCAGCAGCAGAGCTGGACACTTAGGAGCTGTTTTCCAGCAGAATAAAAGTGCTTTTCCTGGACATGGAATAAAAGCACAAAGTGCACATAGGTATGTTTGGTATGTGTATGCAATCTTCTATGGGGCAGTCCTCTTAGTTATATTGGTGAAAAACATGTGACAGACTCCCTTTAAGACTCTTTTACACCCCAGGTGTAAAGATAAAAGGTTAAAATCCACACCGTGTCAGGTAAGGAAAAAGAAAAAATCATATTATAAAGCCTTTTTCTGTGGCATAGTAGTGTTCTTGGTGCTTTTGTAGCCAATGTTTTTTTTTAATGATGATCATCCAGTCCTGTATGGCTGTAAATGGCTTGTGTGAATGCAGCACTATGTTTTCCACCATGTTTATAGCTATATGTTATGTATGTATCCATAGGCTATGCCGTGCCTTCGTGTATCTCCAATAGTACATGGAATCCTTCAGGAAAAGAGAAAAAAAAATTCTGGCATACGTCTGGCATCCTCCATTGCATACTGTGGTAAGGTGGCAGTATATTTTGTCATTGTTCCCATAAGTTAGGGCAGAAAACTCTTACAATGTTACAAAAATACTGCTAATGCTACTTTCACAAATGCGTTTTTGCTGGACCTGGCAGGGCTTAGCAAAAGCGCTTCCGTTACTGATAATACAACCGTCTGCATCCGTTATGAACGGATGCAGTTGTATTATCTTTAACATTGCCAAGACGGATCCGTCATGAACTCCATTCAAAGTCAATGGGGGACGCATCTGTTTTCTATTGTGTCAGATTGTGTCAGAGAAAACGTCTTGCTCCGCATCCGAAGACAGAAAGCAAACCGCATCATGCTGAGGTTTGTTCTCTGGTATAAGAACAGAACAGAATGCATTTTGGAGCATTCCATTCTGTTCAGTTACGTTTTGTCCCCATTGAACAATGAATAGTGACAAAACTGAAGCTTTTTTTCCGGCATTAAGACCCTATGACGGATCTTAATATCGGAAAATATTAACGCTAGTGTGAAAGTAGCCTTAGAGAACAAAAAGGGACAAACATAAAACATATACAGTATGTTCCCGTTTCAGGCTCTAGTGTGCTTGTTATACATCTATTGCTCACTCTATACCCCACAGTGCCATCTAGAGGAGAACAGCATGCCACAGACAGAAAACTGCTCAGAAATGAAGACAAGGCCTCTCCAAATTAACCACATGCATGCAAATAGGTTCTCATGAACTCCTTCAGCAGTTCCAGAGCTGAGGGGTACAGATAATAGATATGGATGGTCAGCTCATATCAAAGTGTGGTAGGTGCCGGAGACAATAGTTCTTTTCACAGCATTAAAGTCTATTATGCCGTAAATGAGTAGGTAGCTGATGTTATCTTGAATGGCCTGGATGGTTCTGGCCCTTCTGTAAAGTATGGTTTCTTTCATATAAGGGTACTCTGGTAGTAGAGTTGCTCCTTCGGCAGCTGTAGTCGCAGATAAAAAAAGGTTCACTGGACTTGGGCCTGGTCTGCAGGAACTCTCATACACATCCTTCCTGTAGCTCTTCTCAGACTAGACTCCTAACTAAGGGACGGACCCAGTCCATCACCCTGGTAATCTAAACAGTTTGGCAATATTAACGAACTGTTGCTCATACATTGCTTTTAGGATCACACAGTGCACAAAGAAGTGAGTACTTCATAACATTTAATGTGGCAACATTAAATTAACCCTTTGTCACGGGGCGCCAAAGGCGCACTCGTTCTCCCATCAGCCGCAGACCTGCTGCTTAGCTTCGGGAGCGAGGATCTGTGTTTGGCCTTGTTTCCAGGGCGGCTTTGCTAGCTGGGAGGCTCCCTGCTCCTAGGTCTGCCTTGAGCTCCGAGCTGATCACTCGGTGCTCGACTTGTCTGTCTGTCGGTCATGTGACGCTGGCCACGTCACATGACCCTCAGACCCCACTATAAATACAGGCAGCCTGCTGGCCACAGGTTGCCTCTTAATTCTAGGTTCCTGGCTATTTGTTGGACTACTGAATACTCACCTGATCCTGTTCCCTGACTATCCTTTGCCTGCTCCTCCTGTACTGCGCATACCTCCTGGTATTGTGACCTCGGCTCTCACCTGACTACTCTTTTCGGACTCCTCTGGTACTTCTCTACTCTCCTGGTATTTGACCCCGGCTTCTCCTGACCACTCTTTGCTTAACCCTTTGTACTGCGTAGCTCTCTTGGTTCTGACCCGGTCTGTCTTGTCTGTCTTCCCTGCACATATCCTAAGTAAGGGACTGTTGTCCAGTTGTCCCCTGTCATCAGGACTCGTGAGGCAAGTAGGCAGGGCCAGGGGTGAGGGTGGAGCGCAGTGGTCACTATCCTTCCCCCTGTGTGTGTGTGGACGTGACCGTTACACCTTTTTGGAAGTATGTAAATCCTTGGCAGTAGTCCTCTGGCATACTGCATACAGTATGTGTCTGACCCAGCCAGACACATAGTTAAACCATGCTAAGGCCTCATGCACACGACTATCCATTTTGCTGTCTGCAAACCGGAGATCTGCAAAATATGCATACCGGCCGTGTGTTTTCTGCAATTTTCTCAATCTCATCAATAGAATTGACTGTTCTTGTTCGCAATATGGACAAGAATTGGACATGTTCTATAATTTGCAGAAAGGCCACACAGATGCAGACAGCAAAATGACAAGATCCATGTGCATTCTGCTTTTTTTTGTGGACCCATAGAAATTAATAAATCTACGTGTGATCCTCAAAAAAGATCGAATGTGGCCCAAAACTATGGTCGTGTGCATGAGGCCTAAGTGGGTATTCAGATGTTGCAGTTGAGATGCTGTGTCACTACAGCTCTTTGTCTCATTCAAGTGTATGTGAGAAAAAGCTGTAATTACACTGCACCATCCCTACAGGCTAGATGGTGTTCAAGTAAACATTGTTGAGAACGCGGCACTTGCACAAGCTCTTCAAGCAACTGATTCGTGGGGTGCCTGTGGATAGGTCATCAATATCATAGCATAGTCACTGAATAGTATACAACAAGGCAGTTGCTAAATCAAAAACAAAGGTTACGGAAGGTAACTTCCTAAAACTTTCTTTTTAATCAAAATATAGCTAAAAGTTAAAAATGGTTCAAAAAAGCTGTCAGAAAACAAGGACTGTTAGCAGGTAGACAATACAGGGTATAATGTCTAGGGCAACAGGTAAAAATCTAGACTACCTGTCCCTAACCTAACCCTGAACAATACTCCTCAGCCCATAGATACACTTTGATGGTAGATGCACTCTGTCCACGTGCCTCAGCTAGCCTGTCCTTATAACACCCTATCACTTATCTGACACAACATACAATGCGCCAACGCGTTTTCCCTATTAAATAGACAAGGTTCATCAGGGGACCACCAGTATTAGTATGGTAATAGGAAGTACAAGATAAATAACCGATAACCGAAAAATGATAACTGGAGCGCCTCAGACCTGTAACAATCTGTGACCAGATAAGGCACTTATAAGTATAACGCCACAGTATAGAGGTGGCTATACTGAACTTATAAAGACACATGGATTCTGGTCAAATATTCAATCCAATCACTTATCTGGTTTAAGTAGAGATCGATTCCATCCTCTCACAGATCAAGATGCGTGGCTGGGGGGTTCCAGGGGGCAAAAATCAGCTCCACATCAATATCATAGCACTGCACAAACCCTTTAAAATCTATATAAAAAACGTATCTGAAAAACCAAGTGTGGTTTGACTATGATTTGCTGCATTTTTGCATTGTGGTAATAGGCAGCACAGTTTTTACAGGTGAAAATTGCAAACCTTTAGACCACAATGTGTAGTATTCCTTTTTTTGTTTTGTTTAAATGTTTCTGTCACATATCTTGAGCAATTTTTATTTTATTTTTAAAGATGATTTTAATCATCTTCACTAGTGGGTTTATTTGTGTGTTCAAAGGGCAGCTCACCATACCGAACACAAAAAATGTAGCATGCAAGTTAATTTTGTTGTATACGTCTATACTTTTTTGTTGTATATCTCATACCAAATATGCATGTGGATAACAGTGTCCTGTGTACTAAGGACCACTTCACATCAGTGTTAGCCTAAGCCTGTGTGATATCACAGCCTCAATCTTGTATGAAAGGACCATTCATGGCTATCTTGGTGATTCAGCCTTAATATATATAATTATATTAAACTGACACGTGATGAACTGTCCAGTTATCAAAAACAATACCAGCATTTTGTCGGAACATTGGACCTAACAAATAAACAAATGTGATTTTTGAATTCAACACAATAATTTACAAAGATTAGATGTTATTATGCGGTCTGCAAAATTGATGTGGACCAGTGTGTTTCAGAAACCAGACCAGATCCTAAAATCAATCAAACCTGACCTGTAAATTAATTCAGACCCAGAACAGACACCTAAACACCAGACCACTGAAGATTAGCGTCCAGACCAGACCTGTGATATACACTGCTCAAAAAAATAAAGGGAACACAAAAATAACACATCCTAGATCTGAGTTAATTAAATTTTCTTCTGAAATACTTTGTTCTTTACATAGTTGAATGTGCTGACAACAAAATCACACAAAAATAAAAAAATGGAAATAAAATTTTTCAACCCATGGAGGTCTGGATTTGGAGTCACACTCAAAATTAAAGTGGAAAAACACACTACAGGCTGATCCAACTTTGATGTAATGTCCTTAAAACAAGTCAAAATGAGGCTCAGTAGTGTGTGTGGCCTCCACGTGCCTGTATGACCTCCCTACAACGCCTGTGCATGCTTCTGATGAGGTGGCGGATGGTCTCCTGAGGGATCTCCTCCCAGACCTGGAGTAAAGCATCTGCCAACTCCTGGACAGTCTGTGGTGCAACGTGACGTTGGTGGATAGAGCGAGACATGATTACCCAGATGTGCTCAATTGGATTCAGGTCTGGGGAACGGGCGGGCCAGTCCATAGCATAAATGCCTTCGTCTTGCAGGAACTGCTGACACACTCCAGCCACATGAGGTCTAGCATTGTCTTGCATTAGGAGGAACCCAGGGCCAACCGCACCAGCATATGGTCTCACAAGGGGTCTGAGGATCTCATCTCGGTACCTAATGGCAGTCAGGCTACCTCTGGCGAGCACATGGAGGGCTGTGCGGCCCTCCAAAGAAATGCCACCCCACACTATTACTGACCCAATGCCAAACCGGTCATGCTGGAGGATGTTGCAGGCAGCAGAACGTTCTCCACGGCGTCTCCAGACTCTGTCATGTCTGTCACATGTGCTCAGTGTGAACCTGCTTTCATCTGTGAAGAGCACAGGGCACCAGTGGCGAATTTGCCAATCTTGGTGTTCTCTGGCAAATGCCAAATGTCCTGCACAGTGTTGGGCTGTAAGCACAACCCCCACCTGTGGATGTCGGGCCCTCATATCACCCTCATGGAGTCTGACCGTTTGAGCAGACACATGCACATTTGTGGCCTGCTGGAGGTCATTTTGCAGGGCTCTGGCAGTGCTCCTTCTGTTCCTCCTTGCACAAAGGCGGAGGTAGCGGTCCTACTGCTGGGTTGTTGCCCTCCTACGGCCTCCTCCACGTCTCCTGATGTACTGGCCTGTCTCCTGGTAGCGCCTCCATGCTCTGGACACTACGCTGACAGACACAGAAAACCTTCTTGCCACAGCTCGCATTGATGTGCCATCCTGGATAAGCTGCACTACCTGAGCCACTTGTGTGGGTTGTAGACTCTGTCTCATGCTACCACTAGAGTGAAAGCACCGCCAGCATTCAAAAGGGACCAAAACATCAGCCAGGAAGCATAGGAATTGAGAAGTGGTCTGTGGTCACCACCTGCAGAACCACTCCTTTATTGGGGGTGTCTTGCTAATTGCCTATAATTTCCACCTGTTGTCTATCCCATTTGCACAACAGCATGTGAAATTGATTGTCACTCAGTGTTGCTTCCTAAGTGGACAGTTTGATTTCACAGAAGTGTGATTGACTTGGAGTTACATTGTGTTGTTTAAGTGTTCCCTTTATTTTTTTGAGCAGTGTATTTCAGACCCTAGACTTGGCCACTAAAATTACTTCACACAATGTTCTGATGCTGCAGCAGTGTTCCACTGCAGTGCAGCGGTACACTACAAAGTGCAAAAGTGTATTTTTCTTTATGACATATGCATTTACTGTATTTTGTATTCACAGCCACCACTAGATGGGACGGGTGTTACCCTCTCTGTATGAAGAGAGTGGTCAATTACCATTCTAGTGGTCATCAAACATTCTAGTTCAGTGCAATCTAGGGCAGAGTATAGAAGAAGTAACAGAAGGAGTGAATACTACTATCACCATTGCTACTATCACTCCTATCCACTTCTTCTGCTCTTTCCTCCCCTGCGGCATGCTGCCCTGCCACATGCAACCTCATGGTTCTAAGCATTGTCAGGACCTCATGTACCAGCAAGTCGCAGAGGCAGTTCCAATCATGATAAAGTGCAATGCATCTATGAGAGCAGGTTGGTGGGATTTAAACAGCTGGCTTCCCAGGTCCAGTTTCAGATTGTACAGTCGTGGCCAAAAGTTTTGAGAATGACACAAATATTAGTTTTCACAAAGTTTGCTGCTAAACTGCTTTTAGATTTTTGTTTCAGTTGTTTCTGTGATGTAGTGAAATATAATTACACGCACTTCATACGTTTCAAAGGCTTTTATCGACAATTACATGACATTTATGCAAAGAGTCAGTATTTGCAGTGTTGGCCCTTCTTTTTCAGGACCTCTGCAATTCGACTGGGCATGCTCTCAATCAACTTCTGGGCCAATTTCTGACTGATAGCTACCCATTCTTTCATAATCACTTCTTGGAGTTTGTCAGAATTAGTGGTTTTTGTTTGTCCACCCGCCTCTTGAGGATTGAGCACAAGTTCTCAATGGGATTAAGATCTGGGGAGTTTCCAGGCCATGGACCTAAAATGTCAACGTTTTGGTCCCCGAGCCACTTAGTTATCACTTTTGCCTTATGGCACGGTGCTCCATCGTGCTGGAAAATGCATTGTTCTTCACCAAACTGTTGTTGGATTGTTGGAAGAAGTTGCTGTTGGAGGGTGTTTTGGTACCATTCTTTATTCATGGCTGTGTTTTTGGGCAAAATTGTGAGTGAGCCCACTCCCTTGGATGAGAAGCAACCCCACACATGAATGGTCTCAGGATGCTTTACTGTTGGCATGACACAGGACTGATGGTAGAGCTCACCTTTTCTTCTCTGGACAAGCCTTTTTCCAGATGCCCCAAACAATCGGAAAGAGGCTTCATCGGAGAATATGACTTTGCCCCAGTCCTCAGCAGTCCATTCACCATACTTTCTGCAGAAGATCAATCTGTCCCTGATGTTTTTTTTGGAGAGAAGTGGCTTCTTTGCTGCCCTTCTTGACACCAGGCCATCTTCCAAAAGTCTTTGCCTCACTGTGCGTGCAGATGCGCTCACACCTGCCTGCTGCCATTCCTGAGCAAGCTGGTGGCACTCCGTTCCGGCAGCTGAATCCTCTTTAAGAGACGATCCTGGCGCTTGCTGGACTTTCTTGGACTGGCGCTTGCTGGACTTTCTTGGATGCCCTGAAGCCTTCTTAACAAGAATTGAACCTCTTTCCTTGAAGTTCTTGATGATCCTATAAATTGTTGATTGAGGTGCAATTTTTGTTGCCACAATATCCTTGCCTGTGAAGCCATTTTTATGCAATGCAATGATGGCTGCACGCGTTTCTTTGCAGGTCACCATGGTTAACAATGGAAGAACAATGATTTCAAGCATCACCCTCCTTTTAACATGTCAAGTCTGCCATTTTAACCCAATCAGCCTGACATAATGATCTCCAGCCTTGTGCTCGTCAACATTCTCACCTGAGTTAACAAGACGATTACTGAAATAATCTCAGCAGGTCCTTTAATGACAGCAATGAAATGCAGTGGAAAGGTTTTTTTGGGATTAAGTTAATTTTCAAGGCAAAGAAGGACTATGCAATTCATCTGATCACTCTTCATAACATTCTGGAGTATATGCAAATTGCTATTATAAAAACTTAAAGAGGACCTTTCATCAGCATCAAGTATGTAAACTGAATATACATACATGGAGAGCGGCGCCCAGGGATCCCCCTGCACTTACTATTATCCCCGGGCGCCGCTCCGTTCTCCGGTTACAGGCTCCGGTAAAGTCATAGTTAGGCTCCACCCATTTGAGCCTGCCGCGGTCTCCTTCTCCTATGCTGTAGCGCTGGCCAATCGCAGCGCTCAGCTCTTAGCCATGCTATGAGCTGAGCGCTGCGATTGGCCAGCGCTACAACATAGGAGAAAGAGACGCCGGCAGGCTCAAATGGGTGGAGCCTAACTATTACTTTACCGGAGCCTATAACCGGAGAACGGAGCGGCGCCCGGGGATAATAGTAAGTGCAGGGGGATCCCTGGGCGCCGCTCTCCATGTATGTATATTCAGTTTACATACTTTATGCTGATGAAAGGTCCTCTTTAAGCACCAACTTTTCCAATTTCCAATATTTATGTAATTCTCAAAACTTTTGGCCACGACTGTAGTTTGCTAGGTGAGGACTGCTAGAATGTAGTGTGAGCAGACCCTTACCTTCATTAGTCTAAAATGAGGTCTTATTGCAGAGTAATCCATGTTGTCCTAGCCAACCATCTTACATCTGTACCTCAAAGAAATTAAGGAGAAATAATTTGTTAGTGTACATTTATACATTAGTGTATTAATTCTAATGTGTTGTACTCCTAGCAGAGAAATTAATTATTTGGTAATCAAGTTTCCTTTCTCAGTTGAAAACCCAAACCTGAGCTTCAACATTCAATAATATGTGACCAGAGGAGAACTTTTCAAACCTCTAAAGACTTATGTGTTCTTTCCCAATAAAACGTTTAACTGTTATATCTAAAAGCTAAGTACCCAGTAAGAGAATTTTATCACAAAGCCTTCTGTGATGGATTACAAATTACCAAGACCTGTAACCAGAGAAAAAAAGGGGGGAATGTAGCAGCACCGTGCAAACCAGATAAAGTACACTAATGACATAGTCACAAAAAATATTATAGTGCATGTTGGTACCTGCATCCCTTGTAAGTAATGGAGGCCAATTTGGCACCAAAAAAAGGCAGAGTGGACCCAGCATGCATGTGGATCCAACACTTCCTGAACTTTATGGCGGCCATTATGGCGCATAACAGGTAGTATTTAGTGTTAGGACCCATTTTACAGAGATCGCCTTGACGTTCGGCAGACGGGCTCAGATGGTTTTGTACAAAGTGCATTTGCCAAGCATCTCACTTTATAAAAAAGTGTAGCATTAGCACTATAATATTTTTTGTGACTATGGCATTACTGTACTTTATCTGGTGTGCAGGGTGCTACTGCATTCCCCCCTTTTTTTCTGTTTTCAGCCATGGCAGCGTGCACCAGCGCATTGGGTGGTGCTGACTAACCCCCTTTTCTTTACAAGACCTGTAACCAGGGATGGAGTTTTCCCCTGATAGCTATTAGAACTCAAATTCAGGACTTTGTAATGGACTGTGCCTTAAAGAGACTGTCACCTTTATGTCACCATCAAGCACATAAGACACCATGTCCCCATTCACATTATGCAATGTGAAAGTATGTGCTCAATTGTTGTGCATAACCATTTTCTGAGAAGTCAAGAGTAAAAATATATGGTAATCACAGGCCATATTTTTAGCTAACACTAGATGGGGCTGATGTCACCCTCTATATAATAGAGGGCAGAACATTCTAGAGCCAGTCTACTCTAGTCTATTCCAGTTAGTCTGTTGTAGTCCAGCCTAGGGCCAGAAGGAGGAAGTACAAGTATGTGAAGCTGACAGGCCAGCTCCTCCTGGACCCAGTAACTTCTAGGATAGAGTCATAACATCTCCAGAAAGCGGTCCAGATACAAGAGAGGTGTAGAGAAAGGCCCGTAGAGGTGACCAATCTTAAAGGGGTTGTCTTACTAGCAAAGGGCATTTATCATGTAGACAAAGTTAATACAAGGTACTTACTAATGTATTGTAATTGTCCATATTGCCTCCTTTGCTGACACGAGACAACCTATTTAAAGATGACTTTATTGATCTGTGTTCAGGAGAGGCCTCTGGTGCCTTAGCACATCCTATTCAGTTTTGCTCACCTCTGCAGTTTTTCACATTCCAAGGTGGAAGAGTGGATTAGTAACCTGTACAAATAATGTAGCCTAAGTATATGTCTGACACATAGGGGAACGCCCTTATTGGTTGCAAGTTATTTCTTGAAGTGAAGTGTTACACCTTATATCTGGATGATAAGGTACAAGTCAGTTAGCAAAGTGCAGAGTAAGAAATATTGCTTTAATTAATTAAAAGACGCCTTTTGGCCTATGATTACCTGTTCAACTGTGAGAACTGTAACATCTGAGGTTACTGCATTCTGTATAACATCAGCCAGTCCAATGCAAGTAAGATCTTTATTGAACTGTTTGTATTTGAATTTTTTAGTATAGAAACCGTTCTGCTGCACAATTGTCTTATCATTGTTTCCTGCACTACATTTACACAACAAGATGCTGGCGTCACAACAAAAGGGATCCTGCCTTGAACTGTAAAATCATCAACAACAAGGGCACCTTAACCTCCATCAAGAGGATCCAAAGAACTGGAGTGTACCTCAAAGGGAAGAACCGGTGCTCCCTTCCTGTCACTGCACAGGCCCAGGGAGCTTCAGCACTGTGAGTTTAAACTACTACTACACCCATCAAGCCATATCTGCACTCAAGCACGCGCCCTACGGCACAGTTGCTGCACATGCATATAAATAATAATGTTTTGATGTCGTATGTGAGCCATTGATGTGTATATGTGAGATGAGGAAACAGCTCTCATTGTGTGGACATTGTATTTGTGTAAATTAAGTTAAATGATTTGAACTGACATTCTGCTGTTTGGCCACAAGGGGCCGCTGTTTCCTAAGCACAGCTAACAGACTGCATTTCTATATTCATGTATGCAAAACTCTCAGAAGTGGGGTCTCAAGTCTGGAAAACGAAGTGAATCAGCAGCCATCTTAGAGTGAGCCTGGGAGAAGCTACAAAAGCTGTGTGTGAGGAGAATCCCTTGACATCCAGGTGTGAGAGCATCTTTTAGGAACCAAAGCTGCAGCAAAGTGTAGCTGATCATGTCCATGACCCTGATCTTGTCCAGAAGAAGGGGAATTGCTGCCAGGAACGCAGATGAGAGCTGAGGAGTAAAACAACAGACACTGCGGTACCACACATTTGTTTGAGAAACCCCCTTGTTTTGTCCACAGTCACCAGCTTATACAGAACAGACCCGAGTCGGTAAGACTAATTGTGCACGTACTTCATCACAGTTTTGGCGCCTAGGATCCTAGAGACTGAGACCAGGCCTGTAGTCAGTAAGTTAGGTTTTCTGTTTGTGTCAGGCCACAAGTATTGTTAACTACTCATAACAAGGACTTCATGTTTAAAGTGCCAGTTCACACCGGAGAGCTGATAAACTTCATAACAAATTCAATCCAGGCTGGCGTTTATTCAGGAGAAATACTATAGGCACGTGCTATTTGACCATATGCTTAGGGGGAATACTGTAGCATGTAATAAGATTGTAAGCTGTTGTGCTCTACCGCAGGCTAGCAAATGATTGTTCCTGATTCTAGGCTAATAACAGGTAAGGCATGGCTGGTCTATTTAAGCCCACCAGTAGGTAAATTCACCGCTTTTACCACCAGTATCCACCGGAGGGCACCCCGCTGTATAGCTCACGGCTCTCTGCCTCCTGGCTCAGTGTATGTTAATTCTTCGTGTGTTACCAGCATCTGTGGTCGCGTTCATTACCATGTTTGGCAAAACTGGTGTCGGAGTGCTTTCCTTGTTCATGACTTTGCTGTATCCTGGGGAGCTTACATATGTACTGCAGCAGACAGCGGCATTTTAACCCCTTAGTGACCACCAAAATGTTTTTTTGTATGTTGGCTACTAAGGGGCTTTAGGCTGGGCCTCTGCACTTTCATGGTGGCCCAGTCTAAGCCATGCATGAGTCTCCTGTGTGGCAGAGGGCTGTAACTGCCCAGACCAGCAGGAGCGCTGATCCGGAATGTTTAACCCCACATGCTGTGGGCAATGGCGCATGCTACATGTAAGCGGTTACAGAGGGAGCCGATGGCAGTGAATGCAGGTTGGGGCTTAGTGTAGGCCCCAGACCTGCCTCCAGCGTTTTCCAGCAGGATGATCAACCCTATTAAACCAGGCATACTGTCTGGTAGGGTTGATCATGGTGATTGAAACAATACTTTTCTGTATGTTGAACAGCTACAGCTATTTTATTTATAGGCAAATGAGAGAGTTCGAGCACCAAGGGGCCGATCAAAGCCCTTGGATCACTGCTTTTGTCATGCCCCTCCTGAGCTACACGTACAAGGCATTTTGTTTGGTTTAAAAGTCTGGTGACAGACTCCCTTTAAGACCAGTCGTAATGATAACTGTGTATTATGAAATTCTTATTTATGGAATGTTCACATTGAACACTGAAGGTGAACCTGCTGTAATAAGGTGACTTTTGTGCTGAGCACTACAGGATGTTGTTCATACTTTTACTGTCATTGTCCTTTCACACCCCACCCCACACAGCCTTATAAACATGTTTATCACCTATGAGGTTTACGGCCAGGATATCAGCTATGTTATTGTTTTAGGTTTAGGCTTTGGTTAAAGAGTAAGTATTGTGTTCCAGTGTACATTTTACTTGTGGTTGATATATAAGGGCTGAGCTTATGATAGAATGATACTCTTACCCTATATACATCATCAGAGGCGTAGCTAGAACTGACTGGGCCCCACAGCAAATTTTTGTACTGGGTTCCCCCCCCACACACACTTACACACTTCTTCACAAACCCCCTCCTTCTTTGCAAACCCCTCTCATATGGCTATTTTGTGACTTTTTATTTACTGTATTTACTGACATTTTTAGCACAACTTTATTGTTTTTAAACATATACAGTTGCTGACGGACTCAACTCAACCCATTTAAAACTTGTGCTGCAATTGTAATAGACATGTCTGATTTACCTCTACATATCCACAAGTATTTTAGCCTCTGTAACTTTCATACTGCAGCCAAGGACGCAGTCATACACGCACTCTCCACATACATGGATGCAATCTCCACATACATGGACACACTCATACACTCACTCAACATATACATAGATGTACTCATACACGCACTCTCCACATACATGGACGCACTCATACACGCACTCTCCACATACATGGACACACTCATACACGCACTCAACATATACATAGATGCACTCATACACACACTCTCCACATACATGGACGCACTCATACATGCACTCAACATATACATAGATGCACTTATACACACCCTCACCACATACATGGATGCACTCATACACACACTCTCCACATACATGGATGCATTCATACACACACTCACCACATACATGGACGCATACATATACAATTCACATATATAGACACCCAGCTTTCCTGCTGTGCCTCCTCCCCATACTCTAATGCCTCTGCACTTGTGCCATGCAGGATAGCAGGGAAGCTGGATGACATTTCATGATATAATTCACCCTGTGCACAGTCTGGGAAAGCTGAATATAACCGCAGTTCCCCTGCCACTCACATCAGTTGTGGCAATCCAACTGATGTTCAGCTTGCTGGGCATGGAAGGTTCAGGCTGCAGGAATCGTGGGACGGAAAAGGGGCGGGGCTATTATAGCCCCGTCCACATTGGACGTCCTGTTGCTGGTCACTGTCCATCATCAGAACTGAAGAGGGAGAGAGGCGGAGCAATGTCACTGATGTCAGGTCAGTGACAGAGGTGCAAGTGCATGACTCTGGACCCGGTGCAGTAGAAGTCAGCTGCTCTGACAGGGGCCCGGGGTGATGAAGTACAGTGACTGCTCCCGGGCCCCTTCTGAGCTCGGGCCCTGAAGCAGCTGCTTCCCTGATAGCTATGCCACTGTACAGCATCATGTATTGACAAAGTGTCACTGAACTTTCAAATAACTTTTTATATGTTGGGATAAAATATCAAAGGTTTTGATTTGTGGGGGTCTAAGTGCTGAGACCCCTACCGATCGTTAGAACGAGGAGAGAGAAGTGCTCACATACCACGCTCTCACTTCTCGCTGCAGGAGATGGCCTCAATAGAAAGTTTAGGACCCTCTTTCAGTTCCGTCTCCTGCATCGAAGAGAGAGAGTGCGCTATGTGAGCATTTCTCTCTCCTTGTTCTACTGATAGGTGGGGGTCTCGGTAGTTGATCCCCACTGATCAAAACCTTTCATATGTCGCTATGACACAGGAATTCAGTCATTGTTTAAAAAGCTTGTGCCCTAATTTGGAAAGTATTGTGAATTACTGTGATGAAGTGAACCATAAATGAATGCTGAACTTTAGTGGTTTGAGATATTGTGCAAACTTTTACTGAGTTATCTCCAATGTATCTTAATTTGACTTATGTTTTTTAGACATTTGACAGCATTTTTTCCCCATCAAAACCACAGACATCCAGCAGAGCCCAAGTGGGATCCATTGGTTGTTGCTGACATTTGAAATGTGATGGATCCACCACTGTATTGTGGTTTTTGTTTATGATGGAAACCATGGCGCAGATATAATCATAGCCTAAAGTGGATTTTATACTGCCATCCTATGAATGATTGGTCTTCATTAAACTTCGTATCGCCCAAAGTTGTGTGAGACTTCAGTGAATTTGTACGGTATTCCTATCTGGATATCTAAAAACATTTAAAAATAGGAATCTGAAGTGGGCTTTGCTATCAAGGTACCTATTTTAAAGTGTTTTAAATATGCAGATAGAAATACCATACTTATTCACCGAAGTCTTGCGCAACTTCGGGCGATACGAAGTTTGCCTGCACGGAGACTATATATTTTAATGCCGTATTAAAAAAAAAGTTTTTGAACGAATCGAGTTTGGATCTATGATCCGAAGCTCGATTCGTTCAAGCCTAGTCTTCATAATCAGTCTGTGAAGGTTACCCTTCTGGAGGACAACACCATATTTAACCTGCACGTAACCTGCACATACACGTTAGATCTATGTTGGCCAAACCTAATGATTTAGGCAGGTTTGGCTGAATATGTATAAGGCTTCGTGATTTCACTGGAGGGTAAATGTCAGGAGAAATGAGGACAGAGCAATTTGGATTTCAACTGCCTGATCCTTTTGTTCTTGGGAAGACAAGTTGTTTCCAGAGATATCTGGCAGCAGCTTTCTCCTCTCAGATAGCTGAACAAGCTTTCTTCCAGAAAACGTGCCATACCTGTCCATTAGTTATGTCTGCCTTTGCAGCTCAGTTCCATTGGAGAGCATGGAACTGAGCTGCAATACCACACACTACATGTGGACAGTCGTGGTGCTGTATTTGAAAGAACACAGCCATTGTTTTCTTATCCTATACAACCACCTGTTGTGTTCCTTTAAGTTTAAGGCATGTAGAGCCTGTGGTTTGTAGTCAGGAGTGTCATTAGAAATGACTGTTGGTTGATATTTCACTGTGTGTTACAAACAACATCTGGTGAAGTAGATAAAGGGAAGGCAAACGATTATGTGGTGACTTGCTGGTGGAACTGATCATTTTGGCAGTGTAGATTGTGGTCTAAATTAACAGCTGGCTTTTCCACCACAAAATATAGTAAACAGGGCTGCAACATTACACGCTTGCAACATGATTTATGAGAGGGATCTGACAAGTCCTTTACTTTACTTCTTTTATCTTTACAATACACAGGAGATTGATGTGTTCTGCACCCTGGGTTCTCGCCAAATGTTTAAATGTCAAAGACAGTCTATGTGGCTCCATGTCATCGTCATGGGTGGTGTCAACTTAAGCCATAAAAGCAGAGAACTCTTGGACTCCTGGAAGAGCTGGCAAATCACCTGCACAGCACATGGTGGGCTACTTTGTCCCAGAAAGGAGCCCTCCCTGACCTGTAAATACATGGGGTGCTGTGTCATAAGGATGAGCCACGGCACCCACACAAACTCTGAGGGGGTGTGACATGTCGCAGAAAGGACATAGCCTATGTTGTAAGGGGGTGTGGATGTTACAAAGGGGTGTGCCCACATCCCCAAAAATATTTTCCAGAAAACTTCATGCACTGTACTTTCTCTCTGATACCAACTTTGAAAAGTGGGCATCTGGGAAAATGGAGGCCCTGTAACTGGCATGACCCTCCGAAATGAAGGGAGGCACAGGTCTAGTGGGCATTGCAGCTGCTACTCTATTCATGTCTATGGGACCTGCTGGAAATAGCCGAGCACTGTACTCTGGTATCTCTATTTATTCTCGTGATCAATGAGAATTCCAGAGGTAGGACCCACCATGATCTAATAGTTATTCCCTGTCCACAGGATAACTGTTAATAGGGGATAGCCTGTAATTACTGATGTATCCCTTTAAGCAGTATGCCAGCTCTCCTTTGCCATGGCAAAAAAGGGTATTTCAGGCCCTTTCTTCCTCAAGGGTACATCTGCACAGGACAATACAGTAGAAGTCAGTCATCCAAACATGATTTTTTTTTTTTTTCTGTGTAAATGGAACTGTGAAGCAGATTTTAAATGGCAGTGACATAAAATGACAAATGCTGTGGATATCCACTGCAATTTCACTTTGGGCACTGCATAGGGTGACATCTGCAAATCGGCTGCTGACATTTTGCTGTGTAATCACAGCAAAATCTGCCCCATGTGAACATATCTTAAAGGGGTTAAAACTGCAGCAAACTAAGGGCAAGACCTCATGTCTCAGGCAGGGCTGTAGCTAAAGGCTCATGGGCCCTGGTGCAAGAGTTTAGCTTGGGCCCCCCTTCCCCCAGTGCTTTGTGGCCAGGGGCAGGGAAGCACAGCCCTCGTGCTGGCAAAAATTTAAACGGCACCCCCTCATGCCATATTCTTGACCTAACCCTTGACCAGCATGCACTTACAATACTGGTGTCTTCTTGTGCGGCACAAGGGTCTTTGGGTCCCCTAAGGCTCCTGGGCCCGGTAGCAACTGCTACCTTTTTGGGGGTCTCTAGCGTATTGAATGTTTAAAATTGTGGCATGCACGTTAGCCAGTATCCATATTTTGTGGATCCGCGGTTTGCAGAAAACAAAATGCATGCAGTCAGGTGCATGAGGTCTTAGGCACAAAAAATTGTATCCTTACAACAGTGCAGGTCTATAGCTTAGTGGTCAAATTTCTGTTTGCTATTTAGAAGGTCTGTGGTTCAATTCCCACTACAGACCATTATTTAGTAATTGTCTATGTACTGGGAGAGGGCCCCCGTCCCAACCAACACTGAATGGAAGTATTATTAGTATAAAGCAGTAGCAGCATTCAATGAAGTGAATGCTAATGAAGCCAACAATGTTGGACACCTACCTCCTCCAGAACATTGACTGCAGTACCACTAGTACTGTCTGAATGTACAGCACAGATCTATAATAAATTTGTTGGAGCCCCATATGAATTTTAATAAAATGTCCCATAAGTATGGCACACATGGGGTTATCAGCCTCTTAATTCATAGGGTTTGCATGTGTTTAGCCACACATTTCCATATTGTTCCTTTTCAGGGTAATAAAAGTGCTTGTAAATTTGTCCATGTTATCAGTTGGAGATATGTGAGAACTGTAACTTGAACCCATTGTACATAGGTTTAAAGTAACTGTCCTGTATGATATTTGCATCTGAATGTTACCATCCAGGTTTGTATGTAAATATTTTGTGGCTGTTTCATGTGATGTATCTGCCAGGCTTGTTGCTTAGGGTATGGCCACATGTTTGGTTTTTTTTATGTAGTTTTGGAAGCCAAAACTAGAGTAGAAGTAGTATCTGGCCTTAATGCTTTTTCTGCTTTTGTAATCCACTCCTTAATTTGGCTTCAAAAATACATTTAAAAAAATCTGACTGTGGTGCCATACCTTAGACATTTAACATATTGAGAGTATATGCTATACATTTCTGGTCAATGGGGGTCCCACCACTGGGACCCAAACTTATTTGAAGATTATGAAGATGAAGATCCAGCAACGAAATCTTGGTGGAGATTAAATGGAGAGAGAATAGAATAGAGTGAGTCACAGACACTCAGGGCCATCTCTACATTCAGTACCTGCCTGGGTGCAGAGGTTCTCTATGTAGATGGAAATGGTATTCACACTTTTCAGATATTTATGGAATATCCTGTGTTTATTTTGCAGTAAAACCTCTTTGAAATGTTCATTTATTTATTTACCATTTTCTTATAACTCATGGTTGCCATTGTTGTCATTTTTGGGAACATTACATTCTATGCGATTTCACCTCTAGCTAATAGAACTGCAGTCCTGAACAGATCCTCAGGATCTATCCTCAGTATCAGATCAATGGGGGAACCAACTCCAGACTCCGGCCGATTAAAGTGAATGAGGCGGGGGCAACAAGGGTAGTTGTAGTTCTTATGGTGGCAAACTCTGCTCCAGCGCTCCCCTAAACCAACTGTGCAGTATCTGGAGGGGCGCACCCTTTCTTCCCCGCTGACAACACCCTGGATTTGGGAACTCTGGGGCTTGATTAAAACAAAATATACCACCTCTTTTACTGAGCAGATGACAGGGTGGCACAGTACAAGGAATGGGCACAGTCCTCAGATATATCAAAAGGTAGGCTTTTCCCAAAGGCTGTGTATTGGGGTGGAAATTATAACAGCCTCCTCTAAGTCTCTCTTTAGCTATTTAATGCAATCTTCCGAGTTGACCAAAGGCGTGCAAATTCTAGCAGTCTGGAATTACTCAAAACACATGCAGTGAGGTCTACAGCCATAAACGTGCCTTACATTTCACTGGCTTTATTGTATAATTGGTATCCTTTTTAATGGTCCTTATCCCTCTACAGGGAGTGCAGAATTATTAGGCAAGTTGTATTTTTGAGGATTAATTTTATTATTGAACAACAACCATGTTCTCAATGAACCCAAAAAACTCATTAATATCAAAGCTGAATATTTTTGGAAGTAGTTTTTAGTTTGTTTTTAGTTTTAGCTATTTTAGGGGGATATCTGTGTGTGCAGGTGACTATTACCGTACATAATTATTAGGCAACTTAACAAAAAACAAATATATACCCATTTCAATTATTTATTTTTACCAGTGAAACCAATATAACATCTCAACATTCACAAATATACATTTCTGACATTCAAAAACAAAACAAAAACAAATCAGTGACCAATATAGCCACCTTTCTTTGCAAGGACACTCAAAAGCCTGCCATCCATGGATTCTGTCAGTGTTTTGATCTGTTCACCATCAACACTGCGTGCAGCAGCAACCACAGCCTCCCAGACACTGTTCAGAGAGGTGTACTGTTTTCCCTCCTTGTAAATCTCACATTTGATGATGGACCACAGGTTCTCAATGGGGTTCAGATCAGGTGAACAAGGAGGCCATGTCATTAGATTTTCTTCTTTTATACCCTTTCTTGCCAGCCACGCTGTGGAGTACTTGGACGCGTGTGATGGAGCATTGTCCTGCATGAGAATCATATTTTTCTTGAAGGATGCAGACTTCTTCCTGTACCACTGCTTGAAGAAGGTGTCTTCCAGAAACTGGCAGTAGGACTGGGAGTTGAGCTTGACTCCATCCTCAACCCGAAAAGGCCCCACAAGCTCATCTTTGATGATACCAGCCCAAACCAGTACTCCACCTCCACCTTGCTGGCCTCTGAGTCGGACTGGAGCTCTCTGCCCTTTACCAATCCAGCCACGGGCCCATCCATCTGGCCCATCAAGACTCACTCTTATTTCATCAGTCCATAAAACCTTAGAAAAATCAGTCTTGAGATATTTCTTTGCCCAGTCTTGACGTTTCAGCTTGTGTGTCTTGTTCAGTGGTGGTCGTCTTTCAGCCTTTCTTACCTTGGCCATGTCTCTGAGTATTGCACACCTTGTGCTTTTGGGCACTCCAGTGATGTTGCAGCTCTGAAATATGGCCAAACTGGTGGCAAGTGGCATCTTGGCAGCTGCACGCTTGACTTTTCTCAGTTCATGGGCAGTTATTTTGTGCCTTGGTTTTTCCACACGCTTCTTGCGACCCTGTTGACTATTTTGAATGAAACGCTTAATTGTTCGATGATCACGCTTCAGAAGCTTTGCAATTTTAAGAGTGCTGCATCCCTCTGCAAGATATCTCACTATTTTTGACTTTTCTGAGCCTGTCAAGTCCTTCTTTTGACCCATTTTGCCAAAGGAAAGGAAGTTGCCTAATAATTATGCACACCTAATATAGGGTGTTGATGTCATTAGACCACACCCCTTCTCATTACAGAGATGCACATCACCTAATATGCTAAATTGGTAGTAGGCTTTCGAGCCTATACAGCTTGGAGTAAGACAACATGCATAAAGAGGATGATGTGGTCAAAATACTCATTTGCCTAATAATTCTGCACGCAGTGTATAGTCAGTTCTCTCCCTCAGAGGTTGGCTCTTAGTACAGTTGCATTTCTGGCAGTTTTTCACTCACAGGAATGGTGTTTCTCTGGATAAAAATTCTCCTATATTCGGTTCAGCTACAGCTTCTCTGGCTTACACACCAGCAACTAATACACACAACTTTTCTTTTTGGCCTACTTGGCAGCAACTCACTAAGGACTCATGCACACGACAGTTAGATGTTTTGCGGTCCGCAAATTGTGGATCCGCAAAACACAGATACTGTCCATGTACATTCCACATTTTGCAAAACGGAACGGCCAGCCCCTAATAGAACAATCATATCCTTGTCTGTAATGCAGACAATAATAGGACATGCTCTAATTTTTTGCAGAACGGCCATGCGGACACGGATTGCACACAGAGTCATTTCCGTGTTTTTGCAGACCCATTGAAGTGAATGGTTCCACATATGGGCAGCAAAAAACCCAGAATGGACACGTTAAAAAAATACGTTTATGTGCATGAGCCCTAACCAGTATTGTGGGACCAGCCCACCACCCGTCAACCGTCTTTAAGGTCTTCCAGTTAAGCACTCCCTTCCCATATATGGCTTTTTGTAATACATACATAATAAAGCCACATTAACCCCTTTTACTAATGGAAGTACATAGTCAGCATATATTAACCTTTGTCTCACAGTAAAAATTTTGAAAACTTTAGCAGTGAACTTTAGCAGTGAACAGGGTAATAACTGCATTATTACCCTGCATCACCGCAACAATCGACAACATGCAGTTAAAGGGATTTTCTGAGATTTTGATACTGGTGACCTATCCTCAGGATAGGTCTTCAGTACCTGATCAGTGGGGGTCTGACATCCGGGACCCTCACTGATCAGCTGTTTGAGAGGGCACTGGTGCTCCTGTGAGAACCACGGCTTTCTCCATGCTCACCAAGCACAGCGATGTACATTGTATGGTGGCTGTTCTTGGTATGACACTCAGCCCCATTGAAGTGAAGGGGACTGAGAGCCATACCAAGTACAATACCAAGCACAGCCACTATAAAATGTATGGAGCTGTGCTTGGTAAGCTGCGAGAAGCTCTCACAGGAGTGCTGGTGCCTTCTCAAACAGCTGATCCACTGGGGTCCCGGGTGTTGGACCCACACCGATCAGATACTGATCACCTATCCTGAGGATAGGTCACCTGTTTCAAAATCTCAGAATATCCCAAGTGCCTTGGCCCAGTCAAACAGCTGATCGGCACCAATCTGAAATTGATGACCTATCCTGAGGACAAGTCATCAACATCATAAAATCGTGCAACCTCTTCAAAGCTGGGTTCATACATTGCGAATGCACAGTGGCTGAGGTGCGACGACACAGATGCATAAATTGTTGCAGTTTTCAAATTGACTGTTCTGGCCATGCACTAAACTGCCATTAGGTGCATAACCACGCAGCCATTTACAATGAAAAGGAATTTAGCTGCAGTCAATTTTAAAACTGCACTGTTGTCCATGTTACTTTGGTTTTGTCCACTGTTCGTCTGCAACGTTTGAACCCAGCTTAACAGAAAGATCCCATTCATAACATTGTATTAGGAAATTGCTTGTCATGTAATCCCCTAAAAAAAATATATAGCAGAAGCTCGATAACAGATTGTTGTTACCTTAAGTCCAGAATTTATTTGCACCTTTTGGTAAGAACATTGCGAATGAGTAAAGTGCGGTATCTGCCCCTCGTGCTTGGTAAATGAAGTAATTTTTTTAAATATCTGGGAGGATCTGGTGTGTACACTGAAATCCTTGGGCATTTAGCTAAACCACTGCTTCTAAAAGGGTATGGCCACATGGTCGGGTTTCTGTATGCAGTTTTGGAAGCCGAAATCAGCAATGGATCATAAAAGGAGAAAATATATAAAGGAAAGATATGACTTATCCTCTTTTTTGGAATTCACATCTGTTTTTGGCTTTCGGAACTGCATACAGAAGCCTGATCGTGTGGCTGTACCCTAAAACAAGCTCAAAATGGCCAACCGGGGTACAGGTGAATCCCCCGGTGGCACCTCAGCAAGGTGGGCCCCTAGTCTACCACCGGCTGCACAAGTAGCACATTACACAGTAGACTTACTGCACTTTTTTTTATAGCACTTCAACCAGCCTAAGTTTATATAAAAAACTGGTAGTAGGTGTATCAGATGGGTAGGAAGTCTTATAGGTACAGAGAATGTCCAGACACTATCATCTTTTCCTAGTGACCCACCTTCTCCAAGTTGCTGCATAGACTCCCATAATCAATCATCTTGTAGCATCTTGCTGCTGTGTGGGCGGGAAATATTTTAATGTATCTGTACAGAGGGCCCCCGAAAAAGTTTTTACTGGTAGGCCTTAGGCAGCCCAGTCCGACACTGCCCTAAATGCTGTATTTGGCAGATCAGCAAGCGATTGTCAGGAGGGAAGCGTTCCCTCCCAGCAATCGCTTGCTAGCTAGTGGAGGAGACTGCTGCTATTATATGCAGCAAACTCCTCTGCAGCATGGAGAGGAGCGATCGCTATGCCATCGCTCATCCCCATACTGTCTAGTGGTTTGCCAGCAGCAGATCGCTATTAGACAGAACGATCTGCTGCTGGCAAGCGCTGATTTTTAAGCATGCTTAAACATCAGAATTGCCTGATAAACGGCGTTCATCGGGCAATCGGCAGCAGTATTACACTGCAAGATGATCGCTAACAAGCATTCATGCAAACCCTTATTAGCGATTATCGGCTGAAATTTTGGCCAGTGTAATACAGTCTGAAGTCAGGCTTTTACTTACACTATCACTGCTGGGCACACCCTGCGTATGATTAATCCTTAGACCTCAAGATTGACATAAAATGCTAATTATGAGAAAACAGACTGTGTTTCGCCCACTTCACTAACACCTTATGTTCCGTAAGCACATCTTGCGGTAATGCTATATATACAGTATGTAACATCTGAACAAAATACTGCTGTGGAAACAATTATTTTATGGTTATTGAGCCTGATGTGTCAAGGTGTTGTCTACCTGTAAAATTTATAGGTTGTGCCAAGTACATTATTTGCTTAAGCTGAAATAGAAAACTGCAATCTACCGTAATTGCACTTACGTATGTAAAACCTTCAATTAAGTGTAATTACTGGTGACAAATACGAAGGGGCAGCTGTGGTATGTGACATCTGTTAGTAAATTTCCCAATGCTTTATCTATAATATGCTTGTAAAGGAAAGCTCTAATTAGTGTACATATGTACTGTATTCTTAACCGTATGGACAGAACTATTGGGACACATTTCTTAGTCATTGAATTCAGGTGTCTCATTCAGTCCCCTTGCCACTGAGGTATACAGTCCAGCCCCTAGCCAGGCAGTCTGCCTTTACAAACATTTGTGAAGGTATGAGCTCACTTAATTCCAGCATGGTACTGTAATAGGATGCCACTACTAAGAAAAAATGCATTCACTGCAGGGCTACTACATTTGGATTAATGAGACACCGGCATCCACTGGTGACCTACCACCACCACCCAAAAAACACAGGGAGGGGATTGGCAGGTCCACACAATCATTTATGACCCCTAATTGTTATACTCTTCTCTTATTAAAGCCACAGCTAGCTACCAAATAATCCTACAGGGTTTTCTTGTATGAACTCTAAATGGAAATGCAGTTGACAGGTCCCACAGACACCGTTGAGCTGTCACCATGTGTTGCTGCTCTCTGGGGGGGGAGGTAAGACGTGGTGCACCCCAATGGACATACGTCCGGAGAGTAGAACGACTTCTCCATTCTCTTATCTGGTTACAGAAGGTTTTGTGATGAGAAAAAGCCTGAGATAGCTGTCCCTCTCTTTCTTAGAAGGCTGGTGCCTGTCACGGATGGTGTTGCAGAAAACAAGAAGTAACAAATAAAGATCCGACTGACTTGATCCCAAACTAAGGAACAAAAGGGTGAGCCCTATTAAAGCCCTAGAGCTCTCCCTGGCTGCTCAGCCCATGCAAAGATCTCAATGATAGAAAGTTGCATGTCCACGTACCTCGACTGTGTGACACCTGAACACCCTATAATAGTGAGGGGACACGACCACCGGCTCCCTACACTAAATACGGAGGGAGTCAGGGTCACCTAGGATCAAGCTAACAGGAAAACACAAATAAAGAAATAGACTTATCTGAGGAACCAGCAATAGAAACTTCAAGCAGTGAACAGAATCCAGGAAGTAGTATAAACCGCAAAGTGAAGCAGTATGGGAGGAGATATATAGGGAGGCAATCACTGCTAATAGATGACAGCTGGGAGAGGGAGAAGAGATGTCAAAGCGAAACCAAAACAAAAGAACATCATGCAGGAGGTACTGAAGAACGTCTATCAGAACTTCTCAGAGATCTGACGGTGACAGTGCCTTGGCCAAAGGGCTGGTGGTCCAGGAACTGTGGCTCAGTCATCCGGCTAGCTCACTGGTCAAAGGGCTGGTGACCCAGGGTCTGTTGCAGGGTGTCCCCATCTCAGCACCTTCTTCTGGTCACTCGTGAAGTCTGGCAGAGTCTCCCTTACTAAACACTGGTCCCTATCTGCAGACCACTGGGGGCTCTGACTGCTCTACCTTTATACAGTTTCTAAAGGATCTACAACCTTCTAGTCTCTCGTATCTGGATTTTCCCTCCCAAACTCAGCTCTGCATAGTCCCTTATGACAGCAGTGGAAAATTGCTAGCATCTCAGTGCACAGGCTAGAAATTCTCAAAGTCTCTTAGTGGCTGTGCTTTAAACCTTTCCATGAAGGAGCGCCACATGGATTTTGGAGGGCAGATTTTGCTGGACTGGTTTTTAGACAGCATGTCCCATTTGAAGCCCCCCTGATGCACCCTACAGTAGAAACTCCCAAAAAGTGAATCCATTTTGCAAACCACAGGATAAGGTGACAGTTTTTTGGTACTATTTTGGAGGAACATAGGATTTTTGAACACTCAATATTACTCTTTTTGTGAGGCAAGGTAAGAAAAAAAATGGCTGTTTTGGCACAGTTTTTATTTTTTGTTTTTTACAATGTTCACCTGACAGGTTAGATCATGTGATATTTATCTAGAGCAGGATGTTATGGATGCGACGATACCTAATATGTCTATTTTCTTAATTTTATTTTGGTTGTACACAATAAAAGCATTTTTGAAAAAAAATCATGTTCTTGTGTCTCCATTTTCTGAAAGCCATATTTCTTAGGCGATTGTCTTATCTCATTTTTTGCGGGATGAGGTGACAGTTTGATTCGTACTATTTTGGTCTACAGTATATTGGACTTCGCATGGCATTATGCTTTTTTATGTAAGGTGACAAAAAATTGCTTTTTTGGCTCAGTTTTTATTTTATTTTTACGACATTCACCTTGGCTGGGTCTTCCAACATGACAACGACTTGAAGCACACAGCCAGGATAACCAAGGAGTAGCTCCGTAAGAAGCATATCAAGGTTTTGGAGCCGGTCTCCAGACCTAAATCCAATAGAACATCTTTGGAGGGAGCTGAAACTTCGTGTTGCTCAGCGACAGCCCCAAAGCCTGACAGATCTACAGGAGATTTGTGTGGAGGAGTGGGCCAAAATCCCTGTTGCAGTGTGTGCAAACCTGGTCAAGAACTACGGGAAACATTTGACCTCTGTAATTGCAAACAAAGGCTTCTGTACCAAATATTAACACTGATTTTCTCAGGTGTTCAAATACTTATATTCAGCAGTGCAAGACAAATAAATTCTTTAAAAATCATACAATGTGATTTCTTGATTTTTTTTTAAAATTCTGTCTCACTTAATTCCAGCATGGTACTGTAATAGGATGCCACTACTAAGAAAAAATGCATTCACTGCAGGGCTACTACATTTGGATTAATGAGACACCGGCATCCACTGGTGACCTACCACCACTACCCAAAAAACACAGGGAGGGGATTGGCAGGTCCACACAATCATCTACAATGTGAATTTCAGACCCCTCCATGATTTCTAAGTGGGAGAACTTGCAAAATCACAGGGTGTTCAAATACTTCTGTTCCTCAGTGTACGGCACCCACTCATGTAAAATTCTCAACCTAACCCCCTCCCTCCAGCCCTACTACTAAAGACATACTTGGAAAACATTACATACAACGCTACTAGACATACAGTTGCAATAAAAAGTATGTGAACACTTTGGAATGATATGGATTTCTGCACAAATTGGTCATAAAATGTGATTTGATCTTCATCTAAGTCACAACAATAGACAATCACAGTCTGCTTAAACTAATAACACACAAAGAATTAAATGTTACCATGTTTTTATTGAATACACCATGTTAACATTCACAGTGCAGGTGGAAAAAGTATGTGAACTCTTGGATTTAATAACTCGTTAAACCTCCTTTGGCAGCAATAACTTCAACCAAACGTTTCCTGTAGTTACAGATCAGACGTGCACAACGGTCAAGAGTAATTCTTGACCATTCCTCTTTACAGAACTGTTTCAGTTCAGCAATATTCTTGGGATGTTTGGTGTAAATCACTTTCTTGAGGTCATGCCACAGCATCTCAATTGGGTTGAGGTAAGTACTCTGACTGGGCCACTCCAGAAGGCGTATTTTCTTCTGTTTAAGTCATTCTGTTGTTGATTTACTTCTATGCTTTGGGTCGTTGTCCTGTTGCAACACCCATCTTCTGTTGAGCTTCAGCTGGTGGACAGATGGCCTTAAGTTCTCTTGCAAAATGCCTTGATAAACTTGGGAATTTATTTTTCCTTCGATGATAGCAATCCGTCCAAGCCCTGATGCAGCAAAGCAGCCCCAAACCATAATGCCCCCACCACCATACTTCACAGTTGGGATGAGGTTTTGATGTTGGTGTGCTGTGCCTCTTTTTCTCCACACATAGTGTTGTGTGTTTCTTCCAAACAACTCAACTTTGGTTTCATCTGTCCAAAGAATATTTTGCCAGTACTGCTGTGGAACATCCAGGTGCTCTTGTGCAAACTGTAAACGTGCAGCAATGTTTTTTTTGGACAGCAGGTGGCTTCCTCTGTCGTATCCTCCTATGAAATCCATTCTTGTTTAGTGTTTTACGTATAATAGATTCACGAACAGGGATGTTAGCATATGCCAGAGACTTTTGTAAGTCTTTAGCTGACACTCTAGGATTCTTCTTCACCTCATTGAGCAGTCTGCGCTGTGCTCTTGCAGTCATCTTTACAGGACGGCCACTCCAAGGGAGAGTAGCAGCAGTGCTGAACTTTCTCCATATATAGACAATTTGTCTTACCATGGACTGATGAACAGCAAGGCTTTTGGAGATACTTTTATAACCCTTTTCAGCTTTATATAAGTCAACAATTCTTAATCGTAGGTCTTCTGAGAGCTCTTTTGTGCGAGGCATCATTCACATCAGGCAATGCTTCTTGTAAAAAGCAAACCCAGAACTGGTGTGTGTTTTTTATAGGGCAGGGCAGCTGTAACCAACACCTCCAATCTCATCTCATTGATTGGACTCCAGTTGGCTGACACCTCACTCCAATTAGCTCTTGGAGATGTCATTAGTCTAGGGGTTCACATACTTTTTCCACCTGCACTGTAAATGTTTACATAGTGTGTTCAATAAAAACATGGTAACATTTAATTATTTGTGTGTTATTAGTTTAAGCAGACTGTGATTGTTTATTGTTGTGACTTAGATGAAGATCAGATCACATATTATGACCAATTTGTGCAGAAATCCATATCATTCCAAGGGGTTCACATACTTTTTCTTGCAACTGTACATGCTACATACTGTACCTCTTACATCCAGTGATGTCTCTTCTGATGAAGACATTTTCTTTCCTCATATTCTCCATTCGGACACGAACGTCATGATGATTTGTTTCAGCTATCTCTTGTCCCTGCAGAATTTGACAAACATCTTAGTTTCCTCAAATCCGTACCCCATATCACACCTCAGATCAGAACCCCATATTACACCTCAGATCAGACCCCCATATCAAACCTCAAAACAAACCCTCATATCAGATCTCAAATCAAACCCTCATGTTAGATCTCAAATCAGACCCCATGAGAACTCAAGCATTTGGGACTATTAAGATTAAATGATAAACATGATATGAGTCTTTTTCGGGTAATTTGTTAATTGTTCATCCTAGTATTGCTTTTATTTATGTGAACATAAGACATGAGTTTGTTACCGGTGGGCAAGTGCTAGAACTTTCTGCTTTTACATCCCTTCACTTCAATGGGGCGCCTATGTCATGTGACCAATAAATGTGACGTCACTGATCTAGGCAAAGCTGCAAGAAGGCCACTGCGCTTCTGTGAGCACCCATATCATAAAAAAATATGGCTTTCAGAAAATGGAGACACAAAAACATGATTTTTTTTCAACAATGCTTTTATTGTGTAAAACAAAAAAAAAATATTGGGTATCACCGTGTCCGTAACAACCTGCTATATAAAAATATCACATGATCTACACCCCAAGGTGAATGTCGTAAAAATAAAATAAAAACTGAGCCAAAAAACCCATTTTTTGTCACCTTACATAAAAAAAGCATAATGCCAAGCGAAGTCCAATATAGACCAAAATAGTACGAATCAATCCTGCAAGTTGATCCAGAGGAAGGCAAAAAAAAAAACCTGTGAGGTAGAAGCCAATTTTCCCCACTTTAGGGGAATAAAAAATTCCTCCCCGACTCCAATCAGGCAATCAGAATAACTCCCTGGATCAACGACCCCTCTCTAGTAGCTATAGCCTGTAATATTATTACGCTCCAGAAATACATCCAGGCCCCTCTTGAATTCCTTTATTGTACTCACCATCACCACCTCCTCAGGCAGAGAGTTCCATAGTTTCACTGCTCTTACCGTAAAGAATCCTTTTCTATGTTTGTGTACAAACCTTCTTTCCTCCAGACGCAGAGGATGTCCCCTCGTCACAGTCACAGTCCTGGGGATAAATAGATGATGGGATAGATCTCTATACTGACCCCTGATATATTTATACATAGTTATTAGATCTCCCCTCAGTCGTCTTTTTTCTAAAGTGAATAACCCTAATTTTGATAATCTTTCAGGGTACTGTAGTTGCCCCATTCCAGTTTTTACTTTAGTTGCCCTCCTCTGGACCCTCTCCAGCTCTGCTATGTCTGCCTTGTTTACAGGAGCCCAGAACTGTACACAGTACTCCATGTATGGTCTGACTAGCAATTTGTAAAGTGGTAGGACTATGTTCTTATCACGGGCATCTATGCCCCTTCTGATGCAACCCATTATCTTATTGGCCTTGGCAGCAGCTGCCTGACACTAGTTTTTGCAGCTTAGTTTGCTGTTTATTAAAATTCCTTTAAAGTACTCTCCGTTTTTTTTTTGCTGACCGTATGCGGAACCATTCATTTCGATGGGTCCGCAAAAAATCGTAAGTTACTCTGTGTGCATTCCATTTCCGTATGTCCACATGTCCGTTCCACCAAAAAATAGAACATGTCCTATTATTGTCCACATAACGGACAAGGATAGGGCTGTTCTATTAGGGGCCAGCTTTTCTGTTCCGCAAAATACGGGATGCACACAGACGTCATCCGTATTTTTTGCGGTCGTGTGCATGAGCCCTTAGAGGTTTTTTTTTTATCCGAGTATATATATTTAGTAAATAAATAAAAACTTGTACAGAGTGAGATTGTGTAAATACAGGGGATGAGGCAAGGGTGTCATGCCATTTTTCGTCAATAATATCTTAGCACTGAGCATTGTGTGGGCAGGTGCTTTGTCATGAAAGAAGAACCAGTCACCTGTTTCCAGGGGTGGATTGACCATAGACCGTACAGAGAAACTTCCCTGTGGGCCGATGCCCAGGGGGCCTCTCAAGCCCTCCTCTCTGCTGCTGTCCATGTACATAATGAGCTCTCAACAGTAATTAAAGGGGTTATCCAATTCTATAAATGCCCCCCACATTGCCCAGGCCCCTCCTATAGACCATACTTTCCCTGCTCCCCGGGACCCATGTGACACTCCGGATCCCTGCACGGCCACCTCATCTCCCCGTCGTGCTGATCAAAAAATCAGACTGCAGGGGGGATGCCAATAGCAGGCCTCTATAGTGACCAGCCACTTTGCATCAGATTCACAGGTGATGTCACGAGGTATAATAGATGCAGTTTGCATGGATATATAGTATATACAGCAGAGTACTGATATACAAGGTACAATAGATACAGTTTGTAAAGATATATAGTATACCCAGGAGTGTACTGATTTTCTGAGGTACGAGGTATAATAGATACCGTGTGTTAAGATATATATTATCTAGAGTAGTGTACTGATATGAGATGTACGAGCTGTAATTTATAGTTCACATATCAGTACACTGCTGTATATACTGGCCAGGAATGGTTAGTGGGAGGGGCCATGAATGTGGCATGGGGACCCAATTTAGATTCTTGCTATGGGTCCTAGTGATTTCTATGTACGTCCCTGGCCGCTGGTCTAAGCGCTGCACGAGTTCCCTGTGCAGCAGAGAGCAGGTGCCGATCTGGGCTGTTTAACCCCTTACATGCCGCAGGTAATGGCGCTGCTGCATGTAAGCGGTGACAGAGGGAGCAGACTCCCTGTGTCTCTCATCAGCACCCCGCAAATGCGATCTCGGGGTGCCAATGTGTGTATATGCAGGCTGGGATCTTGTGTATGCTCCAAGCCTGCCTTGAGTGCCAGAAAGACGCAGCCTGCTGGTCAATGTCAGTATTGCACTGACATTAAAATACATTGAACTATAGGGATAGTGCATTGTATTTTAGAAGGAATCAAAAGATTGCTTGTTATAATCCCCTTCTGGGGCTATTAAGTGGTAATTTTTTTTTTAAAAACCCCCATTTATTACATTAAAATATTCCAATAAAAAAATTGCAAAAATAAGATCTCCCTCACATGTTTGGTATTGCCACATCTGTAACGACCCAGACTGCACAAATATCATGTAAATTATCCACTGCGGTGAACGTCTTAATAAAAAATAAAAAAATGCTCGATTTGCGAATTTATTTTTTGTTGCCATGAAAAAACTTAATAACAAGCGATCGAAAAGTGTTATTTACCCCAAAATGATACCAATGAAAACTACAAGTCATCCTGAAAACCATCAAGCCCTCACACAACTCCATAGAAAGGAAAATCAAAAAGTTATGGGGCTTGGGATGCGGCCATGCAAAAAAAAAAAATCTTCTCTTTTTTTTTTAAAAGGTTTTCATTGCAGAAAAGTAGTAAAATGTGAAAAAAAAAATTATTTGGTAAAGCTGTAATCATACTTACCCAGAGAATAAGGATATGTTATTTATGACAAAAAATTAACGCAGAAAAGTTCATAACGTAAAATCTCAGTGGCAGTATTGCTGTTTTTTCCCCATCTCCCTCCCAGAAAGAGTTAATAAAAGTTAATCAGAAAGTTAAGTATACCCTAAAATGGCACCATTAAAAACTAAAACTTGTCCTGCAAAAAACAAGCCCTCATACAGCTATGTAGACAGAAAAAATAAAAGTTATAGCTCTTGGAAGATGACTAGGAAAAAAGAAAGAAAACGCTTGGTCATAAGGCCCAAAACAGGCTGGTCACAAACGGGTTACATATTGTAAAGTCATATACATGCAGTATACACACACTCCAAATATGATCAAACCCTTGGTGTTGTAAAACACCCTGTGCTAAGCCACCCCCCCAATATCCTTCAATAATCTACATCGAGATTACATATTCGATAAATCGCGATTTTTATCTTAATTGCCCAGCCCTACCCCCTTTTATGTCTACTAACAATGTGTATTTCACGTCCATCTATTTTGTTTGTTTTTTACTGCGTTTAGTTATGTGATACACATCAAAGGTTGCTTTTTTCTTTTACCATCTTTGTAGTGTTTTGATTGATCTTTCCCTGTTAATAGTTTGGAGAGGTGCTAAGGTGAACATGCAGCAGATCACTAGGCACTAGGCAAATGACATTGCTATAATGCTACACTGGTCTAGCTTATTATAAAGCATCTTTTTTTTTTATTTTTTTACTTAAAATAGTAAAGGGATTATCAGAACTTTGAAAAATAAAAATAAAAACCTCAACAATCTCCCTTGAACTGGTGCAGAAGCTCCAGTAGGCCCTCTGGTCTTTGCTTACAAATGGCTGGTACATGACCACTGTAGCCAGTTAGTGGCCTCAGTGGTCACATGCCTTACTGCTGGGATTACTGCTCAGTGATGGGAGCAGGTATGATAAACTCTTGTACATTATAATCAGTTGATGACCGTCAGGCCATACTCTAACATGTAGATGGAGTGGCTGGCTGCATGTGGCTAAGCCAAGCCCACGTGTGACAGCAATGGCCGCATGATTTTATGGGCCGTACCTAATAATCATTTGTACAATCATTAATCATTTTGTACAGTAATGGGGAAATTATAAAGAGCCTTAAAGTGAATTTCCACCCATATCCTAGCAATGTGCCACGTTTGGTTATGACAGAACAACCCATTTTTTTCCAAACTTGATGAGAAACCAGTCTTAACGTTCCCATACACCTTCAATGACTGTTAGTGGTCTCCTGTTTAGCAAACAGCTTCAGTGTCTCTCCTGACTTCACCATACATAAACACTCTCATTTTGGCTGACTGTGGATGTGTTTTCAGTGCGGAAAGAGGAGAAAGCCGCTGTCTGGCAGCGGCTTATCTCCCTGGAGAATATAAGAATTGGGCGTTAAAATTCAAAGTGCCCAATCCCTCTCTCCCCAACATCATCTATCAGGTGAAAGTAGGAAGTTCTCATACATGTTAGACTGTCGGCTGGTCCCACCTAAAAGTGCAGGTTTTGCCAACAATAGTATCGTGTATGGGGACCTTAGGGTTGAATCACATGTGGCCTTATCTGCCACAAAATCTGCATGGTTTACATGAGGATTTTGATGCTGATTAAGGGTCCATTCACACGTCCGCAACTGTTTTGCGGTCTGGAAATTGCGGATCTGCAAAACACAGCCGGCACTATACTAGAAATGCCTTTTCATGTCCATGTCTGTGGACAAGAATAGGACATTTTTTTGCAGGGCCGCGGAACTGAATTGCGGATGCGGACAGTACACTGTGTGTTGTCCGCATCTTTTGCGGCCCCATTGAAAAAGAATGGGTCTGCACCCATTCCGCAAAATTGCGGAACGGATGCAGACCCATTTTGAGGACGATTTCACCTTCTGCAAAAGATGAAATTCAAGATATAATACAGTCCTGATCAAAAGTTTAAGACCACTTGAAAAATGGCAAAGAATAATCATATTTAGCATGGCTGGATCTTAACAAGGTTCCAAGTAGAGCTTCAACATGCAACAAGAAGAAATGGGAGTGAGACAAAACATTTTTTGAGCATTCAATTTAATGAAAACAACGAATAAACTGAAACAGGCTGTTTTTCAGCTGATCAAAAGTTTAGGACCACATCTCCAAAAAAAATAATAAACCCCCCCCAAAACAGAAATCCAACTTCCAAACATGAACTCAGTAATGAGTAGCTCCACCGTTATTGTTTACCACTTCCAAAATTCGTTTTGGCATTCTTGATGCAAGCGTTTCCATGAGGTGAGTGGGAACCTTTCTCCAAGTGGTGAAGACGGCCGCACAAAGGCCATCTACTGTCTGGAACTGTTGTCCATTTTTGTAAACTTCCCTTGCCATCCATCCCCAAAGGTTCTCAATTGGATTTAGATCAGGGAACACGCAGGATGGGCCAAAAGAGTGATGTTATTCTCCTGGAAGAAGTCCCTTGTCCTGCGGGCATTGTGTACTGTAGCGTTGTCCTGTTGAAAAACCCAGTCGTTACCACACAGACGAGGGCCCTCAGTCATGAGGAATGCTCTCTGCAACATCTGGACATAGCCAACGGCCGTTTGACGCCCCTGCACTTCCTGAAGCTCCATTGTTCCACTGAAGGAAAAATCACCCCAGACCATTATGGCGCCCCCTCCACTGTGGCGCGTAGAAAACATCTCAGGTGGGATCTGCTTGTCATGCCAGTAACGTTGGAAACCATCAGGACCATCAAGGTTACATTTTTTCTCATCAGAGAATAAAACTTTCTTCCACCAAAGTCCAAACGAGCAGTTCTGTGGCGTTCAAGGAGACGAGGTCTTTGAAGACGTTTTTTGTCTTTGAAGCCCTTCAGTCTCAGATGCCGTCTGATGGTTATGGGGCTGCAGTTAGCACCAGTAAGGGCCTTAATTTGGGTAGAGGATTGTCCAGTGCTGTTTAAATTTTTTTGGGTCTTCCACTTGACTTTTTTGTTCCATAACCCTCAGGATCATTTAAGAATTTAAGAAATTCCAAATGACTGTCTTACTGCGTCCCACCTCAGCAGCGATGGCGCGCTGTGAGAGACCCTGCTTATGCTGTTCAACAACCTGACCACGTTCAAAAAGGGAGAGTTCTTTTGCCTTTGCCATCACAACGTGTGACTACCTGACAGAAAATGACAATGAATCCACATCTTTGCACAGATTTGGCCTTTTAAAAGCATGTGGTCCTAAAATTTGGATCAGCTGAAAAACAGCCTGTTTCAGTTTATTCGTTGTTTTCATTAAATTGAATGCTCAAAAAATGTTTTGTCTCACTCCCATTTCTTCTTGTTGCATGTTGAAGTTCTACTTGGAACCTTGTTAAGATCCAGCCATGCTAAATATGATTATTTTTTGCCATTTTTCAAGTGGTCTTAAATAGGGATGAGCGAACCCGAACTGTTTAGTTCGGGTTCGTACCGAATTTTGGGGTGTCCGTGACACGGACCCGAACCCGAACATTTTCGTAAAAGTCCGGGTTCTGGTTCGGTGTTCGGCGCTTTCTTGGCGCTTTTTGAAAGGCTGCAAAGCAGCCAATCAACAAGCGTCATACTACTTGCCCCAAGAGGCCATCACAGCCTTGCCTACTATTGGCATGGCTGTGATTGGCCAGTGCAGCATGTGACCCAGCCTCTATATAAGCTTGGGTCACGTAGCGCTGCACGTCACTCTGCTGATACAAGCGTAGGGAGAGGTTGCTGCTGCAACGTTAGGGCGAGATTAGGCAGATTAACTCCTCCAAAAGACTTCATTCAGTGATCGATCTCTAGCTGTGGATCATTGAAGTGCTGATATTGAATTGCTCACTTTTTTTAGGCTGCCCAGAGCGTTTTTATATCACTTTTTTCTGGGGTGATCGGCGGCCATTTTGTGGCTTGTGGTGCGCCAGCACAAGCTACCACCAAGTGCATTTAACCATCAATAGTGTGGTTATTTTTTGCTATATCCTACATCAGGTGCAGGCTGAGCCTGTGTCACCCAAGTGCATTTAACCATCAATAGTGTGGTTATTTTTTGGCCATATACTACATCAGGTGCAGGCTGAGCCTGTGTCACCCAAGTGCATTTAACCATCAATAGTGTGGTTATTTTTTGGCCATATACTACATCAGGGGCAAGTTGAGCCTGTCACCCAGCGCCTAAAAAATAGCCCTGACATTTATATTCCTCCAAATCAGTACTGTTTTAGCTGGTCAAGTTATTTTTAGTGACCGTAAAAGCACAGTTTTTGTTCTGGGTTGAAAAACAATTCCCAAATTTGCCATTCTCAAAATTAGTAGTTTCTGCTATATCAGGCCTACTTTAAATCTATACCAAAAAGGGTATATTAGATTCAAGGTGCTGATAGTGTCATTCTGAAAAACTTAACACACACGCTACAGTGCAGATACAAGTCTAATTCTGTGATTAAACGTATACCTGTCACCCAGCGCCTAAAAAATAGGCCTGACATTTCTATTCCTCCAAATCAGTAATGTTTTAGCTGGTCAAATTATTTTTAGTGACCGTAAAAGCACAGTTTTTGTTCTGGGTTGAAAAACTATTCCCAAATTTGCCATTCTCAAAATTAGTAGTTTCTGCTATATCAGGCCTACTTTAAATCTATCCCAAAAAGGGTATATTAGATTCAAGGTGCTGATAGTGTCATTCTGAAAAACTTAACACACACGCTACAGTGCAGATACAAGTCTAATTCTGTGATTAAACGTATACCTGTCACCCAGCGCCTAAAAAATAGGCCTGACATTTCTATTCCTCCAAATCAGTACTGTTTTAGCTGGTCAAGTTATTTTTAGTGACCGTAAAAGCACAGTTTTTGTTCTGGGTTGAAAAACAATTCCCAAATTTGCCTTTCTCAAAATTAGTGGTTTCTGCTGTATCAGGCCTAATTTAAATCTATCCCTAAAAGGGTATATTAGATTCAAGGTGCTGATAGGGTCATTCTGAAAAACTTGACACACACGCTACAGTGCAGATACAAGTCTAATTCTGTGATTAAACGTATACCTGTCACCCAGCGCCTAAAAAATAGGCCTCACATTTATATTCAGCTAAATCTGTCATTACTGGTGTGCCTGTATTAGTGTAAAATACGGTACCTAAATAGATAGCCAGACAGTGTTAGGTGTCTGTAAAAAAAAGGCCTGAATTTTAATTCAATACATTGGCCCGAATAATATTTTTCTTATTGTGGTGAACGGTAACAATGAGGAAAACATCTAGTAAGGCCTCATGCACACGACCGTATTTTTTTGCGGTCCGCAAAACGGGGTTCCGTTTTCCCGTGATCCGTGACCGTTTTTTCGTCCGTGGGTCTTCCTTGATTTTTGGAGGATCCACGGACATGAAAAAAAAGTCGTTTTGGTGTCCGCCTGGCCGTGCGGAGCCAAACGGATCCGTCCTGAATTACAATGCAAGTCAATGGGGACGGATCCGTTTGACGTTGACACAATATGGTGCCATTTCAAACGGATCCGTCCCCATTGACTTTCAATGTAAAGTCTGGAGTCCCTTTTATACCATCGGATCGGAGTTTTCTCCAATCCGATGGTATATTTTAACTTGAAGCGTCCCCATCACCATGGGAACGCCTCTATGTTAGAATATACTGTCGGATATGAGTTAGATCGTGAAACCTAATTTCCGACAGTATATTCTAACACAGAGGCGTTCCCATGGTGATGGGGACGCTTCTAGTTAGAATATACTACAAACTGTGTACATGACTGCCCCCTGCTGCCTAGCAGCATCCGATCTCTTACAGGGGGCCGTGATCAGCACAATTAACCCCTCAGGTGCCGCACCTGAAGGGGTTAATTGTACTATCATATCCCCCTGTAAGAGATCAGGGCTGCCAGGCAGCAGGGGGCAGACCCCCCCCCCCCCTCCCCAGTTTGAATATCATTGGTGGCCAGTGCGGCCCCCCCCCTTCCTCCCTCTATTGTAATAATTCGTTGGTGGCACAGTGTGCACCCCCCCCCTTCCTCCCTCTATTGTAATAAATCGTTGGTGGCACAGTGTGCGCCCCCCCCTTCCTCCCTCTATTGTAATAAATCGTTGGTGGCACAGTGTGCGCCCCCCCCTTCCTCCCTCTATTGTAATAAATCGTTGGTGGCACAGTGTGCGCCCCCCCATCGGCCCCCCTCCCTCTATAGCATTAACAACATTGGTGGCCAGTGTGCGGCCTCCCATCTAACCCCCCCCCCCCCCCCCGATCATTGGTGGCAGAGGGTTACTAGCAATAGTACAATAGTAAAAGATTCATACTTACCTCGGAGCTGCGATGTCTGTGTCCAGCCGGGAGCTCCTCCTACTGGTAAGTGACAGTTCATTTAGCAATGCGCCGCACAGACCTGTCACTTACCAGTAGGTGGAGCTCCCGGCCGGACACGAACATCGCAGCAGCAGCCAGCAGCAGGTAAGTATGAATCTTCTACTATTGTACTATTGCTAAGTAACCATGGCAGCCAGGACTGTAGTATCGTCCTGGTTGCCATGGTTACCGATCGGAGCCCCAGCGATTAAACTGGGACTCCGATCGGAACTCCGCTGCCACCAATGATGAGGGGGGGGAGATGGGAGGCCGCACACTGGCCACCAATGTTGTTAATGCTATAGAGGGAGGGGGGGCCGATGGGGGGCGCACACTGTGCCACCAACGAATTATTACAATAGAGGGAGGGAGGGGGGGGGCGCACACTGTGCCACCAACGAATTATTACAATAGAGGGGGGGGGGGACGCACTGGCCACCAATGATATTCAAACTGGGGAGGGGGGGGTCTGCCCCCTGCTGCCTGGCAGCCCTGATCTCTTACAGGGGGATATGATAGTACAATTAACCCTTTCAGGTGCCGCACCTGAAGGGGTTAATTGTGCTGATCACTGCCCCCTGTAAGAGATCGGGTGCTGCCAGGCAGCAGGGGGCAGTCTTGTACACAGATTGTAGTGTATTCTAACTAGAAGCGTCCCCATCACCATGGGAACGCTTCTGTGTTAGAATATACTGTCGGATCTGAGTTTTCACGAAGTGAAAACTTAGATCTGAAAAAGCTTTTATGCAGACGGATCTTCGGATCCGTCTGTATAAAAACTAACCTACGGCCACGGATCACGGACACGGATGCCAATCTTGTGTGCATCCGTGTTCTTTCACGGACCCATTGACTTGAATGGGTCCGTGAACCGTTGTCCGTCAAAAAAATAGGACAGGTCATATTTTTTTGACGGACAGGATACACGGATCTTGGTCTCGGCTGCAAAACGGTGCATTTTCTGATTTTTTCACGGACCCATTGAAAGTCAATGTTAGTGTTATTGGTGTTAGTGGACCCTCTGGTGCTGGGAGAGGACGTGGCCGTTCTGCCACAGCCACACGTCCTAGTGTACCAACTACCTCAGGTCCCAGTAGCCGCCAGAATTTACAGGGATATTTGGGCCCAATGCCGTTCTAAGGATGGTAAGGCCTGAGCAGGTACAGGCATTAGTCAATTGGGTGGCCGACAGTGCATCCAGCACGTTCACATTATCTCCCACCCAGTCTTCTGCAGAAAGCGCACAGATGGCGCATGAAAACCAAGCCCATCAGTCTGTCACATCACCCCCATGCATATCAGGGAAACTGTCTGAGCCTCAAGTTATGCAGCAGTCTCTTATGCTGTTTGAAGACTCTGCTGCCAGGGTTTCCCAAGGGCATCCACCTAGCCCTTCCCCAGGGGTGGAAGAGATAGAATGCACTAACGCACAACCACTTATGTTTCCTGATGATGAGGACATGGGAATACCACCTCAGCACGTCTCTGATGATGACGAAACACAGGTGCCAACTGCTGCGTCTTTCTGCAGTGTGCAGACTGAACAGGAGGTCAGGGATCAAGACTGGGTGGAAGACGATGCAGGGGACGATGAGGTCCTAGACCCCACATGGAATGAAGGTCGTGCCACTGACTTTTACAGTTCGGAGGAAGAGGCAGTGGTGAGACCGAGCCAACAGCGTAGCAAAAGAGGGAGCAGTGGGCAAAAGCAGAACACCCGCCGCCAAGAGACTCTGCCTGCTACTGACCGCCGCCATCTGGGACCGAGTACCCCAAAGGCAGCTTCAAGGAGTTCCCTGGCATGGCACTTCTTCAAACAATGTGCTGACGACAAGACCCGAGTGGTTTGCACGCTGTGCCATCAGAGCCTGAAGCGAGGCATTAACGTTCTGAACCTTAGCACAACCTGCATGACCAGGCACCTGCATGCAAAGCATGAACTGCAGTGGAGTAAACACCTTAAAAACAAGGAAGTCACTCAGGCTCCCCCTGCTAACTCTTCTGCTGCTGCCGCCTCGGCCTCTTCTGCTGCTGCTGCCTCGGCCTCTTCCTCCGCCTCTGGAGGAACGTTGGCACCTGCCGCCCAGCAAACATGGGATGTACCACCAACACCACCACCTGCGTCACCAAGCATCTCAACCATGTCACACGGCAGCGTTCAGCTCTCCATCTCACAAACATTTGAGAGAAAGCATAAATTCCCACCTAGCCACCCTCGATCCCTGGCCCTGAATGCCAGCATTTCTAAACTACTGGCCTATGAAATGCTGTCATTTAGGCTGGTGGACACAGACAGCTTCAAACAGCTCATGTCGCTTGCTGTCCCACAGTATGTTGTTCCCAGCCGCCACTACTTCTCCAAGAGAGCCGTGCCTTCCCTGCACAACCAAGTGTCCGATAAAATCAAGTGTGCACTGCGCAACGCCATCTGTGGCAAGGTCCACCTAACCACAGATACGTGGACCAGTAAGCACGGCCAGGGACTCTATATCTCTGGACGTGCACACTGGGTAAATGTAGTGGCGGCTGGGCCCCAGGCGGAGAGCTGTTTGGCGCACGTCCTTCCGCTGCCAAGGATCGCAGAGCAACATTCTTTGCCTCCTGTCTCCTCCTCCTCCTACTCAGCTTCCTCCTCCTCTTCTTCCACCTGCTCATCCAGTCAGCCACACACCTTCACCACCAACTTCAGCACAGCCCGGGGTAAACGTCAGCAGGCCGTTCTGAAACTCATATGTTTGGGGGACAGGCCCCACACCCCACAGGAGTTGTGGCGGGGTATAGAACAACAGACCGACGAGTGGTTGCTGCCGGTGAGCCTCAAGCCCGGCCTGGTGGTGTGCGATAATGGGTGAAATCTCGTTGCAGCTCATGGACTAGCCGATTTGACGCACATCCCTTGCCTGGCGCATGTGCTGAATTTGGTGGTGCAGAAGTTCATTCACAACTACCCCGACATGTCAGAGCTGCTGCATAAAGTGCGGGCCGTCTGTTCGCGCTTCCGGCGTTCACACCCTGCCGCTGCTCGCCTGTCTGCGCTACAGCGTAACTTCGGCCTTCCCGGTCAACGCCTCATATGCGACGTGCCCACCAGGTGGAACTCCACCTTGCACATGCTGGACAGACTGTGCGAGCAACAGCAGGCCATAGAGGAGTTTCAGCTGCAGCGCGCACGGGTCAGTCGCACTGCGGAACAGCACCACTTCACCACCAATGACTGGGCCTCCATGCGAGACCTGTGTGCCCTGTTGCGAGTACTCCACCAACATGGCCAGTGGCGATGACGCCGTTATCAGCGTTACAATACCACTTCTATGTCTCCTTGAGAAAACACTTAGGGCGATGATGGAAGAGGAGGTGGCCCAGGAGGAAGAGGAGGAAGAGGGGTCATTTTTAGCACTTTCAGGCCAGTCTCTTCGAAGTGACTCAGAGGGAGGTTTTTTGCAACAGCAGAGGCCAGGTACAAATGTGGCCAGACAGGGCCCACTACTGGAGGACGAGGAGGACGAGGATGAGGAGGAGGTGGAGGAGGATGAGGATGAAGCATGTTCACAGCGGGGTGGCACCCAAAGCAGCTCGGGCCCATCACTGGTGCGTGGCTGGGGGGAAACACAGGACGATGACGATACGCCTCCCACAGAGGACAGCTTGTCCTTACTTCTGGGCAGCCTGGCACACATGAGCGACTACATGCTGCAGTGCCTGCTCAACGACAGCAGAGTTGCCCACATTTTAACGTGAGAGGACTACTGGGTTGCCACCCTGCTGGATCCCCGGTACAAAGACAATGTGCCCACCTTACTTCCTACACTGGAGCGTGATAGGAAGATGCGCAAGTACAAGCGCACGTTGGTAGGCGCGCTACTGAGAGCATTCCCAAATGTCACAGGGGAACAAGTGGAAGCCCAAGGCGAAGGCAGAGGAGGAGCAAGAGGTCGCCAACGCAGCTGTGTCACGGCCAGCTCCTCTGAGGGCAGGGTTAGCATGGCAGAGATGTGGAAAAGTTTTGTCACCACGCCACAGCTAACTGCACCACCACCTGATACGGAACGTGTTAGCAGGAGGCAACATTTCACTAACATGGTGGAACAGTACCTGTGCACACCCCTCCACGTACTGACTGATGGTTCGGCCCCATTCAACTTCTGGGTCTCCAAATTGTCCACGTGGCCAGAGCTAGCCTTTTATGCCTTGGAGGTGCTGGCCTGCCCGGCGGCCAGCGTTTTGTCTGAACATGTATTCAGCACGGCAGGGGGCGTCATTACAGTCAAACGCAGCCGCCTGTCTACAGCCAATGTGGACAAACTGACGTTCATAAAAATGAACCAGGCATGGATCCCACAGGACCTGTCCATCCCTTGTGCAGATTAGACATTAACTACCTCCCCTTAACCATATATTATTGTACTCCAGGGCACTTCCTCATTCAATCCTATTTTTATTTTCATTTTACCATTATATTGCGGGGCAACCCAAAGTTGAATGAACCTCTCCTCTGTCTGGGTGCCGGGGCCTAAATATGTGACAGTGGCCTGTTCCAGTGGTGGGTGACGTGAAGCCTGATTCTCTGCTATAACATGAAGACTGATTCTGTGCTGACATGAAGCCAGATTCTCTGTTACGGGACCTCTCTCCTCTGCCTGGGTGCCTGGGCCTAAATATGTGAAAGTGGCCTGTTCCAGTGGTGGGTGACGTGAAGCCTGATTCTCTGCTATGACATGAACACTGATTCTGTGCTGACATGAAGCCAGATTCTCTGTTACGGGACCTCTCTCCTCTGTCTGGGTGCCAGGGCCTAAATGTGTGACAGTGGCCTCTTCCAGTGGTGGGTGACGTGAAGCCGGATTCTCTGCTATGACATGAAGACTGATTCTCTGCTGACATTAAGCCAGATTCTCTGCTATGGCATGAAGAGACTGATTCTCTGCTGAAATGAAGCTAGATTCTCTGCTATGGCATGAAGAGACTGATTCTCTGCTGACGTGAAGCCCGATTCTCTACTATGGGACCTCTGTCCAATTGATATTGGTTATTTTTTATTTTTTTTATTTTTATTTTTATTCATTTCCCTATCCACATTTGTTTGCAGGGGATTTACCTACATGTTGCTGCCTTTTGCAGCCCTCTAGCTCTTTCCTGGGCTGTTTGACAGCCTTTTTAGTGCCGAAAAGTTCGGGTCCCCATTGACTTCAATGGGGTTCGGGTTCGGGACGAAGTTCGGGTCGGGTTCGGATCCCGAACCCGAACATTTCCGGGAAGTTCGGCCGAACTTCTCGAACTCGAACATCCAGGTGTTCGCTCAACTCAGTCTTAAACTTTTGATCAGGACTGTATGTCTGTCCCTATTCTTACCCTTATCAACACTGCTCAGCCCAGAGATGATGCACCTTGAAGGTAGGGGAGCAGTTTTTTGGCCCCCTGGAGCCCCCCAGCTGTGCATCCTGCATCTGTGAGATTGGATTTATTTCTATATCTACCTGAATCAGCTAAGTTGTTTCCTTTTTAATACAGTGATGTTAAACGATTTAATCAGTATTGAATTTATATCAAGTATATTTTAGTGGCCTGTTCCAGTGGTGGGTGACGTGAAGCCTGATTCTCTGCTATAACATGAAGACTGATTCTGTGCTGACATGAAGCCAGATTCTCTGTTACGGGACCTCTCTCCTCTGCCTGGGTGCCTGGGCCTAAATATGTGACAGTGGCCTGTTCCAGTGGTGGGTGACGTGAAGCCTGATTCTCTGCTATGACATGAAGACTGATTCTGTGCTGACATTGTGGCAAACCTACCCACTTCTGGACTATAATGTAAGAAAGGTTGTCTGTAGGTTGTGCTGTATGCTATATGTGTTTTGCTATGTATATTGGGCTGTAACAGATGGACTCTTTTATATTATTTTAGGTTAGGCTGTCCATACACCCCCCTCAACCTCCCATCAGCCCTTGCTATTGTTTGCCCCCACCTTTCCTTGTATTATAGTAATCTATTCACCCTATTGTATGTAAATGAGGCTGTTGAGGGGTTTGAAACATGTGTGCTATGCCTAGTAAAGTCAGTTGACTCCCAGACTGTGTTTCGTCCGGTTATTGGGAGGATTGGGAACATTGCCTTACTGTTCAGCGCTGACTGTGGATTTACCTGTTATACCAGCGGAGATCGTGGATTCTAATATTGCACTCCGCTACAGACATAAAGCCAGATTCTCTGTTACGGGACTTCTCTCCTCTGTCTGGGTGCAAGGGCCTAAATGTGTGACAGTGGCCTGTTCCAGTGGTGGGTGACGTGAAGCCTGATTCTCTGCTATGACATGAAGACTGATTCTGTGCTGATATGAAGCCAGATTCTCTGTTACGGGACCTCTCTCCTCTGTCTGGGTGCCGGGGCCTAAATATGTGACAGTGGCCTGTTCCAGTGGTGGGTGACGTGAAGCCTGATTCTCTGCTATGACATGAAGACTGATTCTGTGCTGACATGAAGCCAGATTCTCTGTTACGGGACCTCTCTCCTCTGTCTGGGTGCCGGGGCCTAAATATGTGACAGTGGCCTGTTCCAGTGGTGGGTGACGTGAAGCCTGATTCTCTGCTATGACATGAAGACTGATTCTGTGCTGACATGAAGCCAGATTCTCTGTTACGGGACCTCTCTCCTCTGTCTGGGTGCCAGGGCCTAAATGTGTGACAGTGGCCTCTTCCAGTGGTGGGTGATGTGAAGCCTGATTCTCTGCTATGACATGAAGACTGATTCTGTGCTGACATGAAGCCAGATTCTCTGTTACGGGACCTCTCTCCTCTGTCTGGGTGCCAGGGCCTAAATGTGTGACAGTGGCCTCTTCCAGTGGTGGGTGACGTGAAGCCTGATTCTCTGCTATGACATGAAGACTGATTCTGTGCTGACATGAAGCCAGATTCTCTGTTACGGGACCTCTCTCCTCTGTCTGGGTGCCAGGGCCTAAATGTTTGACAGTGGCCTGTTCCAGTGGTGGGTGACGTGAAGCCTGATTCTCTGCTATGACATGAAGACTGATTCTCTGCTGACATGAAGCCAGATTCTCTGCTATGGCATGAAGAGACTGATTCTCTGCTGACATGAAGCCAGATTCTCTGCTATGGCATGAAGAGACTGATTCTCTGCTGACGTGAAGCCCGATTCTCTGCTATGGGACCTCTGTCCAATTGATATTGGTTAATTTTTTATTTTTTTATTTTTATTTTAATTCATTTCCCTATCCACATTTGTTTGCAGGGGATTTACCTACATGTTGCTGCCTTTTGCAGCCCTCTAGCTCTTTCCTGGGCTGTTTGACAGCCTTTTTAGTGCCGAAAAGTTCGGGTCCCCATTGTCTTCAATGGGGTTCGGGACGAAGTTCGGGTCAGGTTCGGATCCCGAACCCGAACATTTCCGGGAAGTTCGGCCGAACTTCTCGAACCCGAACATCCAGGTGTTCGCTCAACTCTAGTCTTAAACTTTTGATCAGGACTGTATGTCTGTCCCTATTCTTGCCCTTATCAACACTGCTCAGCCCAGAGATGATGCACCTTGAAGGTAGGGGAGCAGTTTTTTGGCCCCCTGGAGCCCCCCAGCTGTGCATCCTGCATCTGTGAGATTGGATTTATTTCTATATCTACCTGAATCATCTAAGTTGTTTCCTTTTTAATACAGTGATGTTAAACGATTTAATCAGTATTGGATTTATATCAAGTATATTTTAGTGCTTATACACTGTTAAAAGTGCTCTATCCCAGAGGCTTGTTTTCCTTTACCTCGTCACAGATGTTTGCTGGTCTGGGGCGCTCCAGTAATTTATGATTTATCAGTTATGTATCTCTATATATGGCACCCTATTACCATACTGATACTGTTGATGAACCTTTTATTATCTATAAGGGGAAACGCGTTGGTACATTGTATGTTGTGTCAGAAAGTGATAGGGCTGTATAAGGACAGGTTAGCCCAGGTACGTGGACAGAGTGCACCTGCCTTCAAGGTGCATCTCTGGGCTGAGCAGTGTTTGTAAGGGCAAGAATAGGGACATATTATATCTTGATTCTCTGTCCCAGATGTATTTTAGTGTCCTGATTTTTTGCTAACCGTACATTGGATTGACAGCTTTTTGCACTATAGTTACCATGGTCCAGTTTGGACCACATTTATCTTTTGAATTTTAATTGTATGTAGATTAAAAGTTAAGTTTTTGCCCTCAGTGATTTATATCACTTTTTTTTACATTTAATTTTATCCATCCATTTATCCATTTTAATCCATCTCATTTTCTTGGACAAAACTGGACATTGTGATCATGGCTGTCCAAGACATCATATACCTCAAGTGTAGGACTGAAACGATTACTCGATTGAATCGAGTAACTTGACACAAAAAAAATCCTCTATGCAAATTTTTGCATGACTAGGAGGGCAAGATAGTGGCACTGAAGGGGGGGGGCAGCTGATGGCCACTGGGGGGTATCTGATGGCACTGGGGGCAGCAGATGACATTTGAGGGGCAGCTGATGGCACTGAGAGGAGCCTGATGGCACTGGGGGTAGCTGATAGCACTGGGGGGGCAGCTAATGGCATTGGGGGGAGCCTGATGGCACTAGGGGGGGAGCCTGATGGCACTGGGGGGCAGCTGATGGCACTAGGGGGGGAGTCTGATAGCATTGGGAGGCAGCCTAATGGCACGGGGAAGGGGGGGCAGCCTGATGGCACTGGTGGGGGGTTCTGATGGCACTGGGGGGGGGGGCTGATGACACTGGGGGGGAGCCTGATTGCATGGGGGGAAGCTGATGGCACTGGGGGGGGGGGGGCTGATGACACTGGGGGGGAGCCTGATTGCATGGGGGGAAGCTGATGGCACTGGGGGGCTGATTAGTTTATTTTTAAAGAAAAACATTCTTTTAATTAGTTTTTTGTTATTAGTGTACTCGATTAATTGTTGGATTAATCAGTAGAATACTCTAGCTGCAGCCCTACTCAAGTGCACCCACACTGCCTATGTAGTGTACGGGGACTGTAATGCCCGTCACTACAGAAGGGTCACTTGTGTGCTGTCTACCCCCCTTATTTATGGGGAAGTTGGTATAAGTCATCTTTATAAACTGTAATACTATGTATTTCCCTGTTACTGTGAAACTTGCATGTACAGGCCTGCTAGGGGTGTCATTCCAGCTCTTCGTCAACAGAGGGAGCTAGGGAGCCCTAGGTTATATAAGGCCCAGTCAGGGAAAGGAGAGTGAGTCTAAAGTCAGTCTAGTCTAAAGCCAGTCTACAGCAGTTGGAGTTTAGACTATGTCAGAGTCAAGTCCAGGCCGGAAGCCTGCAGACCAGGAGAGGGTATTGCAGTCCCTGTAACCGGGTTCCAGATTCAAAGAGAAGGTTCCCCTCCTGAGTTCACCTATGCAGAAGCAGGAACACCTCAGTTAAAGAGCCTGAGGAAGCTGAGAGAGAGACAGAGGCAAAGCTCAGAAAAGCAAGAGGTACTCAAGACAACAGAGGAGGTACTTGATAAAGATAAAACCAAGGATATACGCCAGAGCTAGGGTATTGGGCCTTGGAGAAGATTTTCTATGTTCCAGGATCAGTCAGGAATAGAGTGCAAGCTGCCTGTACTGCAAGTCCTGTGTTTAACACTCTGAAGTCACCTTGCTATACATATATTGCCTGCATCAACTGTATTGAAAAGCAACTGTCTGCAAAGGAACTGCGTTTCCGTTAATGTCCCTATATGATGACTACTAAAGTTTGAGTTCTGCTTTAACATCACGTGGTTCCTCAATTATTCCTGCTATCAGCAAACGGCGTGCCACCGTTTAATTGGCACTGGCGTCACGAACATTTCTCATCATCACCTGCCCTTGCAGAGAGTCAGCCGTCTCAGGTTAGTGTCTATTGCACTACAACACCCAGGAACATTTCTACACCTAACTTGAGTACGCTGCACCTGCCCTACCACAGCTCTCCGTAGACATTTCTAACCTTCCAGTGGGCAGTTATTTTTCTTGCACCATCAATAGGAGACCTGCACATCTTAAATTACATCACATCTCTCCCTTTTTTGAAGTATGGTACATGACAGTGACTTTGAAAAGAAACTCGTCTATGCTTTTAGTTTGAGAGGATTTGTCCCCTGACCCCTGTGACCTCTCTACCAGTGCCGAGGGGTAAAGATTTCCAAGACAGAACTGTAAATGAAGGGCTACATCTGTGGAGTGATTCAGCTGCGAAGATTGTGGCTCCAGAGGAGATAATAACAGGCTGGCGGTGTAGGGTGACTGTGTGTATGTGGAGAGGTGTGTCACCCTGATGACTAGAGCCAAAGGAAATGAAGACAGTTCCCAGAGATAATTATGCTGCTTATTAACACAGGCCATAATCATTTCTAGCTTTTGGATCCACTGCAACTTTATTAACCCTACTGTTACTATAATAAAATATAATCACACTGTGTTGAGACAGAGTGGCAGACCTTAAGGGGAACCCGTCACGTTGGTGTCTAATCTGCAGGCATCATTTTATACAGAAGAAAGAGGTGTATAAAGGTTTGCATACTGTATACTATATTGTATATAGGTTTGTAGGAAAGGTTCAGTATACCTTGTTTTTTCTTCATTTATATCCCTGCTCTTAGGAGTCCAGTAAGTGGTCGGTACTACTCATTGACTGACAGCCTTTCATGCAGGGGCATGGGTAGGGTCTGAAAAGATTCGGGGCCCAAGCCCAAATGAATATGGCCCAATTCTCTAAGTCGTCTCCCCCCCCCCCCCCATTCCCCGACACACCGCATTTTACTGTACTTGCTATACAGCAGCACATACATCCAGGGCCTCCCAGGTGATGTCTCGTCTGATGTAGATCATCTCTGTCATCATCTTCTCTATTTCATCTGGACAACTTCTTTCAGCCGCGCTTCGTCTTTGCAGAATTTGCCACACAGACATCTTAGCTTCCTCACTTTTCTATCATCCCCCAACCTGGAGTCCCAACATGTTATCCTGCTGCTTGCTGTCCTCCCAATACCCCCAAATACTATTCTGAAGAAATGTATGTAAAACATAAGAAAAAGAACTGGATCACACATCCTCAATACTATGCTTTTATCTAATAACTGCTTCTCAGCATAATTAACATCGCTTCTCAGCGCAATTGATCGTATACCTACCCCATGCTGCATGCTGTACATAAGGCATTTGTATACAATTTGATCAAAAAGCATAGGCCCACTCACCTTGACAAAGTTGCCTCTTTGAATGGGACCCTATTCCAAATTTGGCGCAGCGCTGCACGGCGACCACCGACGCCGTAGCACCACATCAGCAGGCAGCAGGACCCAGCAGTCAAACAGCGCCCTCGCTGTCTGGCAAAGCCACCCTGGCACTGGGCCCCACCAACCCACCCGTACAGCACCAAATGCTTTTAATTAGCTGGAGTCTGCATAAGGGTATAAATTCCTACCTCTCAGTTGGAGTTCCTGAGAGTATGTGATAAGGTGAGTTCCACACCTGTGGAAGTACTGCACGCGGCCATTGTTGCTTTGGTGCTGTGCGGGTGGGTTGGTGGGGCCCAGTGCCAGGGTGGCTTTGCCAGACAGCAAGGCCGCTGTTTGACTGCTGGGTCCCGCTGCCTGCTGGTGCGGTGCTACGGTGTCGGTGGTCGCCGTGCAGCGATGCGCCAAATTTAGAATAGGGTCCCATTCAAAGAGGCAACCTTGTCACAGTGAGTGGGCCTATGCTTTTTGATCTAATTGTATACTAATGCCTCATGTACAGCATGCAGCATAGGGGTAGGTATACCATCAATTGCGCTGAGAAGCAGTTAATTATGCTAAGAAGCAGTTATTAGATAAAAGCATAGTATTGAGGATGTGCGATCCAGTTATTTTTCTTATAATTTACAACTATTCTGAAGAAATATTAGTGCCATACACATAGTCCCCCCCCATAGTAATAGTGATCCTCAAAGTCTCACCAATAGTAATTCTCTTCTAGAGTACCCTCATTAGTAATACTGCCCCTACAGTGCCCCCAACTGTGATAATGCTCCCCAAGGGTGCCTCCATTAGAAGAGCGCTCCAGTATAAATAATGCCCTCACAGAGCCCCCAGTAGAAAGTGGTCTTAGTAGAAATAAGGTGGATCTATAAATCCCTCCTATAGAGCCCCCAGTAGTAATACGAACACCTAATGTCCCCTGTATATAAAATGCCCCTACCGTGCCCCCAGTATTTATATTGACCCTACTGTTATAATGTTTGTCCTGAAGAGCCCCCAGTATTTATAATGCCCCCTGAGGTGCCCCCTGCAGTTATATTCCCTTTAGTGTCCTCAGAAATTATAATTCCTCAACTCCTCCACCAAACAGTCCCATGTTAATTACACTATTTCCCTCCCTCTGCCATAAAGTCCCATTTAAATAACATCACACCATCTCTCCAGCCCCCTCCAATATACAGCCCAATGTAAATAACATCCTTTTTTATTTACAGCCCTCTCCAACATACAGTCCCATGTAAATAATATCACCTCCTCCACAGCCGCCTCCAACATGCAATCCCATGTAAACATAACCCCAACAACATTCAGTCCCATGTAAATAACATCACTCCCTCCCCCAGCCGCATTCAACATACAGTCCTAATGTAAATAACACTGCCCCTCAACATTCAGTCCCATGTAAATAACACCACTCCCTCCCACAGCCGCCATCAACATACAGTCCCATGTAAATAACATCACTACCTCCCCAGCCACCTCCAGCACACAGTCCCATGTAAATAATATCATTCCCTCGCTCAGCCCCCTCCAAAATTCAGTCCCATGTAAATAACATCACTCCCTCCCACAGCCGCCTTCAACATACAGTCCCATTTAAATAACATCATCTCCTATCCAGGCACCACCAACACACAGTCCCATGTAAATAGCATCACCCTGCCTCAGCCACCATCAACATGCAGTTCCATGTAAATAACATCACCCCCTTAACATTCAGTCCCATGTAAATAACATCCCTCTCTTCAGCGCTAACATACAGCCCTAGTTAAATAACCACAACTCCCAGCATTGCTCTGCCTCCCACACTAAGAATCTATCCCTTCACTTACCTCTCCTCATGTAGCAGACCTCACCATAGCTTCTTCCCCAAGACTTCTCTTCACTGCTGAGCCATCCTCTCCTGCACCGGTCACATGATGGTAACATCATCGCAGGTCCTCAACCACTGCCTTTTGCACTGTTCACATGGAATGTTATCACAGGTCCTTCAGCTCTTCCAGTGCATTAGATTCAATTGTATTGTCCTGAGGATGGCAATACAGTTGTATCTAGCTGGCAGGCAGGACATTTGGGGCCTGGGACAAAACATCCGGGGTACAGGAGCCGAATGTTTTACCCTAGCAACGCCCCTGCTTTCACGTATCACTGTGCATATAGAGATTGTAACGGATCTCCTGGCACCCCGACCGGGTACCTCCGTTGATGGATACTCCTAGTGCTTCCCGAGGACTCCAAGCACTCCACTCGACACCGGAACCACCACAGGAACCAGGAACAGCTCTTATAAGAGCTAGGAGTTATAGCCAGGGGAGTATATAGCGTATAGCATTCCCCAGTGTCGATCAGTTAACCCAAACACCAGCCTCAACATGATGAAGGGTAAAACAGGAACTCCTTATTGAACACACAAGTATTGACTTATATACACATTTTCCAACAAGGGTACCACCCCCGTGGACCTGGTTGGGAACTGAGGACATAGCAGCCAATCCTTTACAGTTTTACAGTTTAAACACAAAAACTATACATTCAACAAACACAATGGCATAGTCTGTGACACAATTAACAAACACAATGGCATTGCCTGTGACGCACTCAATAACAGAATAGGCATTGTCTTTGACGCAATCAACAAAATACAAATACCAAAACACAATGGGCTCTGCCTGTGATACAATTACCAAACATAATGGGCTAACTTAATCACTCACAGGCAGAAAACACACATTTTTCCAGAAAACACAGAAAACACCTCAAAACCCCACATATCCCCATAATTTATACATCAATGGATAGCTCTGATCTGGGTGAACAACATATCCAAATATCACCCAGATCCGAGCAGGGGTTCCCGAATTCCATGGAAGTCACATTTGGCAGACCGCAAGCATGGCTTTCCTGCCCAAAACAGTTCCACAGATTTAGGCTGTGCGGCCGGTCTAACTCCTTCAAAGTTAGTATATGGGCCATAATCCTGAGGCAAGAGACTGGCAAACAGGCCCCTCCAAAACCCAGCGGCGAGGTTATTTTCGCCACAGAGATGTCTCTTAATTACTGATCACCCACTGGACTGCATAGAATAGAAAGAGCAGGGATATATCTTATATATAAAAATTAATGTCTGTCTGTTCTTTATGCACGGCCAAACGACTGGACAACTCAGCACCAAATTTGGCACATAGGTACATCGGGTGTCCGGGAAGGTTTTAGACTGTTTCTCAATATTCCCATAAAAAAGGAAATATGGCAGCATCACATGACCTGTATTAGCCAAAAGAAGCCCGCAGGTCTTTCACTCATATCCCAACTGCCATACATATGGTCACATGACCGTTATCAGCCAATAGAAGCTCCAGTCTTGACATACACACAGTTTCACAGCAGGTTTCCAACCCAGCCATTTTTCTTCACTGCTATAAGTCACCTTTAAGGGGGCGGAGTGCTGTGGAGGTCACTGTTAAGGGTTGCAGCTCTGTGGAGGTCACTGTTTATGTGGCGTGGTGCTGTGGAGGTCACAGTTAAGGGGGTTAGCCGCTGTGGAGGTCAGCATTAAGGGGTGCGTGCTGTAAAAGTCACTGTTAAGGGGGTGGGGTGCTGTGGAGGTCACTGTTATGTTGGATACTGTGGGTATCTTTTACTCACACAAATAAACATTAAATGAAATAGTTGAAATATACCCTTGTGAAGCCGGATTATTCTGCTAGTAAGTGAACAAAATACAAGTTTCACAATCTTTCCTACAAAACTATATACAATATAGTATACAATATACAAACTTTATACAGCTCAATCTGCTTTATAAATTAATAAATGACAAGTTTCACTAAATCTTTTCCCACAAGATATATATCCAGCCAGCCCAGCTCATCCTGCTCTATAACATGGTATCTGAAGATGGAACTGCATGTATAATATGATAGTTCTCTTTAAAGGGATTTTCAGGATCATCATATTAATGACCTAGAGATATAGATACAGTATCTCACAAAAGTTAATACACCCCTCACATTTTTGTAAATATTTTATTATATCTTTTCATGGGACAACACTAAAGATATGGCACTTTGATACAATGTAAAATAGTCAGTGTATAGCTTGTATAACAGTGTAAATTCAACAATTCAACACACAGCCATTATTGTCTAAACAGCTGGCAACATAACTGAGTACACCCCTAAGTGAAAATGGCCAAAATGTGCCCAATTAGCCATTTTCCCTCCTTTGTTTCTTGTGACTCGTTAGTGTTACAAGGTCTTAGGTGTGAATGGGAAGCAGGTGTGTTAAATTTGGTGTTTTTGCTCTCACACTCATGGCACCTGGAAGTTGAACTGGAAGTTCAACATGGCACCACATGGCAAAGAACCCTCTGAGGATCTGAAAAAAAGAGCTGGTGAGCAGGAAAGGAGGACTGGGGCTCTGAGTCCAGGATGTATATATTTATATCCCAGGCAAGTGTCTACATTTACTAAGGGAGGATTTGCATGTTGTGGTTTTTATTACAGTAAAGAATTATTACACAAACAGCAAATTGCAATAAAAAGTACATGCTTTTTACCACGATTTACTGTGGGTTTTGTGATGTTATAATTGTCTACATGGCTTACATGTTGATTACCATGTTTCACCTGTAAGTACTGTAATCACACATGGGTTTTTATTTGATGCCTTTTTTATACTCTTTTTTTTACTGTGGCAAAAACTTCAACATGTAAATCCAGCCTATAGATTTCTGCTAGGGGTTTGTTCTACGCATCTACCCCTCTTTAAATAAAATGATATTCTCTGATGTTGTTTCTGATCAACCCCAGATAATTTTACATTTTGCCCCCCTTATGCGCTACCATTCGGCTTCTTGATTATTATAAAACTTAGATTTGTGCCATGACTACAGCCAGATAAAAGCTTTATGTCTGCCACACATAGAGATATGCGGTTGTTGGCACCCCTTCCTCATGGACTGATGCGAATGAGAACATCCACCTGTGTGTGAAATATGTCAGCACTACATAAATTATGGATAATAAATTAAATATTTTATAGGGGAGAAACAGCTCTATATTTCACACTTGATTGATTACAGAGCTCTCGGGGCTCCATCTAGTGGGCAGTTTTGCAGCTACAGATGTCTTCACGCCATTCCTGTTCAAGTAGAAAATATTGATTAAAGGGGTTGGCCACTTTCTGGTTACTGATGACCAATGTGTGTGTAAAATGATTGGCACATACTAATATAGCCTTCGCTGAAATTCTGCACCATTTCCTATATTTCAAAAAGTATGCCCCTTGTTTGCCAAGTTTTTTGTGCTGTCCATAAGATGTCCGCTGATGGAGGGTCACATGGCCAGGCAAATCACCTCTATGTGATGTCTTCTCCGTTCAAATACACTTTATCTGTTAGGCTACTTTCACACTAGCGTTCGGAGCGGATCCGTCTGATGTTTCATCAGACGGATCCGCTCCGATAATGCAGACGTTCGCATCCGTTCAGAACGGATGCGTCTGCATTAAAACTTAGAAGATTTTCTAAGTGTGAAAGTTGTCTGAGCGGATCCGTTCAGACTTTACATTGAAAGTCAATGGGGAACGGATCCGCTTGAAGATTGAGCCATATTGTGTCATCTTCAAGCGGATCCGTCCCCATTGACTTACATTGTAAGTGTGGACGGATCCGCTCGCCTCCGCACGGCCAGGCAGACACCCGAACGCTGCAAGCAGCGTTCAGGTGTCCGCTCACTGAGCGGAGGCTGAACGCTGGCAGGCGGATGCATTCTCAGTGGATCCGCCTCCACTGAGAATGCATTGGGGCCAGACGGATGCGTTCGGGACCGCTCGTCTGCCCCTTCAAACGGAGCGCACGAGCGGACACCCGAACGCTAGTGTGAAAGTAGCCTTAGGCACCTGAACGCTGCTTGCAGCGTTCGGGTGTCCGCCTGGCCTTGCGGAGGCGAGCGGATACGTCCACACTTACAATGTAAGTCAATGGGGACGGATCCGCTTGAAGATGACACAATATGGCTCAATCTTCAAGCGGATCCGTTCCCCATTGACTTTCAATGTAAAGTCTGAACGGATCCGCTCAGACAACTTTCACACTTAGAAAATTTTCTAAGTTTTAATGCAGACGCATCCGTTCTGAACGGATGCGAACGTCTGCATTATCGGAGCGGATCCGTCTGATGAAACATCAGACGGATCCGCTCCGAACGCTAGTGTGAAAGTAGCCTTATGTGTACTGAAACTGTTGGGAGTAATCCATGGTAGATGTTGAAGATTTTCAAGGCAAGATACTGTAGTTTTCAATGATTAATTTTATTACTCAGGTAATATATTTCATGGATCAGTATACATTACTCATGTCTGGCTGATGAATTCCCATCATACTTTGATATTTCTATAAATTCTTGCTCAGGTCCATTTCCTTCATCATATACGATGGTGTGTTTTGCGCAAAGCTCAAATACTGAAAAACACTAGTTTTGCGTTCCATGCACTATATGCCCTTTCCATTTCATCTCGATTAGGCCTCCTGCACACGAACGTATTTTTTTGCGGTCCGCAAAAACGGGTCCCGTTTTCCCGTGATCCGTGACGATTTTTTCGTCCGTGGGTCTTCCTTGATTTTTGGAGGATCCACGGACATGAAAAAAAAGTCGTTTTGGTGTCCGCCTGGACGTGCGGAGCCAAACGGATCCGTCCTGAATTACAATGCAAGTCAATGGGGACGGATCCGTTTGACGTTGACACAATATGGTGCCATTTCAAACGGATCCGTCCCTATTGACTTTCAATGTAAAGTCTGGAGTCCCTTTTATACCATCGGATCAGAGTTTTCTCCAATCCGATGGTATATTTTAACTTGAAGCGTCTCCATCACCATGGGAACGCCTCTATGTTAGAATATACTGTCGGATATGAGTAAGGATCGTGAAACCTCATTTCCCACAGTATATTCTAACACAGAGGCGTTCCCATGGTGATGGGGACGCTTCTAGTTAGAATATACTACAAACTGTGTACATGACTGCCCCCTGCTGCCTAGCAGCATCCGATCTCTTACAGGGGGCCGTGATCAGCACAATTAACCCCTCAGGTGCTGCACCTGAAGGGGTTAATTGTACTATCATATCCCCCTGTAAGAGATCAGGGCTGCCAGGCAGCAGGGGGCAGACCCCCCCCCCCTCCCCAGTTTGAATATCATTTGTGGCCAGTGCGGCCCCCCCCCTTCCTCCCTCTATTGTAATAATTTGTTGGTGGCACAGTGTGCGCCCCCTCCTTCCTCCCTCTATTGTAATAATTCGTTGGTGGCACAGTGTGCGCCCCCCCCCCCCCCTTCCTCCCTTTATTGTAATAAATCGTTGGTGGCACAGTGTGCGCCCCCCATCGGCCCCCCCTCCCTCTATAGAATTAACAACATTAGTGGCCAGTGTGCGGCCTCCCATCTAACCCCCCCCCCCCCCCCCCGATCATTGGTGGCAGCGGGTTACTAGCAATAGTACAATAGTAAAAGATTCATACTTACCTGGGAGCTGCGATGTCTGTGTCCGGCCGGGAGCTCCTCCTACTGGTAAGTGACAGTTCATTTAGCAATGCGCCGCACAGACCTGTCACTTACCAGTAGGTGGAGCTCCCGGCCGGACACGAACATCGCAGCAGCCACCAGCAGGTAAGTATGAATCTTCTACTATTGTACTATTGCTAAGTAACCATGGCAACCAGGACTGTAGTAGCGTCCTGGTTGCCATGGTTACCGATCGGAGCCCCAGCGATTAAACTGGGACTCCGATCGGAACTCCGCTGCCACCAATGATGGGGGGGGGGGGAGATGGGAGGCCGCACACTGGCCACCAATGTTGTTAATGCTATAGAGGGAGGGGGGGCCGATGGGGGGCGCACACTGTGCCACCAACGAATAATTACAATAGAGGGAGGGGGGGGGCCGCACTGGCCACCAACGAATTATTACAATAGAGGGAGGGGGGGGGGGGCGCACACTGTGCCACCAACCTATTATTACAATAGAGGGGGGGGGGGGGCCGCACTGGCCACCAATGATATTCAAACTGGGGAGGGGGGGAGGGTCTGCCCCCTGCTGCCTGGCAGCCCTGATCTCTTACAGGGGGATATGATAGTACAATTAACCCCTTCAGGTGCCGCAACTGAAGGGGTTAATTGTGCTGATCACGGCCCCCTGTAAGAAATCGGGTGGGGGCAGTCTTGTACACAGGGGGCAGTCTTGTACACAGTTTGTAGTGTATTCTAACTAGAAGCGTCCCTATCACCATGGGGACGCCTCTGTGTTAGAATATACTGTCGGTTCTGAGTTTTCACGAAGTGAAAACTCAGCTATGAAAAAGCTTTTATGCAGACGGATCTTCGGATCCGTCTGTATAAAAACTAACCTACGGCCAGGGATCACGGACACGGATGCCAATCTTGTGTGCATCCGTGTTCTTTCACGGACCCATTGACTTGAATGGGTCCGTGAACCGTTGGCCGTGAAAAAAATAGGACAGGTCATATTTTTTTCACGGCCAGGAAACACGGATCTCGGATGCGGCTGCAAAACGGTGCATTTTCCGTTTTTTCCACGGACCCATTGAAAGTCAATGGGTCCGTGAAAAAAAACGGAAAACGGCACAACGGCCACGGGTGCACACAACGGTCGTGTGCAGGAGGCCTTACTGGGATTCAGTAAAGATGCTGACACCTAGTAATGACAATATGCTGTACCACAGATGATCTAACCCATTTTAGCTCTAGAACAGCATTTAACTACGTATTTATCTACTCTTATCTATGTATCTATTTGTCTATCTGTTAGTGCTGCAACCCGTGCCCACCACTGCCTCACTCACTTTTTCTGTCGTGGCCAGCAGCTGGCTGCCACTGCCCCTTACCCACAGCGGCCCTGGCCACCGGTGTCTTGTGCTGCTCTGGCAGGCCACAGCTTGCACTTCTATCTGTAGGCTGGTATCTCTACCCATAGGAAGCCCATTCCCAGGCTCTGAAAAGGCCATTGCACATGTCCAAGTGTTTCCCCATCCTGTGGCTGGCTGTGTCTGAGTATTTAAGGCACCTTACCCAGTGAGAAGATATTGAGAGCTTTAAGTTTCTAGCTTGCTAGTTTTAAAGTGAAGGTGTGCTAATCTGATTGACTGCCCATGTACGGTACCTTTGCCTGTTCATCGATTCTGATCCTCCACTGACTCTGATCAACTCTGATCAGCCTCTGCCTGCGCTGACTATAGCCTGGCCGCTGTATTGATCCATAGCTGACTGCCCTGACCTTGGACCAGTTTCACGGAAATGCACAAACTGTCCAATGGTATTTTTGATGTATGGTGGAGAGTCGGTTAAAAATGAAAAAGAACACATACTAAAACCACAAGACAATGCGTGCAAAGTTATTTTTCCTGTCAAAAGGACAGACACCTTAGCAGAACCCAACAGATACTATTGTAAGTCATTCTAGCCCGTTGGGCACCATCAGAGTCTGTTAAGCATCAGATCTGGCACTGTGATATGGTTTTGTTTTGGAAACCATGACACATATGTGATCAGAGCCTAACATTGGGCGGGTGGAGTCTACTTCTTTCCTGCTGACTGTATTGCCAGGAACCAAGTGCTAGTGATATGATTATTAGCCACGTTTCAGTAATGCTATTATATTTCTGGTACCAGCAGCTGCCAACAGCGTGGAGAAGGACAAGAAAAGGACGTGCAAGTCACAAGTAGCTCCTCAACCACCGATCTCTGATATTCAGTATAACCAAGACTCTTGTGGAATATCTGCTTACTAAAGATAATTTATTTGACATATTATTAGTGTTGAGCGAACACTCATAGGACTCACACTGGGGGATTCCCTCACTGTACAGCGATCTGCTGCATAGACCTCAGTGGGACCCGGCACCCTTCCCTCTTCAAAGCAGGGGGTGTCTGGTTTAATGCTCGGTTTCTTACATTGAATTCCATTGTGCTCGGGTGCTCTGTAGAGCACCCAAGCATCGCAAAGTGTTCTACTCGAGCACCAGAGCAGCCGAGCACTTTGGTTCTTGATCAACACTACATAATTTTTTTCATCATACAAGTGAATGGGGGCAGTGTTCCAGTAATCAGGGCTGTATTACACCAACAGATTATCTGACCAACTTCTGTCGAATCAGACCAATAGTTGGTGTGTATAACAAAAGATCTGTGTGTATAAATGGCTATCTGACAAATGATTGGTCAGAAAATCTGTTCGATAATGTGTGGGTGTAATAGAGCCCTAAGGATGGGTCCTCAATACTTCCATTCTGGAAAACACTTGTTAGGGCATTGTCCAGGATTAGAAAAACATGGCTGCTTTCATCTAAAACAGTGTTGCAGTGAATAGGACTAAGCAGCACTATTAGGAGTGTATCAGAGGAAGCACCTGCTATGGGACCCGAACTCAGAAGGGGCCCACCCAGGAGGGGGACTAAAAGATTTTATTGTCAGGGCCCCCACAATAGTATTATACAGTGGCATTATATACAGTGACAGTATGTACAGTAACATAACATACTTTATATATGTGTAGGAAACAGATGGAGGGGCAGGTCTGAGAGAGCAAACTTGAGCCCATTCAAATATTTGCAGTGGGGCCCAGTCATGTCAAGTTACGCCACTGTGCATCATCCACAACCTATGGACAGCTGTGGCACTGTTGTCAGACAAAAAGCCATGTTTTTTCAAATACTGTGCAACCTCTTTAAAGATAGGAACTAAGGACTATTATATTCAGTATTACACTAGTAGTACTGCAGATAGAGTCCAGTTTTCTGCAGTGAAAAAGTTGCAAAATGAGCAAACATCTTTGTGCAAGTGGCGTTACGCCACTTTCCAGAACACCGCCACATTTTATCTAAGCTGAAATCTATGCTGGTCATGGGCTGGCTTAGATTTCAGTACAGGCGCATGGACAGCCGGATGCTGAACCTAATTTATGATGAGACGTATGTCTGGTTATCATATAATTCTGGCCCAGAACTTCAGCAGAGATTTGCCTCCTGCTCATGTGTAGCCATGTGGGAGAGGACTGAAGATTGGAAGAGGTGAGTACAGTATTGTACATGGGAAGAGGCGCTGTGGATTGCAGTTATGGAGGACTTGTATGAAGTATAGTACTTGGGAAGCTGTGTATAGTGGGCTTTTTGAATGGTGGGGCATGTTCCCTGGTCTGTATTTGGAAGTCCTGGGGCAATCACTGTATGTGCGGACATGCAGTTATCGCTATCTGAATTGCTGTGTAACATTGTCCAGGCTTTAAAGTTAAATGAGTTATCCAGCAATGTATAATGATGACCTATCCTCTGGATAGTCAGCAGGGGTCCGAGTCCCGGCACCCCTGACGATCATCTGTTTCAGGGAGCTATGGTGAGTTCGGCTGGCTTCCGGCAGCTTTTTCACGCACAGCGCCGTACATTGTAAAGCGCAAGGGTCAGCATCCTCCGACACTTCAGGTGTTGTGAAACTACATCTCCCATCATGCACACTTGCTTGGCTGCTCTCTAAACTCCCACACAAGTGTAAAGAGCTTGCTGGGAGTTGTAGTTTCACAACAGCTGGAGTGCTATCCCTGGTATAGCGACTGTGCTTGGTATTACATTTCAGCCCATTCACTTCATTGGAGCTGAGCTGCAACTAGGCAATGTGACTGATGTACAGTGACTTCACATGGCCTAGGAAGAGGCTGCAGTGCTCTTCCAACTGCTGAGTGTCGGGGACCCCCACTGATCTTATATGGATGACCTTTCCTCAGGATAGGTCATCAATAATAATTACCGGGTAACCCCTTTAACTTTTTAAAAACTTTTTAGATGAAGTTTCTTTCAATTCAAAATTGATGAGAAACAAATTGTGGCATGTTGTACGTATTATGCAGGTATTATTACCTAGTAGTGTTGCTTCTACAGTAGATGCATACGAACACAGGAAAAAGTAGATCTTTTTACTGAAGTTTGAATTTTGTATGCTTATATCAGGGGCGTAGCTAGAAATGCATGGGCCCCATAGCAAAAAAAAATTATGGGCCCCCCACATATCTATCGGGCCTCCCACCACCCCTTCCAGAGCTCCCACCCAAACACCCATCCTAGATCTCCCACCGCCATGAGCAGTTTCACACTTGCGGCAGGGCGGATCCGACAGGCTGTTCACCATGTCGGATACGTCCTGCGGCTATTTCGCCGTGCCCGCGGACCGCCGCTCCGTCCCCATTGACTATAATGGGGACGGGGGCGGAGCTCCGGCGCAGCACGGCGGTGCATGGAGAAAGGCCGCCGGACTAAAATTACTGCATGTCAGGCTTTTTAGTCCGGCGGCTTTCTCCGTACACCGCCGTGCTGCGCTGGAGCTCCGCCCCCGTCCCCATTATAGTCAATGGGGACGGAGCGGCAGTCCACGGGCACGGCAAAATAGCCGCAGGATGGATCCGACATGGTGAACAGCCTGTCGGATCCATCCTGCCGCAAGTGTGAAAGTACCCTTAAGAATTTAGATTATCTCAGAAATAATAAATTCTCAATAATCTCACTTCCTTAAATTCCAATGAATCACATATTCACATCATTTACTTGTAGTCACACAGACAGCAGGTGCCAGCCAGGCACAGACTGGAGTGGCACGACCGACGGCGTCACGGCGGGACTGAGTCTGTCACTGGACTGGAGAGTGGAGACCAGGCAGTGAGGCAGGCACTGACTCCACTGAGACTGAGGACTGGAGTGACTGTGAGGTCACGGGTGGGTTCCCCTCTCTCTCACTTTCTCTGAGTGTCTGAGGCTCTGAGCTGCGCCGCCGCCTGCTCTGCTCAGCCAGACTGGTTTCGGGCAGTCAGATTAGCATATCAGCCGCCAGCTGCATAGCGCCTAATCTGACTGGCGCCAGTGCGGCCGGCGGGACCCTCCATTCTCCACAACAGCCAACAGGTACCCCGGCCCCACCCCCTCCACCGCCTGAGTCCGCCTCCTGAGTCCTCCCTCTAGTTACTAGGACTCTAGGAGGCGGAGCCGGAGGAAATCTTTCCTGCACGCACTGCGCTGGTGCCAGCCTGGCTCCGCCTCTGCTACGCCCCCGTTCCGGCCCCCTCCACCTCCTACCTCATGTTCTCCTTCCTTGTGTGTGCGGCAGACAGTGCGCCCCGGCCCGGGCCCGCCTTCTCCTACTACAGCTCCTCCTTCCTGTTGGCTTCCTTCCCCCCAGCCAGGTCCGAGCCGCGGACCGCCCGATCCTCGCCCAGTGGGCGGGCGGTCGGGCCTGGCTGGCTGTGCCTGCCTGTGTGTGTCGTGTTTGTATTAATAAAAATAAAAAAATAAAAAATGATGCGCTTTGGACGGGCCCCCAGTGGCGTAGGGCCCCATAGCCACTGCTATGGTTGCTATGGCGATCCCTACGCCACTGGCTTATATATGTTGCCTTTTGGAGGCACTCGGAGCACCTATACTCTGTGTACCACCATACCATGTACGTGAACTCACTAAATTTGCGACCAATTTCATAGAAGGCTTTTGATACATGCAAGTTTTATTTATTTAGCAGTCACATTTTTATACAATTCTGTTTACCACATTGAATTAACAGTATGATATCTAAGCAATTTGCCTCAGTGCCAGTATGTACTTGCAAAAAGAGGCATAAAGTGGCACAAGTCTGATGGCATCTAGTCTGTCTTGTTTCCTTGCTCAGCTAACATTTTATAGAGTCAATAAAATAAACATCCGTCATTCATGACTAGAGATGAGCGAATTTTTTAAAAATTTGATTCGCTGGTTCGCTGAATTTTTCGGGAAAAATTCGTTTCGATCCGAATATATTCGCGGTGAATTGCGCTTGAAAAATTGCTATTTCCTGGCTGCTGAGAGCCTTTATAGTGGTGTAGAACACTGTGCCTTGCAGTAACACGCATAGGGTAGTGAAATAATACTGTGAGTCCGTATGACAAGCACATGACAGGTGTCGCTCTTAGAATCACTGCACACTTCACTTATTTCAGCAGTCACGGGACCAAAACTGACCAAATAACTCAAGTATGAACTCAGCCTTACAGGTCGATGTTAGCTCCAAGAAGAAGCGCAGTCATTTTACACCGTAACCAGCTAATTCCACATAGATGTCTACAGAACTGGTCTATTAAACGCATATACAAGTAGAGCCCCCCGACAGAGTGGAGAGGGTGTCAGCAGTAAGTTTGTGTTGACGTCACTGATTAATTTGCCCTTCCTCAGAACAATAACTCACAAAAAGCGGATCCTGTCTGTCGAGCATACGCCTTCACTCGGTCAGCATTTGCTCAATAATCCATCTGTATTTCTAATGCTAAAAAAAACAGGAGTGGATCTAAAACAGAGATGACATGTGAATGGAATATTTGCAAGTCTTCTGTGTTTTGTATCCACTCCTGCTTTTGGCTACCAAATCATAAGCCAACTGTGATGGGACCATACAGGCCTTGCATTAATATATTTTATTAAAAGTCAAACAATAATTTACAATACATATTATATAACATCATTAATAATTTTCCAAATAATCTCCCCACTCCAGAGGAGGAGTTAAAAACCAAAACTGAAAAGGGGGATTATTTCCAGATACCCCATATACTAGTCCATTTTTCCCTCTATATTTCTCTGTTTGTAAAGAACCCTCTCATATCTCTTAAAGGGCTTCTGTCACCCCACTAAAGTGATATTTTTTTTTTTGGGCTAGTTAAATTAGTTATATTGCGATATATGAAAATATAATGGTGTTACTTACTTTGATCCAGCAGTTTCTTCCAAAAACAAAGTTTTATAATATGTAAATTAGGTCTCTACCAGCAAGTAGGGCGGCTACTTGCTGGTAGCTGCTGCAGAAATCCGCCCCCTCGTCGTGTTGATTGACAGGGCCAGCCGGGATCTCCTCCTCCGGCCAGCCCTGTCGGCATTTCAAAAATCGCGCGCCTGTGTTCATTCGGCGCAGGCGCTCTGAGATGAGGAGGCTCGTCTCCTCAGCACTCCCTCAGTGCACCTGCGCCGATGACATCACCGAAATAGAAGACGTCATCAGCGCAGGCGTACTGAGGGAGTGCTGAGGAGACGAGCCTCCTCATCTCAGAGCGCCTGGGCCGAATGAACACAGGCACGCGATTTTTGAAATGCCGACAGGGCTGGCCGGAGGAGGAGATCCCGGCTGGCCCTGTCAATCAACACGACGAGGGGGCGGTTTTCTGCAGCAGCTACCAGCAAGTAGCCGCTCTACTTGCTGGTAGAGACTTAATTTACATATTATAAAACTTCGTTTTTGGAAGAAACTGCTGGATCAAAGTAAGTAACACCATTATATTTTCATATATCGCAATATAACTAATTTAACTAGCCCCAAAAGAAAAATCACTTTAGTGGGGTGACAGAAGCCCTTTAATCTTGTTCACCAAATTTAGCCATAGAGCTACATTTGGTGTATTCCTTGAAAACTAGACCCTAGTAATCAAAAGTCTTGCCAAAAAGATTACTCTTAATAAAAGGGCCTTTTTATCCTTATGGCAATTTACCTTAGAGAGGTCACCCAATATCCAGCATTCTATCATAAAGGGGATCACTATTTTCAAATTTTCCTTGATAACCGTATCAATCACTCCCCAATACTGTTTTAATTCTATACAAGACCAAAACATGTGCACAAAATCAGCCCCGGATGAATCACACCGTGGACAATTAGATGTGTTTCTAAGACCACATTTATTAAGCCATATTGGCGTAACATAAATTCTATGTAGAATATTAAATTGAACCAAAACATGATTGGAATTATAAGACACAAATTTTAAATAAACTAATATTTTTTACCAATCATCTTCTTTTAACGTTGAACAATCAGCTCTCCAAGCTTTTTGACTGGGGGAGCTAATATCATTAATAGTGGTTTTAATAATAATTTACAAATTTTAGAAATCTTCACATCGTGACCTATATTCCCTATTAATTCATTTAATGGTGTAGAAGTGTCTATATCTAATAAAGATTTATCCTTAAGTTTAAGAAGTGCCGAACGAAGTTGTAAATATCTAAACCATAATAAATTAGTTATATTCTCTCTTTGTGCTATCTCCAAAAACAAAAGTACTTCTCCCTGCCTCACCAATTGTGAAAGGTAAAAAATATAATTTTTTTGCCAATATTGATCCCCTCCTAATTGACCTATGACTTGTAGTTGGAAATTATGCCAAATGGGTGTACAACATAAAGATCCCTTTCTTCCCACCCATGCTATAACAGTGCGCCAGGACCTACTAAACAATTTCCTTGTCTCAGCATAATCCTAGCGTATAGTAAATAACTGCCCGAATTCGAGTAGAGTAAACATGTTATCGTAGCCCTATCTATTCACCAGTGACCTAAATACTGGGCTTTTATTCCAATGACAAAATAGCCATAACTGTGCAGATATAAAATAGCCCTTGAAATAAGGAAGGTTCACCCCTCCATTTTCTATCGGCTTATATAGATGTTGCAGTTTAAGTCTTACAGGCTTTCTCCCCCACAGTAGGTTATTGATGATTCTATCGACCAACTTAAAAAATTTATCGTCAATCCATACTGAGGAATTCCTGAGAACATAAAGGAACTGAGGTAAAATCACCAATGATATTCTATCTGCTCTAGATAAAGGAAGTCTGAGCCATATTGCAACTTTAGATCTCAATTTGGTTATCAATGGATTTAAATTCAGATGGAAAAAGTCTTCGATCTTAGCAGAAATTGTGATGCCCAGATACTCAAAAGACTCAAAAATCTTCAACATATTAAGGGGCCCCTTTCTGGGAAGTTCAAAGCTATCTACAGGCATAAAAGAGGTTTTTGACCAATTAATATACCATACAGGCCTTACAGCTGCTACACAGACAGGATCCGTTGTGCGTCTCATTTTTCCTTCCTTCTGACAGATCAGAAGAAAGGTCAAATAAATCTTGATGTCAGCCAGGCCGAAAAGCAAAATAGTGTCCCAGTCATGAAGTGGTTAGGGTGAGAACAGCATGAGAAGTCCACAAAGTGGACCTATGACATAGTGGTGAGGTGGAAGCAGCATTAGGAGACCACAGAGTGGCCCAATGACAGGGTCTGGAGGTGGAAGCAGTATGAGGAGACCACCGAGTGGCACAATGACAGAATATGGAGGTGGCGGCAGCATGAGGAGACCACAGAGTGGCCAAATGGCAGAGTCTGGAGGTGGCGGCAGCAGCAGCATCAGGAGGAGGCCACCGATTGGCACAATGACCGAATATGGAGGTGGCGGCAGCATGAGGAGACCACAGAGTGGCCAAATGACAGAGTGTGGAGGTGGCAGCAGCAGCATCAGGAGGAGGCCACTGAGTGGCACAATGACAGAGTGTGGAGGTGGCGGCAGCAGCAGCAGCATCAGGAGGAGGCCACAGAGTGGCACAATGACAGAGTCTGGAGGTGGCAGCAGTATGAGGAGACCACAGAGTGGCCCAATGACAGAGTGTGAAGATGGCAGCAGCAGCATCAGGATACCACAGAGTGGCAAGTTGACATAGTGTGGCGATGGCAGCAGCAGCAGGATACCACACAGTGGCAAGGTGACATAGTGTGGAGATGGCAGCAGCATCAGGATACCACAGAGTGGCAAGGTGACATAGTGTGCAGATGGCAGTAGCAGCATCAGCATCAGGATACCACACAGTGGCAAGGTGACATAGTGTGGATATGGCAGCAGCAGCATCAGGATACCACAGAGTGGCAAGGTGACATAGCGTGGAGATGGCAGCAGCAGCATCAGGATACCACAGAGTGGCAAGGTGACATAGTGTGGATAAGACAGCAGCAGCATCATCAGGATACCATAGAGTGGCAAGAAGAAACCAGTCTCTTTTGTCAAAGTGTTGGTGTGGCACCATGGATGATCTAGTCTGATGCATCAGGCATTGGTGGATGGAAATCCTGGCTGATCCATGGCTGATTCAGCTTGATAAAGGTCAGTCTCTCCACATTTTGAGTGGACAGGCGAGTTCTCTTTGGGGTAACTGTAGTGTCCCACTACGTAAAGGTGGGCACTACTCAAGGGTCAATTGGGTCATGTTGTTCTCCACCTCCTGTGGAACATGGAGATTAGTATTTTGTATTGTATTGTAATGTGTATTTTCATGTTATCTCCTGTATCAGGCCTGCTAGGGGTGTAGTTTCTCCTCCTAAGCTGTAGAGGGAGCTAGGGAACCCCCTAGTATATATAGTTAGGCCCAGACAGGAAAGAGTTAGTTCAGTCTAGACCAGGAGGCTAAGTAGCTCAGTCTAGCCTGCCTGAAGTCCTGAGTAAGTACAGCTCAGAAGTTAATCTAGGAGAAGAAGTTTCCTCCTGAAGTTATCCTGCATCTTGCAGTACAGAGCAGTGCTAACCTTATCCAGCCAAGTAGAAAGCTGAAGGGCAGAAGGTTATTGACAGAAAGTGGATTTATACCAGAGGAAGGTTTCCCTACCCAAGGATAAAGCCAGCTATTAGGCATCTGGGCCTTGGAGAAAGTCAGACAGGATTCTGCAGAAAGTACAGCCTGATCTGTGAGTTTTATTCCCTCTGAGTTATCTTGCTAGGATTCTACCTGCCATTTATGTAAAGCCTGCCTGATACCAATATCCTTCATATGGAACTGTTTGAAGCCTGTAAATAGTTGAACTGTTCAGTAAAGAGGAGTTCTAGTTCACTACAATCGTGTGTACCTCCATTATTCCTCCAAACAATCAGTGTGCCACCGTTACCGGCACTGGCGTCACGAACTGTAAGGGATCTTGCCACAGGCACGCTAAACTTCCAACACCCAGGGCACCTCACCTACCACCCAGCCTGGTCCCTATATCCAGAGAGTGCCCCAGAGGACCTACGTGCCAGCCTCTTCATCACTTCTGTACGCCTGCCCAGGGTATACTACAAATTGTGAGTACTAAGAGCAACCCTCGGTCTGCTAACTGACCCCCGTGACCTCACATTCGCTCACCCTGAAGGACTGGCGTACTGCATAACTATGGCCCTGCCGCCCTAAACACCCACTCTGATGCCACACTACTGGCGGGGCAGGACAGCTTTTCCAGGGCAAACTCTGCTAGTTGCGGCCACAAATCCAGTTTGGCTGCTCAGTAGTCTAGAGGATCTTCATTGTGGGTTGGTAGGGTGCTGTCCAAATATGTCACCACCTGCTGGTTTAGGTCCTGCTCCAGGTCTACCTGCTGCTGCTGTTGAGTAGTTTCTTCACTATGCGGGTGAAGAAAGCTACTCATCAGCGACTGTAGACTCAGGCTGCTGCTGATGGAGCTGGTACTGCTCCTGCCACCCCACCCCTCCACAGCAGCCATGGCAGTGGAACGTGAGCGCAGAGGGCCCCCGGTCAGACCTGCGAGAGGATGGACGATGGCGCAGATAGGTAGCGGCTAACTGACTGCATAGGATGTCTCTGTAGTAGTTCAGTTTGTCCTCCCTCTTAGTGGGTGTAAAAAAGGCCCCCATTCTGGACCGTTAGTGAGGGTCCAACAAGGTGTAGAGCCAGAAGTCATCCCTCTGCCGAATGGTGACAATTCGGCTGTCACTATGCAAGCAAGTGAGCATCCATCGGGCCATTTGTGCAAGTGATTTGGAGGGAATCCCTGCCTCCACCGTATACTGCCACGATGTGTCCCGGTCCTCTGTCTCGTCTTCCTCATCGCCCTGGTGCTCCTCTGGCTGCTCCTGCTTCTCCTCTCCTGTCACCTGAGTAGAAAAACTATTTCAATACACATTGCCTGTGCTCCAATGTCCTCCTCCCCTTCCTCCTCCTCTTCGAGTTCATAGGCACCACCTATGAGATATATTGAGATATAGGCACCACATCTCCAGTCCCCTGACCAGCCATTGCTACCACGATCTGTTCCAGGACATGAAGCAGTTGAATGACGTCGTTCATCCCGTAGTCCTCAAAGGGCCTGGGCAAACGGCAGGTGTCATGCATGAGCTGCCACTGGCTGGCATCGAAGATACACAGGGGAGTACTCGTATCCGCTTGCATCATCAAGAAATCATTGATGGCCTTTCTCTGTTCGTATAGTCGGTCCAACATATGGAGGGTGAAATTCCGAATGGAAACGTCGCATATTAGCCTATGTTGGGGGATGCTGTTTGGCCGCTGCAGCTCAAGAAGGGTGTGCTTTGTGGTGTATGAGTGGCTGAAGTGCATGCAAAGTTTCCTGCCCATTTTTAGGATGTCTTGCAGATGGGTGGAACCGCTTGACAACCATATTGAACATGTGTGCCATGCAGGGCGCATGGCTCAGCCCTCCTTGACGCAGCGCCGACACAATGTTCTTCCCGTTGTCGGTCACCATGGTTTCAGGATTCGATTTCTTCATGAAGGACTATAAGCAGTTTCTCCCCTGTGTGACTCAGTTCGCCCAGGTAAACGAGGTGCAGAACAGCGTGACACCGCCGTGCCCCGCACATGTGGAATGCTGGAGGGGCACCGTGAATTGTCCCTGCAGTGGAGGCTGAGGACACGGTGGAGGATGAGGAGGCAGAGGTGGACATTGTCACAGGACCAACGGCATGACAACGTGGAGGCGGAAGTGGCGTCACCTGGCCAAGTTGCTGGTGTGCAGGGACCACATTCACCCAGTGGGCCGTAAAGGACATGTACTGTCCCTGACCGTAGTTACAGCTCCACACGTTGGCGCTGCCGTGCACTTTGGCAGACACCATCAAGCTCAAGGACTGGCCCACCTTCTGTTCTACTGTATTTATGCAGGGCTGGTACTGCTTTCTTGGCAAAGAGATGACGGCTTGGGACTCTCCACCTCGGCTCGGCACAAGCCATCAGTTCTCTGAAAGGTTCAGACTCCACCACTTGGAAAGGGAGGGACTGCAGCACCAGCAACTTGGACAGGAGCACGTTCAGCTTCTGCGCCGTTGGATGCATGCACGCATACTGCCTTCTCTTGGCAATCGCTTCGGTGAGCGATTGCTGACGGAATGACTGACGAGGAGGAGGAGGGGCTGGAGCATCTGGACCAGCAGAAGATGGGAATGACAGACAGCTCCCTTCGGCTGAGGTGGTGGAGCCTTGACTGGCTGAAACCGGGTGCGTGCCACTGGGTAATGCAGCGGTTACTGCAGCAGGCTGGACCACCACATCAGAGCCATGGTTCTCCCAGGCCACTGTATGGTGACGCTGCATATGTTAACGCAGGGCTGTAGTGCCAACATTGCCACCCTGGCCACGCTTTATCTTCTGCCCACAGATTCTACATATGGCCACATTCACCTCCTCCGGCGGCTTAACAAAAAACTGCCAAGCCGCCGACTCCGAGTAGGTGATTTTCCCCACAATAGTCCGCACTGACTGACTGCTACCGCCGCTGCCTCTGTGAACCCCTTCACCATTACTTCCCGGGCAGGTAGGCTGCTGCGAAGCAGTTGGTCTACCCCGGGCACGATTGGCTCCTGACCTCCCACTGCTGCCACCCTGCTGACTCCTGGCCACCCTTTCGACTTGCTGGCACCGCCCCTGGCTCACGGGAAAGCTGCCACCCTCTTCTCCTGATGATGATGAAGCCCCTTCTGCACCCGGCTCCCAGGTGCGATCGGCTTCATCATCATCGGGTAATGTCTGCACGTCACTGATGTCCTCCTCAACAGTCTCTGGGTCAGGAGCCTGACCGCTCGCAACACCAGCTCCCACGCCACTCTCCTCATCACTACTTGCCCGCCTAGCAGAGGAAGCGGCAGATGTCTCCTCCAGATCTTGGCTGGGCAGTAGCTGCTGACTGTACTCTAGTAGCTTGTCCTCGCTGAAAAGTGGAGCCGAGCCCACAGCATATAATACTTCTCTGGGTGAGGGAGCAGAAAAGGACAGAGGCAGGTTGAGGACAGGTGAGGGCACAGGGCTTGCTTCCGGGCCATGCCAACTAAGGGTCGTGTCTGACAAACCCACCGACTGTTGGCTTGGGGTGTCTGATGTCACTTGGAATGAAGTGGATGAACGAGTTAACCAATCAAGAACCGCTGGGTTGCTGGTTAAGACCCGACCGCTAGATAATACCGGAAGCTCAGGCCTCTCGCTGCGACACCTGCTGCCACGCCCCCTTACTCTGCTGCGACCTTTGCCTGCGCCAGAAACATTTATGCCTCTGCCATTCCTCTGTGCATGACCTGGCACTTCTCTGTCTGACATACTTTTAGCTGAACTAAATAAATTAAAAGCAAATTAAAACACCCCTAAAAGCGACAAATATTTTTCTTTTTGTACTGAAATAGGCCACTAAACGCTTTTACCACAAATAACTGCACCAGTGAAGTGTGTATATATTTTTCTTTCTGTACTAAAATAGGCCACTAAACGCTTTTACCACAAATATCTGCACCAGTGAAGTGCATATATATTTCTTTCTGTACTGAAATAGGCCACTAAATGCTTTCAAGACATATAACTGCAGAAGTGAACTGAGAACATATTTTTCTTACTGTATTGAAATAGGCCACTAAATGCTTTTACCACAAATAACTGCACCAGTGAAGTGCGTATGTATTTTTCTTTTTGTACTGAAATAGGCCACTAAACGCTATCAACATATATAACTACAAAAGTGAACTGAGAATATATTTTTCTTTTTGTACTGAAATAGGCCACTAAACGCTTTACCACAAATAACTGCACCAGTCAAGTGCGTATGTATTTTTCTTTCTGTACTAAAATAGGCCACTAAACGCTTTTACCACAAATAACTGCACCAGTGAAGTGCGTATATGTTTTTCTTTCTGTACTGAAATAGGCCACTAAATGCTTTCAAGACATAAAACTGCAGAAGTGAACTGAGAATATATTTTTCTTTTTGTACTGAAATAGGCCACTAAATGCTTTTACCACAAATAACTGCACCAGTCAAGTGCGTATATATTTTTCTTTCTGTACTGAAATAGGTCACTAAACGATTTCAACACATATAACTGCAGAAGTGAACTGAGAACATATTTTTCTTTCTGTACTGAAATAGGCCACTAAATGCTTTTACCACAAATAACTGCACCAGTGAAGTGCATATGTATTTTTCTTTTTGTACTGAAATAGGCCACTAAACGCTATCGACACATAAAACTACAGAAGTAAACTGAGAATATATATTTCTTTTTGTACTGAAATAGGCCACTAAACGCTTTTACCACAAATAACTGCACCAGTGAAGTGTGTATATATTTTTCTTTATGTACTGAAATAGGCCACTAAACGCTTTTACCACAAATAACTGCACCAGTGATATGCATATATATATTTTTCTGTACTGAAATAGGCCACTAAACGCTTTTACCACAAATAACTGCACCAGTGTCACGCGCCGGGGGTCCCCAGGAGGACCTCCCGGATGCCATACGAACTGGACAAGGCAAAACAGGCCAAGGACCACGGAACACATAACCATACAAAGGAACCAAGACACGTGACAATGACAATGATAGAAGACCTCAGTGTACTGAACCAGATCAGTGGGTGAGAACCCACTGCGCCACTGACTAGCAATACTCTGGAGGGGCGTAACTAAGCAACACCAGGTCTTCACTAGTGCCTCTGGTGGTGAGGATAGACTTGAGCCACGGAAGTTGCCAGGGGCTACTCCAGAGTGTAAACCGAGTCAGTGGCAGCTGGAGCCGGCGGCAAGGAGATACCAGTTAAGGTACCGACAGTATATGAGCAAGGCATGGCATGGTACAGAACAGGGAAAAGACATAGAGACCGACAAGGCATAGCAAGGCAGAGAATAGGCATTCAGGCATACAGGCATTTCCCCTCCGGGGAACACAGGAATCCTCTTCCGAAGGTGGACATGGACTGACAAGAACAGACACAGACATGAACGGTATACCAGAAGCAGTAAGGACTGCCAGACAGACAATAGCAGGAACATGGAACAGACATGAACAGGAACAGACGCAGATCAGCTCTGCTAGGCTATCCAGATGCCGAAAAGCTCTGCTAGGCTATCAGTTGCAGTTACACACTGCTAGGCGAACATGGACAAGACGCAGTTGCGCACTGCTAGACGATCAGTTGCTAGGCGAGCATGGACAAGACGCAGTTGCGCACTGCTAGACGAACAAATACAGAACAGAAAAAAGGCATGGTACAAAGCACAAGGTACAATACAGGGACAAGGCATGGCATGGTACAGGAAAGGACAAGCCATAGCATGGTACAGGACAGAAGACAACAATGCAGAACCAGGCGGCACATACCGAGCTGTAGATGGCCGGACCACTTGGGTCAGCAGCAAAGGGCAAAAACTGGCAAGGCAAACATAGACAGACCTGACAGAGCATAAGGGTGAAACACCCACAAGACATGACAAAGACAGACTGATTAAGACTGACCTCAACGCTCCACGCTCAAAGGCAGAAATAGCCGCCTAACCAGCGCAACTGAAAGGAAACACCCAGGAACCGACCAGGGGATGTTAACACCATCAGAACCAAACAGGGAGGTACCAAATCAGGTCAGGGGTAACCAGAAACCGCAGCCTACCTAGCTGCGATACAGGCCGACGTTGCCCCTAGCAACCAGCATGCACGGAACACCACAGCCAGTATGCAAGAGTGCAACAGACCTGAATACCCACAGGGAGACAATACAGCCAAAGGGAGGTACACGCACACACACGGGCAGGAACACACAAGATACCGCAGTCAGCACGCAGCCAAAAGCAACCAGCCTACATCGAATCACCCGCAGCCAGTACACAAAAGGCGTGCAGCCAGCATGCACGGCAAACCACATCACGGTGAACTGCACCGTGACAACCAGTGAAGTGCGTATATATTTTTCTTTTTGTACTGAAATGGGCCACTAAACGCTTTCAACACATATAACTTCAGAAATGAACTCAGAATATATTTTTCTTTTTGTACTGAAATAGGCCACTAAACGCTTTTACCACAAATAACTGCACCAGTGAAGTGTGTATATATTTTAGTTTTAGTACTGAAATATGTCACTAAACGCTTTCACCGCAAAAAACTTCAACAGTGAACTGCGTGTATATTTTTCTTTTTGTACTGAAATACGTCACTAGACGCTTTCACCACATATGACTGCAGAAGTGAACTGCGTATATATTTTTCTTTTTCCACAGATATAAGCCACTAAAGGTTTTTCGACGTAGCACTTGCACCCCAAGAATAAATTGCTGGAATGACAGAGCTGTCTAATGACTATTTGAATCCCCAAATAATCTTTCCCTGCTCTTGTAAATCGCTTTTCGAGCACTGTCCCTAGCACCTTCTGACATCTCTCCCTGCACTAAGATGCTGTGAAATGATTCCTCCCTATCCTTTCCCTGCACTTATAAATCGTTTTTTTCATTTTTTTTGTTCACAATGAGGTTTTTCCCATTGCTGTCCCTAGCGCCTTCTCACGTCTGTCTCTGCACTCAGAACACTGGAAAATGGCAGAATCTAATATGGCTGCCATATTTATAGGGCTGTGACATCACAGGGCTGGCTGCTGATTCGCTGCATGCATGCATGTCAATCTGGTGATCTTCCTAGAGTTCCTTGCCCCATGTCCTCAGTCGTCACACGTGTAGCTGCCATTTTAGGAAAAAAATCGCGATTTGTTACCATGAAGCGCGAGGAAATTCGCATTCATTACAAATCAAATTTTTCCTGAAATTTGGATCGAATTCCACTTCGTCTGATTCGATTCGCTCATCTCTTTTCATGACATTTCCAACTTTTCTTTTTCCAGTACTTTTACTATGTGAGAACAACAATATGACACATTTGGAGGTACATATTTTTTTTTTAAATGATTGCATTTTGATTATTTTTAGCCAAAATAGTTTTTTCAGTTGGTGTTCATTAAAAATTGTCAACAGCTTTTTTTCTACACCTTTCAGTTTCATTGAATCTGCAGACTGTTGCTTCTCCTTCTCAGTGAAAACCATCAGTTAACTGCCCTGTCGATTGGATCTGTAGACCTTATCATTACTTTTCTAACAGCTCATAAACATTCATTTAAGCTAAATTCTTATTGAACTCAGGGCTGCATATGCCATGAGGGATGATGATGCAAAAGTGAGAAACCTAAGAAGTCTGTGTGGAAAACTCTGCAGAGATAAAACGCAGATGAAATAAGTCATCAAGGAGGTCTGATCTCTGAATGGAGAAATGGAGAACATGAGGAAAGAGAAAATCTACATCACAGGAGACATCATTAGATGTAATAGGTATGTGGTTCTATTTTAGGCCTCTTGCACACGTTTTTTCGTTTCCGTTCCGTTTTTTGCGTTCCGTATACGGACCGTATACAGGACCATTCATTTCAATGGATCCGCAAAAAAAACGGAAGGTACTCCGTATGCCTTCCGTTTCCGTATTTCAGTTTTTCCATTCCGTTCAAAGATACAACATGTCCTATTATTGTCCGCCTAATGGACAAGGATAGTACTGTTCTAACAGGGGTCAGCTGTTCCGTTCCGCAAAAAATGGAATGCACAGGGACGTCATCCGTATTTTTTGCGGATCCGTTTTTTTCGGACCGTAAAATACTGAAAAAGCCATACGGTTGTGTGCAAGAGGCCTTACCCTGTATGTTTTGTAGCTTGTATGTAATGTCTATCCACATGTCTTTAACAGTAAAGCTGGAGGGAGGGGTAAGATTAAGAATTTGGCATTTGAAATAAGGCATGGGGTAGGAGTGCCATTTTCGTTTTTGCCTTAGGCAGCAGAAAGGCTAGGCATACTCCTGATCAAACTAATAAGAATATTGCTTAAATGAGTGGTTATATGAGCTGTTAGTAAACTAGAGATAAGGGTTACATTTCGAGCATTCATGGAGGAGAAGAAACAGTCTGCAGATGCACTAAAACAGAAGACTGTAGAAAAAAAAGTATTGAAAGTTTTTAATGAACACCAACTAAAAAATATGTTTAGCCCAAAAAATATATAGAATTTAGTGATAAAGCAATGCCCCAAAGGTGTCCAAGCTGTAGGTCCTTGACGTTGAACAAGAAGTCAGTATATGCATTTCTAATCAAAATAAGTTTATTTTAGTTGGACTTATATCAAAGAAAGTTATTTTAGGTAAATTAATGCTAGTCTTTTAATCTGCAGCCTTAGATCTTCTTCTTAGGAGATATGTTATATACTGTACATTTACCACACATGCAGTCTAGCCATTGAATCTCGGTTGACTGGCTTTGTATATGCCTTATAACACCACCCCAGTAATGGCCATGGCTCCAGTATTGAGGGTTTGCACAAGGAAGTAGAAACCCTTTAAAAAATCAGAAACTGCTATCATGGTTCCTGAACATAAGGCTATGTTTACATCTTGATATATGTGTGTTTGGTGAATTCACTAACTTAGACTAGTTTCACACTAGCATTAAAGAGATTTGGCAGGGTGCAGCCTACCAGAGCTCTCTGGATCTGGCAATTCTGGTGGCTGCCTGATGCCCGCTGGCCCAATTAATTATAATGGGGACCAGTGTAGATCTGGCCGCAACCCAGAAAATGCAGAGAATCGGCCAGACAAAAACCGCTGTGCCAGGTTGCAGATAGATCTCCACTGGTCCACATCTTTTTAACGGTAGTGTGAAACTAGCCTTTATGTAGCGTCAACATATTCTGCAACAATTTACAAGTCACAGACACATATACAAAATAAGACCTTAAAGGGGTTATACACGTTTGGGAGAGAGTAGCAAACCCTCCTCCCCTCTTGACAGACCAACGAGGGGAAACATACTTCCCAGCTTACCAGAGCTGGAAGTTGACATCAAGAGATCCGAGCACAGCAGCTAAGGCCTGAGAATGCAGGAGCTGGGAACCAGAGGTGAAGCAGGTAGGTATGCTTTCCTTCAAAGGTTTGCCAACCCTCCCCCCCCCCCCCCCCCCAAAAAAATGCAGAACTCCTTTAAGTAACAGACTATTTAACAATTCAAACAAAAGAAATGAGGGTTGTGCTTGTAAGAGCTTATGACTTATGTGTTATGGCCATAGGCCCACATTTACCTGGTGGAGGCCATAGGAGTGTCCTTTTGGCCTTTATTTTTGTTTACTGCGTAGGAGTGTGCAGAAGACTTTGCTTTCCTATACAGTAGGCTACTGTGTGGTGCATTTTTTACTGTGGCTAATTACCAACATATGTTGCAGAAAACTACCATTATATACCGGTAATGCTAAAGTTTAACGTGACATTTTAACACAACCTAACTTTCAAGGGCTCAAGTGTCCTGTTTCATACAAGTACTGTATTTTCTAAAGTAAAACTATGTCTTATTTGTGGCCCCAAATTTCTTCTCCTCAGAAGGATTCAGATGGATTGCATCTACAAAGTAAAGCTGTTGGTGTCCATCATTAGTGAAGTGCGGGTATCTCTGCTTGATCCACAGCGCTGAGCATAGGAGGTGGTAGAGATGCAACCAAAATTCTTCAGCAGAAGAAGGATGTCGTTCCTGAAATTCACCCCAACAAATGCATAGATGATTGGATTAAGGCAGCATCTTATGAAGGCAAGGTTGCTGGTAATGATGATGGCAATATCTTTCATCTTTCTTGCATTACAGGGCATCTGACGACTTCCTAGAAAGTCTGTGGTTTCCATGAACATGACCAGTGTGTAAGGGAGTTGAAATATCACGAAGGCCAACACAACAGAGATTATAACCTTGAGAGCCTTGTGCTTTCTAAAGTTTCTGCCAGTTAGTAGGGTTATGATAATAATGGAGTAACAAACAGCCATTACCAAGAAAGGTAATACAAAGCCAAGAATTATCTGAAGAAAATTGCTCATGCTCTTGACCGTACTGGTGATATCTTCTGGGAATACCATCTTACATATATACAGTCCATCATGTAGTTTGGATTCACTGTAAATCAATTCTGGAAGACTGAGTAAAACAGATGCCAACCAAAGAAACAGGGTGATTATCTTGCTGCAGTAAATGGATCTTTGACGCATAGTAAAGGCCTTGATTGCCCGGGTAATTTCAATGCACCTGTCCACACTTATACAGGTCAGGAACAAGAATCCGCTGAAGAAATTGATGGCATACACGCCCTGTACCACTTTGCACGTATGGGTCCCGAACACCCAACCTTTAACTGCGCTGGCAGACATAAAGGGAAATGTCAAGAGTAGAAGAAGGTCAGCCACTGCCAGGTTAATCAAATGGATATCAGTCATGCACTTTATTCTCTTGACAAATCTGTATGTCAAAAGAACCAAAGTATTGCCAGACATACCTATCAGAAACACAAGGCTTTGTACACATGGTTGAAAGACTTTGCTGAATTCCTGTATGCTGCTCACATCACAAACCTCTGGAATTTGACTGTCATACTCAGAAGACACATAGTAATCTGTTGTGTAGTATTGTAAAGCCTGTAAATAAAAAGAATATGCAATTATTTTTTTTATAAAATGAAGCATGTATGACATTAACCCCTAACCATGTATGCATTTTGAGAAGCAATTTTTTTTAATTTTTTCTTCCTCACATTCCGGGAGTTATAACTTTTTTATTTTTCCGTGTAGCTGGATGAGGGCTTGTTTTTTACAGGACAAGATGTAGTTTTTCATGGCACCAATATGGGGTACACATAATCATTGATTAACTTTTAATACCTTTTATAATTGTATAGTTCAGGTCTTACAGATGCGGCATTTACATTTTTTTCCATTGGAAACATCAAAGATCAACATCAACTGATGGTGGGGATCTGACATCTGGGACCTCTGTCCATCAGCTGTTTGAGAAAGCATTGGCGCTTGCAGTAGCGTTGTATCTTTTTTGTAGCTTTTCTTAGGTCAGTGAATGGGGCTGAGCTGCGATACCAAGCACAGTCGCTATTAAATGTACGGCACTGTGCTTAGTAAGCTGTGAGAAGGTCGCGGCGCTCACAGAAGTGACGGAGCCTTTTCAAACAGCTGATTGGGGAGCGGGTCCCAGGTGTCGGAAACCTGCCAGCTATGGAAGCCTATGAGATCCGGCCCCAGGCTGGGTCTCATTGGCACTCTGTCAGTGTAATTCTGTCAGGCAATGAATTACAATACACAATGTAGTGTAATGCATTGTAGAGGGGATCAGACTCCCAAAAGTTGAAGTCCCAAAGTGGAACAAAAATAAAACGCGAAAAAAGTGTTTTACACAATAAAAAAAAAAGTTTCAACAAAAAAAAGCCATAGACGTATTAGGGCTCGTTCCCACGACCGTGCCGTTTTTTTTCGGTCCGCAAATTGTGGATCCGCAAAAAAGGGATGCCGCCCGCGTGCTTTCCGCAATTTGCTGAACGGAACAGGAGGCCCATTATAGAAATGCCTATTCTTGCCTGCAAAACGGACAAGAATAGGACAGGACTCATAATTTTTGCGGGGCCACGGAACGGAGTAACGGATGCGGACAGCACACAGAGTGCTGTCCGCATCTTTTGCAGATCCATTGAAATGTATGGTTCCATATATGGATCGTATGCGGAACACAGAAAACGACCCGTATACGGAATGCAAAATACGTTCGTGTGAACGAGCCCTTAGGTATTGCAGCGTCCGTATCGACCTACTCTATAACAATATCATATGATCTATCCCATCAGATGAACACTGTAAAATAATAAATAAAAAGTGTGCCAAAACACCCATTTTTGGTCACCTTGCCTCACAAAAGGTGTAATACCAAGTTGTCAAAAAGTCATATGTACTCCAAAATGGTACCAATTAATCCGTCACCTCATCCTGCATCATCTGGTCATCACCAGAAAAATAATGAAAATATGGCTTTCAGAATATGGCAACACAAAAACAAGTTTTTTTATTTTCAAAAATGCTTTTACTGTGTAAAACTTAACAAAAAAAATAGACATATTAGGTATCGCCGCATCTTTAACGACATGCTGTATAAAAATATCACATGATTTACCCTGTCAGCTGAATGCTGGACAGCCATTTGTTTGTCACCTCACAAAACAATATTGTGTGATCAAAAAGATGTATGTACCCTAAAATGGTACCAATCAAACCGTCACCTCATCCTGCAAAAAACAAGCCCTCAAACAAGTCCAATACCAGAACAATTAAATAAATATGGTTTTCAGAAAATGGTGTTGCAAAAATATGATTTTCCTTTACAAAAATGCATTGTGTAAAAGTGGTAAATAGTGGGTTGTACTCCATGTGCTGTCCGCATCCGCTGCTCCATTCTGTGACCCCGCAAAAATTATGAGACATCTCCTATTCTTGTCTGTTTTGCGGACAAGAATAGACATCTCTATAATGGGACTCATGTTCCGTTCCGCAAGTTGCGGAAGGCACACGGGCGGCATCCATGTTTTGCGGATATGCAATTTGCGGACCGCAAAAAACGGCACGGTCGTGTGAACAAGCCCTAAGTACTGATAGGGCATGAATATAATTTCCTGGACAACTCAGTGGTCTCCCGTCTAAATTTTTCTGCATAGCTTCTCTTCCTTGACTATATACTGTCATACTGCTTCTTTTGGCATTAAAAGGTTAATGGTCTCCTTTCTGACAGTCGTGGCTTTCCAGAATTATATATCTTCTTCTCCTGTCTCTTTCACTCCAATGTCTCAGATTTAGGATACTTGGGATATCAGACTCTAAAGGAAACCAGAAAGGAAATCAAACAAGTACTTAGTGTGGTGAGGGGGGCTGTGAGCCCCTCTGGTTTGTGGATCTGGTTGCAACTGCTACTGCTACAACAACTTTGGCTATGTAGCTCAATGTTTCCATTTGCTGTCGATCCAGAAGAATTCAAAGAGGAATGTTCCCAACTTAAAGGGGGTGTGCAAGAATGTGTGTGGGGAGGTTCCCATTCTGCCAGACCTGCAAAAGAAAGATTGCAGCCAATCGCAGGCTGCAGCGGTGTTCGGCTCTCCTTCTAGCACGACAAATGGTCACATGTTCACAAGGGGAGACAGACACTGCCGTGGCCTGCAATTGGCTGCAGCAATATCAAACCAGATGTTGACATTGCTGGTGCCCAATAGAGCATCGCGGGCCTGCAAGTGAAGAAGCGGGGGCTGACTCTGAGAGGCAGGTCAGTCATCTTCCCTTTGCAGGTCCCGCAGAATGGGGGTAGGGGGGGTTTGCAAACAAAGATGTACTGATAAGCACTAGTATATACAGTTGCAAGAAAAAGTATGTGAACCCTTTGGAATGATATGGATTTCTGAACAAATTGGTCATAAAATGTGATCTGATCTTCATCTAAGTCACAACAATAGACAATCACAGTCTGCTTAAACTAATAACACACAAATAATTAAATGTTACTATGTTTTTATTGAACACACCATGTAAACATTCACAGTGCATTTGGAAAAAGTATGTGAACCCCTAGACTAATGATATCTCCAACAGCTAATTGGAGTGAGGTGTCAGCCAACTGGAGTCCAATCAATGAGATGAGATTGGAGGTGTTGGTTACAGCTGCCCTGCCCTATAAAAAACACACACCATTTCTGGGTTTGCTTTTCACAAGAAGCATTGCCTGATGTGAATGATGCCTCTCACAAAAGAGCTCTCAGAAGACCTACGATTAAGAATTGTTGACTTGCATAAAGCTGGAAAGGGTTATAAAAGTATCTCCAAAAGCCTTGCTGTTCATCAGTCCACGGTAAGACAAATTGTCTATAAATGGAGAAAGTTCAGCACTGCTGCTACTCTCCCAGGGAGTGGCCGTCCTGTAAAGATGACTGCAAGAGCACAGCGCAGACTGCTCAATGAGTTGAAGAAGAATCCTAGAGTGTCAGCTAAAGACTTACAAAAGTCTCTGGCATATGCTAACATCGCTGTTAGCGAATCTACGATACGTAAAACACTAAACAAGAATGGATTTCATGGGAGGATACCACAGAGGAAGCCACTGCTGTCCAAAAAAAACATTGCTGCACGTTTACAGTTTGCACAAGAGCACCTGGATGTTCCACAGCAGTACTGGCAAAATATTCTGTGGACAGATGAAACCAAAGTTGAGTTGTTTGGAAGAAACATACAACAGTGTGGGCCAGATTTATTATTAGCTTAAGTCAGAATAATGGAGTGAAAAAGTTGCAAAAATTTGCGACTTTTATTGGCTCTGCACTATGCTCGGCAGTTTTCTGAAAGTGGGCGTGTTTTCTTATGTAAATCAATCTCTAGACAGATTTACTATTGCAACTATTTAAAAAGTCGCAAAAAAATGCGCAATTTCACTCCAGTGAGGACCATGCTTATCTTATGCAACTTTTTAATAGAACATGCGACTTTTTCGTAAAGATGTGCGACTTTTGTAAAGCTGCTTACTGACGGATAAACTGCTACCGTCAAACCACATTTATTACAGTCTTAAAGGGCCGATCATAAATCTGACTTGGCTAAAACTGACTTTAGCCATATGTGAAAGTGGAGTGAGCTGTCAGAGTTGTGTTGAGAAAAAGAGGCACAGCACACCAACATCAAAACCTCATCCCAACTGTGAAGTATGGTGGTGGGGGCACCATGGTTTGGGGCTGCTTTGCTGCGTCAGGACCTGGACGGATTGCTATCATCAAAGGAAGAATTCCCAAGTTTATCAAGACATTTTGCAGGAGAACTTAAGGCCGTCTGTCCACCAGCTGAAGCTCAACAGAAGATGGGTGTTGCAACAGGATAACGACCCAAATCTTAGAAGTAAATCAACAACAGAATGGCTTAAACAGAAGAAAATACGCCTTCTGGAGTGGCCCAGTCAGAGTCCTGACCTCAACCTGATTGAGATGCTGTGGCATGACCTCAAGAATGCAATTCACACGAGACATCCCAAGAATGATGCTGAACTGAAACAGTTCTGTAAAGAGGAATGGTCAAGAATTACTCCTGACCGTTGTGCACGTCTGATCTGCAACTACAGGAAACGTTTGGTTGAAGTTATTGCTGCCAAAGGAGGTTCAACCAGTTATTAAATACAAGGGTTCACATACTTTTTCCACCTGCACTGTGAATGTGTACATGGTGTGTTGAATAAAAACATGGTAACATTTAATTCTTTGTGTGTTATTAGTTTAAGCAGACTATGATTGTCTTTTGTTGTGAATTAGATGATCAGATCACATTTTATGACCAATTTGTGCAGAAATCCATATCATTCTAAAGGGTTCACATACTTTTTTTTGCAACTGTATATTATACAGTGAAACCTACGCAGAAGACCACACCTTTTGAGAGGACCCCTCCTCCCATATTGCAGCTACATTATAGTCTACATAGAACCTCTAATTCTGACTGGAGATCACCCTTCTTCAGCTTTTTTGCCAGGACTCGATTTGTAAGGACCATATGTATATAATTTATTTAAAGGGACACTTTTGTCCGAAAACAAATTTGTGTCTGTTTTTCTTTTTCATTTCAGCAGTGCTATGCCATTGAGAATTAAATACAAAATACTGTCCTTGTGTACCAATCAGCACAGAGATATAGAACTCCAATCTAGATAGGGACAGCACTGTCAGTTCACTGCTGCTTTAAGGGAAATATGTTATATGTTAGTTTAATAGTAGATTGTTGAATTAGGATACCAGCATGACCGCTCCATTGTTCTTCTGATAGGCCTAGATAAAGATGCCCACAAAAGAGCATAGCTCTTATCAGTGTAAGGTGTGATGCTCTAATTGCATAGTAACATAGTACATAGCCGAAAAAAGACATTTGTCCATCCAGTTCGGTCTGTTATCCTGCAAGTTGATCCAGAGGAAGGCAAAAAAAAAACCTGTGAGGTAGAAGCCAATTTTCCCCACTTTAGGGGAATAAAAAAATTCCTTCCCGACTCCAATCAGGCAATCAGACTAACTCCCTGGATCAATGAAACCTCTCTAGTAGCTATAGCCTGTAATATTATTACACTCCAGAAATACATCCAGGCCCCTCTTGAATTCCGTTATTGTACTCACCATCACCACCTCCTCAGGCAGAGAGTTCCATAGTCTCACTGCTCTTACCGTAAAGAATCCTCTTCTATGTTTGTGTACAAACCTTCTTTCCTCCATACGCAGAGGATGTCCCCTCGTCACAGTCACAGTCCTGGGGATAAATAGATGATGGGATAGATCTCTGTACTGACCCCTGATATATTTATACATATTAATTAGATCTCCCCTCAGTCGTCTTTTTTCTAAAGTGAATAACCCTAATTTTGATAATCTTTCAGAGTACTGTAGTTGCCCCATTCCAGTTATTACTTTAGTTGCCCTCCTCTGGACCCTCTCTAGCTCTGCTATGTCTGCCTTGTTTACAGGAGCCCAGAACTGTACACAGTACTCCATGTGTGGTCTGACTAGCGATTTGTAAAGTGGTAGGACTATTTTCTTATTACGGGCATCTATGCCCCTTTTGATGCAACCCATTATCTTATTGGCCTTGGCAGCAGCTGCCTGACACTGGTTTTTGCAGCTTAGTTTGCTGTTTATTAAAATTCCTAGATCATTTTCCATGTCAGTGTTACCGAGTGTTTTACCATTTAGTATGTACGGGTGACTTGCATTATTCCTTCCCATGTGCATAACTTTACATTTGTCAGTGTTAAACCTCATCTGCCACTTATCTGCCTCCAATCTATCCAGATCCCTCTGTAGTAGTTTACTGTCCTCTTCAGTGTTAATTACTTTACACAGTTTAGTGTCATCTGCGGAAATTGATATTTTACTATGCAAGCCTTCTACAAGATCATTAATAAATATATTGAAGAGAATAGGGCCAAATATTGACCCCTGAGGTACCCCACTAGTGACAGTGACCCAATCTGAGTGTGTACCGTTAATAACCACCCTCTGTTTTCTACCTTTGAGCCAGTTACCTACCCACATACAGACGTTTTCTCCCAGTCCGAGTATTCTCATTTTATATACTAACCTTGTATGTGGTACAGTGTCAAATGCTTTGGAGAAGTCCAGATATACGACATCCATTGATTCGCCGCTGTCAAGTCTAGAACTTACCTCCTCATAGAAACGGATTAAATTAGTTTGGCATGAACGATCCCTTACGAAGCCATGCTGATATGGCGTTATTTGCTTATTTCCATTGAGATGCTCTAAGATAGCATCTCTCAGAAAACCTTCAAACAGTTTACCCACAACAGATGTTAAACTTACCGCCCTATAGTTTACAGGCTCTGTTTTTGGACCCTTTTTGAAGTGCGCCAATCCTGTGGGACATTCCCTGTCAGTATAGAGTCCGCAAATATCAGAAATAAGGGTCTGGCTATGACATTACTTAATTCCCTTAGGATACGGGGGTGTATGCCATCTGGTCCTGACGATTTGTCTATTTTAATCTTTTTAAGTCGCTGATGTACTTCTTCCTGGGTCAGACAGGACACTTTTAATGGTGAATTTACTTTTAAATTCTGCATGTCATCTGACAGTTTATTTTCCTCAGTGAATACATTGGAGAAAAAAATATTTAACAGCTTTGCTTTCTCCTCATCGTTCTCTGCGACTCCCCCCTCATTACTCTTTAAAGGGCCGACACCTTCAGATTTATACTTTTTAACATTTATATAATTGAAGAACATTTTAGGGTTAGTTTTACTCTCTTTGGCAATTAATCTCTCGGTCTCTAGTTTAGCCGCTTTTATTTGTTTTTTACATGTTCTATTTTTTTCCTTATAGTTTTTCAGTGCTTTCGTGCTACCCTCCTGTTTTAGTGATTTATATGCTTTCTTTTTGTCATTTATTGCTTTCTTTACAGTTCTATTTATCCACATTGGTTTCTTTTTAATTACCTTACATGCAATTACAAAAGTATTCAGACCCAGACGCTGGTTTGAAAAACTGTATTGAGTATTGAGTATTATTAATACTTTTTAGAGAATATTTTTTTTTTATAAATAAATAAGTTTTTGATACATGTGTCCCCCAAGAAGCCACAAAAGACCCCTGAGGACATGTATACTTCCATACTTTACTGCTCCCGACATAGTTTTGCTGCATTTCATGAAGCCGCCACTAGGGGGAGCTCAGTATCCAGTGGTTCTACAGGTTCCATTGCATTCAGTGGTAAATGTATAAATTCCTGTGCACTAAGCTTCCTATAGTGGTGGCTGTAGCTGTCCAGTATTATACAATATGAAGGGGAGCAGAGGATTTATTTCTTTATATTATATTATATTACATTTTTTAATTAAAAATTTCTTTCACTTAAAAGGGTAGTCCCACAAAAAATATTGTACAGTTTTTCAAACCAGCGTCTGGATCTGAATACTTTTGTAATTGCATGTAAGGTAATTAAAAATGTATTATAACTACTGGGTTATTCAATGAAATGTATCTGTATAGTGTCACCTACCGTGTAATTTGCCTGCTCACTGAGATGGAAGCACATGCTCAGTCCTATCCTTCAACTGCCAACAGCTGCAGCAGAAGGGACATGCCCACTGAGGAAGGTCAAGAACCCAAAGCTGACAGCTCGAAATAAATCTAGCAGAACTATTGGAGCAGTGAATGGGGATCTCTGGATCCATGTAGGTACAGGGCTGTTTCTCACTGTGTTAGAATAAGGTTGTCAGGCAGGGGCGTTGCTAGGTTAAAACATTCGGGGCCTCGACCCCTGATGTTTTGTCCCAGGCCCCGAATGTACTGCCTGCCAGATAGATACAACTGTATTGCCATCCTCAGGACGGCAATACAATTGAATCTAATGCCTTGCAAGAGCTGAAGGACCTGTAATGACATCACAGTCCATGTGATCAGTTCTAAATGCAGTAGCTGAAAAGGACCTGCGATGATGTCACCATTATGTGACCAGTGCAGGAGAAGACGGCTCAGCAGTGAAGAGAAGTCCTGGGAAGAAGCTGTGGTGAGGTCTGCTACATGAGGAGAGATAGTGAAGGGGTAGATTACTTAGTGTGAGAGGCAGAGCAATGTTGGGAGTTTTAGCTATTTAACTGGGACTGTATGTTAGGGCTGAAGGGAGGGAAGTTATTTACATGGGACAGTGGGGTGGAGTGATGTTATTTACATGGGACTGAAAGTAGAAGGAGTGATGTTATTTACATGGGAATGCATGTTGGAGGTGGCTGGGGCAGGGTCATGTTATTTACATGGGACTATATGTTGAAGGCGGCTGTGGGAGGGAGTGATATTATTTACATGGAACTGAATGTTGAGGGGTAATGTGATTTACATGTGACTGCATGTTGGAGGTGGCTGGGGAGGGGGTGATTTTATTTACATGGGACTATATGTTGAAGGCGGCTGGGGAGGGGGTTATGTTCTTTACATGAGACTGTATGTTGAAGGCGGCTGAGGAGGGGGTAATGTTATTTACGTGGGACTGTATATTGAGGGGGGGCAGGAGAGGTGGTGTGATGTTATTTCCATGGGACTGTATTTTAGAGGGGGCTGCAGGTAGAAAGGGATGTTATTTACATGGGACTGTATATTGGAGGGGGCTGGAGAGATGGTGTGATGTTATTTACATGGCACTCTATGGCGGAGAAGGGAAATAATGTTATTTACATGGGACTGTATGGTGGAGGGGCTGAGGAATTATAATTTTTGAGGACAGTAAACAGAGGAATATAACTACAGGGGGCACTGCAGGGGGCATTATAAAAACTGGGCTTCAGGGCGAGCATTATAACAGTAGGGGGCGATATAAATACTGGAGCACTTCAGGGTGAGCATTATAACAGTAGGGGGCATTTTAAATACTGGGGGCACTGAGGGGGCAATTTAAATCCAGGAGACATTAGGCATTCTTATTACTACTGGGAGCTCTATAGGAGAGACTTATAGATCCGCATTATTTCTACTAAGAGCACTGTTGGGATCTTATTACTACTGAGGGGTCAGTAGATAACTTTATTACCACTGGGGGAACAATAGGGGGGCCTTATTTCTACTAGGGGCTCTGTAAGGGCATTAATAATACTGGAGGGCTCCAACTAATGGGGGCACTCTTGGGGAGCATTATCACAGTTGGGGGCACTGTAGGGGTCAGTATTACTAATGAGGGAATTCTAGAAGGGGATTACTATTGGTGGGACTATGAGGAGCACTATTACTAGGGGGGGGGGGGAGAAGATCTACATCAGAAGAGACGTCACCCAGGAGAAACTGGATGTAAGAGGTACGTGCTGCTGTATAGCTGTAAAGCTATAGCGGGCTTAGGGGTTGGTTGGTCGACTTAGAGAATTGGGCCATATGCATTGGGCCTTGGGCCCCGGATCTTTTGACACCCTAGCAACACCCCTGTTGTCAGGTATGATTTTATTCATGCGATAACCCCTTTAATAAAAATACAAATTACTTAGAAACCCAGGTAGTAATGGCTTGCACTCCATGTTGCCTGGGAGTGTTTGACACATATGGGTGAGGTGGAATGGGGGGGTCTATGATAAGTTTTGCTATGGGGTCCAATGAGATCTGTTTGCAATGCCTTGCCTTAGCTGAATATTAATGTTATGCCTGTGTGTGGGAGGAAGACACCACACCGGACGAACAAGGAACAAGACCTGAAAGCTAGGGAAGAAAGAAGGACACCTTCTAGTCAAATCCCTAGTTACCGTCCTGACTGGCTATCAGTATGAACAGACCCCAAAGGTAGGTGAACTCATACGCAGGAGTACCTAGAGTCCTAACTCGCCCTATAAGAACCTAGCGATAGTGACAGGACTGAGACTACCTGCTCCTCCAGAAAGGAAGGACGAACAGGAGTCTCTCTCAGACCTACAACAAAGGGCAGGGTAAAAACAACACACAGATAAACCAAAACAAAATGAAAAAGGGAAAGGAAACACTTAACTTGCCAGTAGCTATGGCAGCAACAGGAACTCAGCCAAGAACCAAACACCAGCAGACCACAGATACCACTAAAGCTATAAACCGCACAGCATTGTGGGAGAGGCAACTGTAAATAAGGAAAGTTAAATGACCAAAATAGCAACACCTGGAGGTTAAAGGTGTGGCCAGCATTAGAAACAACACAGACGTCTATTGATCCACAAGGAAACCTGGCAGATCAAAGCACGTGTTGCCAGTCTCACAGATCTTCTGTCACCCACTGTCGCCGGCACGTCCGTATGTCTCGGGACGTCCGTGACAATTAACTGCAGCACAGTCATGGAATCAAAGGCCATAGTTGAGGTCCATAGAATGGAGCAAGTCAACCATCAATTAGATCCCAAGGTCTTGCTTTTGCTTCTGATCATCCTAAATATTATTTTACTTTCTTTTACTCATTTCTATACTGTTGACATATTCCACAGACAGTGTCAATCGTTAACAGTGATTTATCCACACGCTACATTTAGAGCTCCCCCCTAACAAAACAGAAAGCTAGATATGTTACTTATATTCATTCTCTGTGGTTGCCACCTCATATCATTAGAGCAGCGTCTTTCTTTCTCTGCCAGTATGGGCTGGTACCCGTTTTACACCTTCAAGAATCCTATGCATGCTGACTCATTTTTTGCCTCGTATTTCTTGCTAGTGGCAATTAAATTAGAAATTTGTCCATATCTACATTTCTATATCTTCGTTTTCTAGATGCCAGCAGGATGTACTCTTCAAATGATTATTGTTTGATTTCTACTACTGTAAAGATCTTTATATTATTCATTTCAGTTGGAGTTTACCAGTGTGCCACCATGTCATTAGTCTTGTTGTCCTGCTGTATGTATTTTGTAGACATTCAACTCTATAGAATATATTTTGTGGATTTTGAGTAATGTTGGGGATAACATTTCTACAGACAGTGATTGGCTGCAGTGGGCTTGTATGGACACACCACATCATCACTGGAACCCTGTCGAGGACCAGGGACGTGTCGGCATGGGAGAAGTAAGGTGAGTATTAGGCTAGGGCTACATGGCAACATTTATTGCATTACAGCAAGTCTCACAAAAGTTGTGCGACCAAAAACATTTGTCCAAATCACAGAAAGGTTGCAGGCAAATTGCAGTCGTATGTGACCTGCATTGTCGCGCTTGAAACAGCGTCCGCATCCAACCAAGAATATTCATTACATGAGGCCATAGACCCCTTGAAAAATCATATGGCCCTCTATAATATTGCATAGTCGGGATAAAGAATGAATACAAAATGATGTAATTGCACATTATATATTAAAAGCATCACTTAAAAAAGAAGCGCCGGTGTGCCATAGATTCCTCTATTTATACAGACTGCATTGTCGCCTATAATGGAAAAGTCACGTGCGACTTGTGACCAAAAACCAAACATTGTCGCATGGTAGAGGCGTATCACACTTTGCATTGCAACCTCACTTGATGAGATGTCACAATGTGATATACCAATTTTCATCCTGTGTGACTCATGCCGCTGTGAAGCCCCAGCCTTGAAATTTTATGTGATCAGCTTTCTATTTAAAAAAATAATTATATATATATATATATATATATATATATATATATGGGGTTTGATAAATCGAACCAGACTAAGTTTTGGATTTATTAAATTTATGAAATGAAGTTATGTATTTTTGTATGTTGAAAGATTGCTGCTTGGTTGGACCAATTCACATGCTGGCAGAAGTTAATACTGACAGAAGCCATTATAGTAAAATAGAGTACAAATGCCTCTTATGCTAATCTGAATATTTCAGTGGTTTTTGATCATGAGATGTTTGGTTTCAGGTTATCTGTTCTAAAACTGGCTATTCCGAAAGCTAAGAAAATTTGCAAAAAAGAATGTTTGGGCTTTACTGACATCTATCCTTTAACATCAAATCATGTCTTTTGTTGTCTTTTTAAAATCTGTATAGCTCAAAATTGTGTATTGAATAATTTTATAATATATCTTTATGGGGTCTTACCTCTGTTTTTCTCATACAGATCTCCAAACTGCTTGCTTACATACATACAGTTGCGTGCCTAGGGTGTTTGGCACCCGGGGCGGGTCCTTTCTCTGGCACCCTGCCCCCCAATACTTGACCACAGGGATATATCCTGTCATGTAGACCTTCTCTTTCCTCTTCTCCTCCGTTAGACCGCCATGACAAATTCTTTCAGCCACATCTTGTCTCTTCAGAGTTTGTAACACAGCGCCCTGAGGCTGGAGCCTCCCCAGCCTCTGTGTCGGCCCGGCCCTGATCCCACCATAATATTTTTTCCCCACATGTCCTCCTGTGTGCCCCCCCCCCCATGTCCACCATGTCGTCTCCCAAAGTTGGCACATAAAATAAAATAAAATATTTAAAAAAAACAACTAAAAGCTAAATACTCACCTGCCATGCAGAGGAGAGGAAGGCACGCACACCTCACTGTGCTGCTGCGTCCTGGCACAGGCGCGCGCGATGACGTGATTTCACTACTGCATAGGCCTCAGGCCTACTAGTCCTAAAGCCTATGGCGGTGAACGGCGGCGGGGCAGGGAACTATGCGTTCCCCTGCCCTGCCGCAGTATGTGGGCTTCAGCGCTCCAGCAATGAGCGCTTCCATTCGTATTGATGGAAGCGCTCATTGCTTCTGGAACCTTCCCTGAGAGCCGGCCTAGGCACGCCACTTCCCCTTCCCCTAGGCACGCCACTGCATATAATTCAAAGTTCTCTTTGGGACCTTACTGTGTTTTCTCTAATAAAACAGTATATAGTAAGTTCATAAGCTCTCCCTAGTGGTAGCTACAGGGAGTCATATTTTTTTTCATCTAAGGGAAGTCTGTCAAATTCATTTAGCCTTCCACACCAATACCACCACTGGGCCCCTGACTTAAAAACTAGTTTAAAGAAGCACTCCAAACTTTTTTCCATCGGGTCCCCCATTTGTAACACTGCTAAGTGTTAGGGCAGTGCAGTGAGATCCCTTACAAGCTTCTTTATTCTGCATAAAATTACTCTAGTGCTGTTGGATAATGTGATCTGTAATCTAATGACTGCACTGATTCAGCAGAATCTGCTTTGTCAGCCAGAAGTAAGATTCTCTATGCAGGTCTATGGGAGCCCTGATATAAGTCTACAAAAGGTACACAGCTGCCATTTCAACTACTCGGCCCTCTAAGACTGCGTTCGCAGAGTGTCAATCAAAGGATAGAAGTAAGGGAGCTCTCCTCTGTCTAAGGGCTCAGGCACAAGACCGTATGTATTTTGTAGTCTGCAAAACACGGATCTGCAAAAAATATGGATGAAATCTGTTTTCATTCTGTATTTTGTGGCACGGAACAGCTGGTCCCTAATAGAACAGTCCTATCCTTGTCCGTTATGGAAACGGAACGCACACAGACTAACCTCCATATTTTTTAGGACCCATTGAAATGAATGATTACGCATACGGTCTGCAAAAAAAACCTGAACGGACACGGAAAGAAAATACGTTCGTGTGCATGAGCCCTTACCTTTGAGATGCCCCTGTTGCTATTTATTGTGGCATGTCAGGGATTCATCTGCTGGGATCAGAGTTATCTCCAATCCTGACAGTGAGAGCTGGGTCCCAGCTGTATAATACAGCTGGGACCCACAAACAATGGTGCAGGCATATAATTACTGCACAGAGTGTTAACTATGATAATAATAATGATACATCACAGAGTGGGAAGTGGTTATCTAGGACTATCAAGGCAAGAATATGGCTGTCATACTGTTTTTCCAATTCTACACCTACTATCATGAGGAGTACCCTCACAGCAGCAGTAAACTGATAATGACCAGTAAACTGACAATCACCTATCTATATAGGACGTACTGTCATTTGCTTTGACTGCTACTGAAAAACATAATTTTGTATTTAATTCTCAATGGCTGAAAATGAAGTTTTTAAAACTCATATACCCCTCCAAATACTACTTTTTGATTTTTTGAGTGTGCCTATAAACAAGACCTCAATATATTGCAAGAAAATTTAGACTAGAACCTTCAGAATCACAGGTGCGTATCCATGAAGCAAACATAATTACAAAAAACTAAATATATTGAGGATAGCACCTCTTTTAGACTGAACACGCCCATCTACCTGGGACTTCTGAGCAAAGTACGTTTGTAGCTGGTTCCTACACTGCCCTGAATATTGTAGGCTTAAGTAAGTCCAAAGTGAGGCAGTATATTTAGTTATAGGGACTAGAGTTGAGCGGACACCTGGATGTTCGGGTTTGGCAGGTTCGGCCGAACTTGCAAAATAAAATTCGGCTTCGGGACCCGAACTTGACCCTGAACCTAAACCCCATTGAAGTCAATAGGGACACGAACTTTTGGGCACTAAAATGGCTCTAAAATAGTCCTGGAAAGGGCTAGAGGGCTGCAAAAGGCATCAAAATGTGCTTAAGAGCATGACAACTGTTCTGCAAAACAAATGTGGATAGGGAAATGACTTAAAATAACATAAAATACAGAAAAATTAAAAGTAACAATCTGGATCTAGGAGTAGGAGGTTGAGGAGGCGGTGGATAGGTGGATGTGGCGGTGTAGGTTGACGTGGCGGTGTAGGTGGAAGCGGCGGTGAAGGAGGAATAGGTAGCCAACACTGATTTGTGTTAATTTTTATTTTTAAATTGGGGTATCCCCCAAAATATTGGGACATATAACAAAATAAAACAAAGAGTAAGTGCACTTGAGTACAAGAATGGATGGTTGAGGCTGGTATAAATGTCTATTCTGCACAAGGTACGGACAAGTCCTGTGGGATCCATGCCTGGTTCATTTTAATAAACGTAAGCTTGTCTACATTGGCTGCGGCCTGTGATAATGCTCTCTGCCGTGCTAAACACACGTTCACACTATACACTGTACGCAGGGCAGGTCAGCACCTCCAAGGCTGACAAAGCTTTTCCACATTTTGGCCATGCTAACCCTGCCTTCTCAGGTGCTGGTGGTGCCCCAGCTGCGTTGCCGACCTCTTTCTCCTCCTCTGCCTTCGCCTTGTGCTTCCACTGTGCCCCCGCTGTCAGGTGGGAATGCTATCATCAGCGTGCGCTTGTAGTCGCGCATCTTCCATCCAGTAACAGATGTTTTCACTAAATTTAGTTCCCTGTCAGCAATGCAGAGCAGGGGTTCATTCACGGCAAAAGGGGGTTCATGTCACCCAAAAATAGAACAGAGGATTTTGAGAGATTTAGGCCCCTGTCACCCAGGCACAGCAGGGGTTCATTCACGGCAAAAGGGGGTTCATGTCACCCAGAAATAGAACAGAGGATTTTGAGAGATTTAGGCCCCTGTCACCCAGGCACAGCAGGGGTTCATTCACAGCAAAAGGGGGTTCATGTCACCCAGCAATAGAACAGAGGATTTTGAGAGATTTAGGCCGCTGTCACCCAGGCACAGCAGGGGTTCATTCACGGCAAAAGGGGATCATGTCACCCAGCAATAGAACAGAGGATTTTGAGAGATTTAGGCCGCTGTCACCCAGGCACAGCAGGGGTTCATTCACGGCAAAAGGGGATCATGTCACCCAGCAATAGAACAGAGGATTTTGAGAGATTTAGGCCCTTGTCACCCAGGCACAGCAGGGGTTCATTCATGGCAAAAGGGGGTTCATGTCACCCAGCAATAGAACAGAGGATTTTCAGAGATTTAGGCCCCTGTCAGCAATGCAGAGCAGGGGTTCATTCGCGGCAAAAGGGGGTTCATGTCACCCAGCAATAGAACAGAGGATTTCGAGAGATTTAGGCCCCTGTCACCCAGGCACAGCAGGGGTTCATTCACGGCAAAAGGGGGTTCATGTCACCCAGCAATAGAACAGAGGATTTTGAGAGATTTAGGCCCCTGTCACCCAGGCACAGCAGGGGTTCATTCACGGCAAAAGGGGATCATGTCGCCCAGCAATAGAACAGAGGATTTTGAGTGATTTAGGCCCCAGTCACCCAGGCACAGCAGGGGTTCATTCATGGCAAAAGGGGGTTCATGTCACCCAGCAATAGAACAGAGGATTTTGAGAGATTTAGGCCCCTGTCACCCAGGCACAGCAGGGGTTCATTCACGGCAAAAGGGATTTCATGTCACCCAGCAATAGAACAGAGGATTTTGAGAGATTTAGGCCCCTGTCAGCAATGCAGAGCAGGGGTTCATTCATGGCAAAAGGGGGTTCATGTCACCCAGCAATAGAACAGAGGATTTTGAGAGATTTAGGCCCCAGTCACCCAGGCACAGCAGGGGTTCATTCACAGCAAAAGGGGGTTCATGTCACCCAGCAATAGAACAGAGGATTTTGAGAGATTTAGGCCCCTGTCACCCAGGCACAGCAGGGGTTCATTCACGGCAAAAGGGGGTTCATTTCACCCAGAAATAGAACAGAGGATTTTGAGAGATTTAGGCCCCTGTCACCCAGGCACAGCAGGGGTTCATTCACGGCAAAAGGGGGTTCATGTCACCCAGCAATAGAACAGAGGATTTTGAGAGATTTAGGCCCCTGTCACCCAGGCACAGCAGGGGTTCATTCACGGCAAAAGGGGGTTCATGTCACCCAGCAATACAACAGAGGATTTTGAGAGATTTAGGCCCCTGTCACCCAGGCACAGCAGGGGTTCATTCACGGCAAAAGGGCGATCTTGTCACCCAGCAATAGAACAGAGGATTTTGAGAGATTTAGGCCCCTGTCACCCAGGCACAGCAGGGGTTCATTCACGGCAAAAGGGGGTTCATGTCACCCAGCAATAGAACAGAGGATTTTGAGAGATTTAGGCCCCTGTCACCCAGGCACAGCAGGGGTTCATTCACGGCAAAAGGGGGTTCATGTCACCCAGCAATACAACAAAGGATTTTGAGAGATTTAGGCCCCTGTCACCCAGGCACAGCAGGGGTTCATTCACGGCAAAAGGGGGTTCATGTCACCCAGCAATACAACAAAGGATTTTGAGAGATTTAGGCCCCTGTCACCCAGGCACAGCAGGGGTTCATTCACGGCAAAAGGGCGATCTTGTCACCCAGCAATAGAACAGAGGATTTTGAGAGATTTAGGCCCCTGTCACCCAGGCACAGCAGGGGTTTGTATACGCCAAAAATGGTAAAATCTCACTCGACAATTGAAAAAAAATTTTTTTTCAATTTAGTGCACTAAAATTGACACTTTTTTAAATTAAAATGGCTCTAAAATAGTCCTTGAAAAGGCTAGAGGGATGTAAAAGGCAGTAAAATGTGCTTAAGAGCCTGGCAACTGCTCTGCAAACAAATGTGGATAGGGAAATAACTTAAAATGAAATAAAATAACTAAAAATTGCAAATTATTAACCTGCAACTCAGAGAAGGAGGTGGATATGGAGTCGGAGGTTGAGGAGGCGGTGAATGTGGTGTTGTAGGTGGAGGCAGCAATAGAGGAGGAACAGGTAGCCAACAATGTTTTTTTATTTTTTTATTGGGGTAGGTAGCCCCCAAAATATTGGGACAAATAAAAAAAAAGAAAACATGAATCATTGCACTTGAGTACAAGAATGTATGTTTGATGGTGGTATAAATGTCTATTTTTCTGCACAAGGTACAGACAAGTCTTGTGGGATTCAAGCCTGGTTTATTTTAATGAACGTGAGCTTGTCCACGTTGGCAGTGGACAGGCGGCTGCGTCTGTCTGTAATGACGCCTCCTGCCGTGCTAAATACACGTTCAGAGAGTACACTGGCTGCAGGGCAGGCCAGCACCTCCAAGGCATACAGGGCAAGCTCTGGCCATGTGGACAATTTGGAGACCCAAAAGTTGAATGGGGCAGAACCATCAGTCAGTACGTGTAGGCGTGTGCACAGGTACTGTTCCACCATGTTGTTCAAATGCTGCCTCCTGCTAACACGCTCCATATCAGCAGTTGGGGCCGGTTGTTGCGGCGAGGTGACAAAGCATTTCCACATGTCGGCCATGCTAACCCTGCCTTCTGAGGTGCTGGCGCTGACACAGCTGCGTTGGCGACCTCTTCCTCCTCCCCTGCCTTCGCCTTGTGCTTCCACTTGTCCCCCGACGTCAGTCGGGAATGCTCTCAGGAGTGCGTCTACCAGCGTGCGCCTGTAGTCGTGCGTCTTCCGATCACGCTCCAGTGAGGGAATTAAGGACGGCACATTGTCTTTGTAACGGGGATCCAGCAGGGTGGCCACCCAGTAGTCAGCACACGTTAAACTGTGGGCAACTCTGCAGTCGTTGTGCAGGCACTGCAGCATGTAGTCGCTCATGTGTGCCAGGCTGCCCAGAGGTAAGGACAAGCTGTCCTCTGTGGGAGGCGTATCGTCTGCGTCCTCCGTATCCCCCCAGCCATGCACCAGTGATGGGCCCGAGCTGCGTTGGATACCAACCCGCTGTGAACATCACAGCTTCATCCCCATCCTCCTCCTCGTCCTCCAGTAGTGGGTCCTGGCTGGCCAAATTTTTACCTGGCCTCTGCTGTTGCAAAAATCTTCTTTCTGAGCCACTTCTAAAAGACTGGCCTGAAAGTGTTAGAGATGACCCCTCTTCCTCCTCCTCGTCCTGGGCCACATCCTCTTCCATCATCGCCCTAAGTGTTTTCTCAAGGAGACATAGAAGTGGTATTGTAACGCGGATAACGGCATCATCACCACTGGCCATGTTGGTGGAGTACTGGAAACTGCGCAACAGGGCACACAGGTCTCGCATGGAGGCCCAGTCATTGGTGGAGAAGTGGTGCTGTTCCGCAGTGCGACTCACCCGTGCGTGCTGCAGCTGAAACTCCACTGTGGCCTGCTGCTGCTCGCACAGTCTCTCCAGCATGTGCAAGGTGGAGTTCCACCTGGTGGGCACGTCGCATATGAGGCGGTGAGCGGGAAGGCCGAAGTTACGCTGTAGAGCAGACAGCCGAGCGGCGGCAGGATGAGAACGCCGGAAGCGCGCACAGACGGCCCGCACTTTATGCAGCAGCTCAGACATGTCAGGGTAGTTGTGAATGAATTTCTGCAACACCAAATTCAGCACATGCGCCAGACAAGGGATGTGCGTCAAACCGGCTAGTCCCAGAGCTGCAATGATATTTTGCCCATTATTGCACACCACCAGGCCGGGCTTGAGGCTCACTGGCAGCAACCACTCGTCGGTCTGTTGTTCTATACCCCGCCACAACTCCTGCGCGGTGTGGGGCCTGTCCCCCAAACACATTAGTTTCAGAATGGCCTGCTGACGTTTACCCCTGGCTGTGCTGAAGTTGGTGGTGAAGGTCTGTCGCTGACCGGATGAGGTGGTAGAAGAGGAGGAGGAAGCCGAGTAGGAAGAGGAGGCAACAGGAGGCAAAGAATGATGCCCTGCGATCCTTGGCGGTGGAAGGACGTCCGCCAAACAGCTCTCCGCCTGGGGCCCAGCCGCCACTACATTTACCCAGTGTGCAGTTAGGGAGATATAGCGTCCCTGGCCGTGCTTACTGGTCCACGTATCTGTGGTTAGGTGGACCTTGCCACAGATGGCGTTGCGCAGTGCACACTTGATTTTATCCGATACTTGGTTGTGCAGGGAAGGCACGGCTCTCCTGGAGAAGTAGTGGCGGCTGGGAGCGACGTACACAGCAAGCGACATGAGCTGTTTGAAGCTGTCCATCTCCACCAGCCTGATGTCACGGCCTATGGTGTGTTTTGTGACACTTTCCTTCACTTGCTGTTGCCCGTGGCAATGTGTGGTGTTGTGTGCATGTGGTGGCAGTGTCTCGGCCTTCTGGCTGTTTCCCAGGCGGTAACAGGTGGAGTGTGATAGTTGTGTGTACACTTCCCCTTTAAGTGGCTTCTATCCCTTGCCTGGTGTTGGAAGGGTTAATTCCCTTTCTAGTGTGTGAACACTGGGTGTGTCTGTGTGTGGGTGTGGCTACTTGGGCTATTTAGCCCCTGCTGGATGCCGGAATCTGAGGGGTACTCCAGCCATGTGTTTATGCTGGAGTCATCCTCCTGGTATTATACCATCTATCCAATGAGGGTCACCCTTGTGGTCATAAGATATGTTTAGACATTGTTGTTATTATATGTCTAGTGGTGTCTCTATGTTTATTGCAGCTTATGGTCCTGGGTTCCTGTGTGATGTGTGGTGTATGCTGTGTCCTTTTGTGTTTGGGCTGGACATTAACACTTGTGCACGGGTTCCTGGCTGTGTGTCTGTGACAGGTAGGTGTGGTACTAGTTTCACTACCTGCCATTGCCATATGCTGTACATGTTCCCCTTTCCTCGCAGCTTGGCCAGTGAGACTCCTGTTCGTCCGTGATGTGGAGGAACAGGTCGTCTTACCCTGCTCCTAGTCCAAGGCTATCCTGAAGGCTAGTAGGGACCCTAGGTTCCGGAGTATGAGCCCTCCTACCATCAGGGTCGGCTCATATGGTTAGGAGTCAGGGTCAGAGTTAGGGACGCACTAGGAGGTGACCTGCTCCCTAATCCTGTTGTCCTGGCCTAGCAGCTACCCTTTCACATTGACACAGCACGGCTGAGGGTTTCCCCCACTCTCAGCCGTGACACCTGAATGACAGCATTTCAAAGGCCAGCAGTTTAGAAATGCTGGCATTCAGGCCCAGGGATCGAGGGTGGCTAGGTGGGAATTTACGCTTTCTCTCAAAGGTTTGTGAGATGGAGATCTGAATGCTTCCGTATGACATGGTGGAGATGCTTGGTGACGGAGGTGGTGTTGTTGGTGGCACATCCTCTGTTTGCTGGGCGGCAGGTGCCAACGTTCCTCCAGAGGCGGAGGAAGAGGCCGAGGCAGCAGCAGAAGAGGGAGCAGGAAGGGCCTGAGTCCTTTCTTGGTTTTGAAGGTGCTTACTCCACTGCAGCCCGTGTCTCGCATGTAGATGCCTGGTCATGCAGGTTGTGCTAAGGTTCAGAACGTTAATGCCTCGCTTCAGGCTCTGATGGCACAGCGTGCAAACCACTCGGGTCTTGTCGTCAGCACATTGTGTGATGAAGTGCCATGCCAGGGAACTCCTTGAAGCTGCCTTTGGTGTGCTCGGTCCCTGGTGACGGTGGCCAGTAGCAGACAAACTGTTTTGGCGATGGCTGCTCTGCTTTTGCACCCTGCTCCCGCTTTTGCTACGCTTTTGGCTCGGTCTCACCACTGCCTCTTCCTCCTAACTCTGAAAGTCAGTGGCACGACCTTCATTCCATGTGGGGTCTAGGACCTCATCGTCCCCTGCATCGCCTTCCACCCAGTCTTCCTCCCTGACCTCCTTTTCGGTCTGCACACTGCAGAAAGACGCAGCAGTTGGCACCTGTGTTTCGTCATCATCAGAGACGTGCTGAGGTGGTATTCCCATGTCCTCATCAGGAAATATAAGTGGTTGTGCGTCAGTGCATTCTATGTCTTCCACCCCTGGGGAAGGGCTAGGTGGATGCCCTTGGGAAACTCTGCCAGCAGAGTCTTCAAACAGCATAAGAGACTGCTGCATGACTTGAGGCTCAGACAGGTTCCCCGATATGCACGGGGGTGATGTGACAGACTGATGGGCATGGGTTTCAGGAGCCACCTGTGCGCTTTCTGCAGAAGACAGGGTGGGAGATAATGTGAACGTGCTGGATCCACTGTCAGCCACCCAATTGACTAGCGCCTGTACTTGCTCAGGCCTTACCATCCTTAGAACGGCATTAGGCCCGACCAAATATCGCTGTAGATTCTGGCGGCTACTGGGACCTGAGGTAGTAGGTTCAGTAGGACGTGTAGCTGTGGCAGAACGGCCACTTCCTCTCCCTGCACCAGAGGCTCCACCAACACCACTACCACGACCATGACCGTGTCCCTTATTTGATGTTTGCCTCATAGTTAGCGTTCACAAAGCAAAGTAAAAAGTGGTTAAGTATGTTAAAAATAATTAACCGCAAATATAAACCCTGATGTAGGGTATTGCACTCTATATTTTTTTTTTTAACTCTATATGACAGCGGTATTTACAGTCACTTATGCACATCTTATCCCTGATGTGCAGTATATCAGAGGCTTTTTTCACCCCAGTAACCAAAAAGCCGTATTTCTGGCCTAAATGTGACACTCACTTATGCACGTGTAATCCCAGATGTGCAATATATTAGAGGCTTTTTTCACCCCAGTAACCAAAAAGCCATATTTCTGTCCTAAATGTGACAGTCACTTATGCTTGTCAAATCCTAGATGTGCAGTATATCAGAGGCTTTTTTCACCCCAGTAACCAAAAAGCCGTATTTCTGGCCTAATTGTGACAGTCACTTATGCCCGTGTAATCCCAGATGTGCAATATATTAGAGGCTTTTTTCACCCCAGTAACCAAAAAGCCGTATTTATGGCCAAAATGTGACAGTCACTTATGCTTGTCTAATACCAGATGTGCAGTATATTAGAGGATTTTTTCACCCTAACCAAAAAGCTGTATTTCTGTCCTAAATGTGACAGTCACTTATGCACGTGTAATCCCAGATGTGCAGTATATTAGAGGCTTTGTTCACCCTAACCAAAAAGCTGTATTTCTGTCCTAAATGTGACAGTCACTTATGCTTGTCTAATCCCAGATGTGCAGTATATTAGAGGGTTTTTTCACCACAGTATGCCAAAGCTGTATTTCTGGACTTGCATATAGCCTATGCTGGTGCACTATCGTTGCATAAAATGGCTGCCGATCATGTATTGATATTGACTAACTGAAGAAAAAAAAGTTCATTTTCAGCAGTAGTTGGCTCAGGGCAGGCTTAAAAATATTGTGCACTGCACCCACAAAACACTTTTTCTTTAGATCGCTGAGTACATAAACCAGTTCTTGATAAGATTTCTCCCTGATCTCTCCCTCACAGCAGCTGCAGCCTCTCCCTACACTAATCCGAGCAGAGTGACGGGCGGCGCTACGTGACTCCAGCTTAAATAGAGGCTGGGTCACATGCTGCAGTTGGCCAATCACAGCCATGCCAATAGTAGGCATGGCTGTGATGGCCTTTTGGGGCAAGTAGTATGATGCTTGTTGATTGGCTGCTTTGCAGCCTTTCAAAAAGCGCCATAAAAATCGCCGAACACCGAACCCGAACTTTTACGTAAATGTTCGAGTCCGGGTGCCGAAAACCCTAAAGTTCGGTATGGACCCGAACTTTACAGTTCGCATTCGCTCAACTCTAGTAGGGACTCATCTGCGGAAGCCACCTTGATGCCTGGTAGATGGGCCCGACACATATGTGCGCTAAGAGCTTCCATTATTCATTTATAGTCGGTATTGTACCATTTTTATCTATAATGACCCCCATTTCTTAGCTCTATTGTTTGTATATATAACGGTGTGTAGCCTTTTTGGTTTTTTTTATAAACAAGACCTATCACTAGTAGCAGCATGTTATTTTTTTTGTAGATCATTTGTCCCATAAAAGTATATATTTTCTAAATGCTTGATTAACAAAAATGTAAATAAAACCTGTGTATACTTCCTGTGCCCTGTATGCAAATGCCATGACTCCCTGTTGGATTCAGGTCTAGGCTTCCAGGTTAGGTGAAGCCTGGCATGCTTAGTGGTTTCCCACAACCCCCCTCCCCAATGCAGTATATGGAGTCCCTTGACGGTTTTCTCAAATTGTAGCATGCTCTGGGTGTGGCATTTTTCAAGCATTTTTCACCAGACTTTGGAATAAAACATGAAAAAAATCTAAAACACCTCCAAGTATAACATTGTGTAGCTAAAACCACCACCCCAAAAATGCTTTTAAAAATGTAGAAATTTCATGGTGTTTTATAGAAGCCATAAACAAGCACTAGCCTGTTTTCATGGGTTTGTAGTCTTGTAGGCTTGGCCATTGTAGCAGCAAGTAAGAAAACTCATTCTGAATACCTAAGCCCCAACAGTTTAGGGTCATGTTGTGTAATCTCTAAAGGTATATAGCTGTATGAAAAAAAAAGTACTTTATCCCTTTTAGTGTGACAAAAGGGGTTATTTGTCAAAACTGGTGCTAGGGAAAACGGGCTTAATCAGATGGACCTTTTCATTTTCCAAAGAAGCTGTGAAAAATGAAAGGTGGAATGTGATAGGTTGCTATGGGTAACTAAGCCAGTTTTCCTTAGCGCCAGTTTTACTTAGCACCAGTTTTGATAAATGTTCCCCTAAGTGTCAATGAGATTGGCTTTGTACTATTTTAGTTTTTTGTTTTATTTTAGTTTTGTTGATTAGCTGTTATAGTTCATGAACTGGAACGCTTCAACTGTAATTCTTATGTGAAAACTGTTACAGTTTTCTCTCCTTATCACTTTGTTGTTACATGTTTATGTTATAAAACTGTAGACATTTTAAAAACTGTTAAATGTAAAAAATAAAAATAAAAAACATTATATCCATATATCCAATATACTGTATGTTCTGGAATTAGAGACCAGACACATTGTTAAAATGTCACCCAGAACTTTGCACTTATTTGCCTTCATGCAATTTTGCATCAAACTATACATTTTATCCCTATGATTCTATCTACAGCAGGCATGCTCAACCTGCGGCCCTCCAGCTGTTGCAAAACTACAACTCCCAGCATGCCTTTACAGCCTACAGCAGGGCATTGTGGGATTTGTAGTTTTACAACAGCTAGAGGGCCGCAGGTTGAGCATGCCTGATCCACATTATGGGCCATGAAAAACAGAGAGACAAGCTGTGGTAATATAAATATCAAAATGATTGTTGGAATAGTCACCCCTTCCTTGACATTCTTGTAGTGGTTTATAACATCATCCATGTCCCTTCCAAAAGCCAGTCCAGGAGATTGTAGCAATAAAATCTGTAAAATGGAACCACTTCACAGACATCAGAGAGCCCTATCATAAAACCTAGAGATAGAGTTAGGATCCTGCCTAAACCCTTCATAGACCTGACAGAACCATTAGAGGGGTTATAAAAAGGCTAGCATCCTCCCCAGCCGAGATCATACATAAAACCCCAACAATCCGATATACATCAAAAAATACTTGCTTCCTCATTAGAACTCTGGCCATTTATCAGCTTCTACTGTATCAACGTCGATTTGATCACAGCTCAGTAACAGGGAGCAATTAAAGAATTTACTCAAGAATGCCATTACTCCCTTCATGTTTGGTATACATGGGCACGGGGCATTATAACAGATTGGATGGAGGTAATACGAAGTTGGTAGGAAGCCTGCAAGAAAAGATTTCTTAATAGAAAGATTTTGTGGCAGAACTGGTGTGCAGCAGATATCGTGAAAAAACCCTTTGCAAAAAACACATGTATGTGTATGACTGTACCACAGTCCAATTGCAGCGGATCACGTCACAGCCATTGAGAAAAAAACTGCTCACCTTCTCCCTGGCTGTGACACTCTCCGCTGTGATTGGACCCTGCCACAGCCAGGGAGAAAGAGACGCCCACTGAGAAAAGCTGAAGTCTCCTCCTCCCTGTACCGTTGCTATTAATTAGCATACCAGGCGCCAAAACAGAATGGGGGGCACATTGGCACAATAGAGGAGCATATGAACAACAGTAGTGATATGATATCTACTGAACATCAGCTACAGTGTGAAGTATTGCTTTTATAAAGTAAAAATTTGTGAAAGGTTCTCTTTAATGGATAAAAAAAGGTAGCGGATCTGCGCAAACTAGACAAGTTGTAAAGGTGAAACAATCAAAAGTGCAGTCTGTCAGTATATGCTCAACACAACTTACAAAGTCTGCGTGCTGTTTCTTAGCCATAACCCAATTTTCATCTTCAAAAAAGAGCCCACTATTAAAGATAAAATGGTGCATAGTTGTTTACGTAAAGACTAGGGTTGGTCGAGCTTGGGTTCTCGAGTAGAAGACCTCGGGACAATGGAAGTCAATGGGAGAACCTGAGCATTAAACCAGGCACCCACTGCTCTGAAGAGGGGAGTGTGTCTGGTTCATAGTAAAAGGACAGAAATTGATGGAAACACCACTGAAATGGTTCGGGAACAGCATGGGGAGGATGTCTGGATGCATCTTGGACTCCCAGGTCGTTGCTGGGAACGATGTTGTCCGAGTAGTACGCCACTACAGACTGACAATAATACGCACCAGACCGAAGATAAAATCGATTTTAGAGGAAAAATTGTTAGGAATCATTCTTTCCTGTATATTTACTTGTATATAAAGTGCAAGTACTGCCAAAAATTACAAGGAAGAGGCACTCTGGTACAACCTGTATATCACATAATGGAGGGCCTCATTCACATTGTGGTACAATTGTTCAGGTAGTGGACTCCTACACTCATGAAGCCTATGCACTTAGGGAAAGGGCTGCCAAAAATTACAAGGAACAGGCACTCCAATACACCCTATATTACACATAAAGGAGCGCATCATACACACCCATGAAAAATTATGATTGATAGCCTGCTGGTGACCCTCTAAAACATTAGGGGTGAGGGCCTGCTGCTGAGCTGACCATCTAAAAATTTTTGTGGGGTAGGGCCTGCTGCCGAGCTGACCATCTAAAAATTTAAGGGTGAGGGTCTGCTTCTTAGCTAACCCTGTAAAACATTATGGTTGAGGGCCTGCTGATGACCCTCAAAAACATTATGGGTGAGGGCCTGCTGGTGACCCTCTAAAACATTAAGGATGAGGGCCCGCTGCTGAGCTGTTGGAACTGCTGTGTGTTCCCCTCGTCTCCTCTCCTTGGTTGGCCAAGGAACTACATACTCTGCAGCCAGTGTTGCCAGCTGGACATTTTTGGAGCAGTTTTTCCACAAGGACCTTCTGGTTTTGCACCATTTTTCTCGTCCTCTCCACCAGAGGAATGAGAGATGAGCAGTTCTCTTTGTAGCGGGGGTCGAGAAGGGTGAACAACCAGTAATCGGTGTTGGCCAAAATGCATACAATGTGAGGGTCACAGGAAAGGCAGCCTAACATAAAGTCAGCCATGTGTGCCAGAGTCCCAACAGACAAGACTTCGCTGTCCTCATCAGGAGGATGACTCTCAATCTCCTCATCCTCTTCCTCCTCTTCTACCCATCCACGCTGAACAGATGGAATAAAACTTCCATGGGTACTACCCTCTGTAACGGAGGCAAACGTCTCCTGCTCCTCCTCCTCCTCCTGCTCATCATCCAATTCGCGCCAAGAAGACGAACTGAGGGTGGTCTGGCTATCACCCTGTGTACTTTTTCCCCCCATTTCCACCTCTTCCACATGCAAAGCGTCCGCCTTAATTGTGAGCAGCAAGCATTTGAGTAGACACAGAAGTGGGATGGTTACGCTGATAATAGCATTATCGCCGCTCACTATCTGTGTTGATTCTTTAAAGTTGCGTAAAACCTCACAAAGGTCAGACATCAATGCCCACTCGACACTTGTGAAGAGCGGAAGCTGACTGGAAAGGCGACGTCCATGTTGCAGCTGGTATTCCACTACTGCCCTCTGCTGCTCACAAAGCCTGGCCAACATGTGAAACGTCGAGTTCCAGCGTGTGCTCACGTCGCACAACACTGGGTGAGCTGGCAATTGCAAGCGCTGCTGCAGCGTTGCCAGACCAGCGGAAGCTGTCGATGACTTGGGGAAATGTGCACACACGGGGCGCACCTTCACCAGAAGCTCAGGAAAATTGGGTTAGGTTTTGAGAAACTACTGAACCACTAGTGTAGTGTCCCACCAGGTAAAGGTGGGCGCTACACAAGGGTTAACATGTCTTTTGCATTAATGTGATGTTTAATATGCATTTCCTTGTGTTATCTGGGTGTCAGGCCTGTTAGGGTGTAGTTTAGCCTCCTAGACGTTAGAGGGAGCTAGAGAGCCCTAAGTATATATAGGTAGGCCCAGACAGGGGAGAGTTAGTTCATTCCAGGTGGCTAGAAGAGTAATGTAATCAGCCTGTAGATAAAGTGAGCCTCAGTTAGCTCAGAAGATTACCCCAGTAGAAGAGATGTGCCTCCTGGGAGCAACCTGCAGCATCCCTCAAAGTAAGGACAATACAGCAAGTTCAGATAAGTAACTTGATGAGCAGAGGGACTTTAATATAAAGCAAGAGCCAATACTGGAGGAAGGATTTATATACCAAGGATTAAAGCCACCATTTAGGCACGGGCCTTGGGATCCAGCCAGCTAGAATAGCTGAAGGGGATAGTGCAGCATAGACCTGCTAAGCATTAACTTTATACCCTCCAAGTATCTTGCAAGATTATGCCTGCCATATTGTGAAATAAACCTGCTTGTGGAGTATTGTTACAAGGGACATCATTATCATCTGTATGTACAAAGTTGGACTGTTTCCAACTAAAGCAACGTTTGGTTTACCATACCAGCTGTGTACCTATATTACTACTTCTATAAATCGGTGTGCCACCGTTACAGGCACTGGCGTCACGATCCTTAAAGGGACCTTGCCTCAGGCACTCAAAACACCTGCAACATCCAGGGCACCTCACCCAACATCAGGCCAGGTCTCTCCATGCAGAGTGTGCCCCAGAGGAATTTGTGTCTACCTCTCGTTCACTGCCGCATGCCTGCCCAGGGTTCTCCTCCAAAAAGTGAGTAACCCTCGATTTCCCATAACCGTGACCTCACTATCGCTATACCCTGCAGGTCTGGCATGCTGCACTAGGTTGAACATGTGGGCTAGGCATGGCATGGTATGTGTGTGAGCTTGCCGAGCTCTAAAGCCGCTACCAAGTTACGGCCATTATCAGTCACAACCATGCCTGGTTGTAGGTTGAGTGGGGAGAGCCACAGCTTAGTCTGCTCCCTTATCCCCTGCCACAGCTCTGTGGCGGTGTGCTTTTTGTCACCTAAGCAGATCAGTTTAAGCACGGCCTGTTGCAGCTTCCCCACTGCAGTGCTACACTGCTTACAGCTACTGACTGATGGCTGACTGGTTCTGCAAGATGATAATTCAGAGGTGGAAGTGGAGGAGGAGGGAGAGGAGGAGAAGGGGTGGTTGCAGCCACTAACGTAAGTGGTGGCAGAAACCCTGATGGAAGTAGGGCCCGCAATCCTTGGCGTCGGTAGCACCTGTTCCATCCCATGGTACGACTCGCTGTCACGGAACCATGAACTAGACGTACAACAAGAGATAAGTGAAAATAAGAAGGCTTTATTGAAAATAAAGCTGTAAAGCAAAAGTCCAAACGGATGGTGAAACCGAGCAGAGTCTTTGCGAAGCCAGAGGTCAGGAACCAGAAGGGTAGTCAGACGAAGCCAGGATCAGGAACCAGCAGGGTAGTCAGACGAAGCCAGGATCAGGAACCAGCAGGGTAGTCAGACGAAGCCAGGATCAGGAACCAGCAGGGTAATCAGACGAAGCCAGGATCAGGAACCAGAAGCAGCAGCAGTCTTAGAAGCATGTGAACACAAGAGGACCAAGCAAGGAACTGAAGCCACAGACCTCCTATATATATGAGCTAGGCATCCAGCTCCTCCCAGGGGAAGGAGGAGCCGCAGGGTGGAAGGCTACAAGAAACCCAGAAACCAAGATGGCCGCCAGCACATGTCAAACGAAGGAGAGCAGCAAGCAGGTAAGACCATGACAGTACCTCCCCCTCAAGGGCCCCTCCTCCGCGGAGCACAAAACGGTTTCTGAGGGAAGCGTGCGTGGAAGGCTCGGAGCAAGGCAGGAGCATGGACATCTGCGGAGGGAACCCAGGAACGCTCCTCTGGACCATAACCACGCCAATGGACCAAAAACTGCAACCGACCGCGGACCAGGCGTGAGTCCAGGATATTGCTCACCTCATATTCCTCACGATTGCCCACTTGGACCGCACGAGGCCGAGGAACCGAGGAAGTGAAACGATTACACACCAGTGGCTTCAACAGGGAGACATGAAACACGTTGGAGATCCGCATGCCAGGAGGAAGCGCAAGGGCATAGGCTACCGGGTTTACCCTGCGAAGCACTCGGAAGGGACCAACAAAGCGAGGCGCCAGCTTGGGAGTGGGCACTCGAAGGTTGAGGTTGCGGGTGGACAACCATACACGGTCTCCGACCTGGTAGGAAGGAGCAGGCGCTCGTCTGCGATCAGCCTGGAGTCTCTGGCGCTGCGCAGAGACCTCAAGGGACTTCTGGATCTGTACCCAAGAAGCACGTAGGACGGAAAGGTGATCCTCCACAGCCGGAATATCCTGGGGAGAGAATACCTCCGGTAACACGGCAGGTTGGAACCCATAATTGGCCATGAAGGGAGACGTCCCAGAGGAAGAGTTCACCGCCGTGTTCCTGGCAAACTCAGCCCAAGGCAGGAGGTCAACCCAATTGTCTTGGTGATCGGAGACATAGCAACGAAGGAATTGCTCCAAGGCCTGATTGGATCGTTCTGCGGCCCCATTGGACTGAGGGTGGTAGGCCGAGGAGAAGGAGAGATGAATCCCCAACTGGGAGCAAAAGGCGCGCCAGAACCTGGACACAAACTGACTCCCCCGATCCGACACAATCTCCTTAGGCAAACCGTGCAACCGGAAGACCTCCCTGGCAAAAATCGTGGCCAACTCTTGTGCAGAGGGTAACTTCTTGAGAGGAACACAGTGGCACATTTTGGAAAACCGATCCACAATCATGAGAATGACCGTATGGCCTCGGGATGCAGGGAGGTCCACAATGAAATCCATCCCCAGGTGTGACCATGGGCGCTCCCCGGTGGCTATGGGTTGCAGAAGGCCCAACGGAAGGTGCCGAGGGGACTTACTCTGGGCACAAACGGAGCATGCCGCTACATATGCGGCGATGTCGGAACGTAGGGAAGGCCACCAGAACAGACGTGAAACAGCCCAGGACAGCTGATTCTTTCCAGGATGCCCCGCGGTCTTGGAGTTATGGTAGGTTCGCAACAACCGAGTGCGCAACTCCTCAGGCACAAAACATCTGCCGTTGGGTCTCCCAGAGGGAGCACCAGATTGAGCCGCCAAAATCTGCTCACCCAGGGGAGAGGTCAGGCTGGTGCGAATGGCGGCCAGGATCTGATTCGGAGGTATGACCGAAGTCGGAATCGACTCCTCCCTGGACAGCTCGGAGTACTGCCGTGATAAGGCATCCGCCCTGATGTTCTTGGAACCGGGTAGGTAGGAGACCACGTAATTAAAACGTGACAAGAACAGAGCCCATCTGGCCTGACGTGGTGTCAATCTCTTGGCCTCAGAAAGGTAGGTCAGATTCTTATGGTCCGTCAGGATGAGAACCGGAACCACCGAACCCTCGAGCAAGTGCCTCCATTCTTTAAGGGCCTGCACGATGGCCAATAACTCCCTGTCACCAATCTGATAGTTGCACTCCGCGGAAGACAGTTTCCGGGAGTAAAACCCACAAGGAAGCAGAGGACCCTCTGGTGTTCTACGCTGAGACAGAAGGGCGCCTACTCCCGTCTCAGACGCGTCCACCTCGAGGACAAAGGGCAACCCAGGGTTGGGATGCGACAGAATCGGAGCCGACACAAAGGCGGACTTTAGGGCCTCAAAAGCTCGGATGGCCTCGAGCGGCCAGACCTGGGAATTACTGCCCTTCCTGGTGAGATCCGTGAGAGGCTTGGCCAGCATGGAAAAGTCCCTGATGAACTTCCGATAATAATTGGCGAAGCCCAAAAAGCGCTGCAGGGAACGAAGACCACTGGGCTGGGGCCACTGTAAGACAGCCGAAACCTTCTCAGGATCCATGGAGAACCCCTCAGCGGAAATGATGTAACCTAAGAAGGTTACCTGGGATCGGTGAAATTCGCATTTCTCAAGCTTACCGAACAGCTTGTTCTCTCGTAACCGTTGCAACACTCGTCTGACATCCAGAATGTGGGCCTCCATGGATTCAGAATATACCAAGATGTCATCCAAATAGACTACCACACACTGCTGCAACAGGTCACGGAAAACATCGTTGATGAATTCCTGAAAGACTGCGGGCGCATTGCACAACCCAAAGGGCATAACCAAGGATTCGTAATGACCGGTCCTGGTGTTAAACGCGGTCTTCCACTCATCGCCCGCCTTGATCCTTACCAGGTTATATGCCGCCCTGAGGTCGAGTTTGGTAAAGACCGTGGCCCCTTTAAGGCGATCGAACAGCTCGGAAATCAAGGGTATCGGGTAAGCGTTCTTGATCGTGATGCGATTGAGACCCCTGTAATCGATGCAAGGCCTCAACTCACCGCCCTTCTTTTTCACAAAGAAAAATCCAGCCCCTGCCGGGGACGAAGATTTGCGAATGTGTCCGCGTGAAAGCGCCTCCCTCACGTACTCCTCCATGGCCTCATTCTCCGCTACCGACAGTGGATAGACTTTGCCACGAGGAGGAACGGCACCAGATTGTAACTCTATGGCACAATCGTATGGGCGGTGCGGAGGTAGGGCAACCGCGCGCACCTTATCGAATACATCCCGGTACTCCTCGTATTCAGGAGGCAACAGAGAGTCCGAGGAAGTACACAGCAACTTGACAGACCCATGGATGCAACTAGCCCCACACTGCGGTGACCACGAGAGGATCTCGACCGATCTCCAATCGAAAGTCGGATTATGCTTCTGGAGCCAGGGTACCCCAAGACCACCGAGTAGTGTGGAGACGAAATAACCTGGAGGCAGACCGACTCTCTGTGAACGGCACCAATGGCTATCCCCACTGGAAGGGTCTCATGAGTCACGTGTGGCGGCAGAAGGGGTCTGCCGTCTATCGCCTCAAGGGCCAGTGGGGAACCTCGAGCCTGCAGAGGAATGGAATTGGCGGCAGCGAACACACTATCAATGAACAAACCACCAGCACCAGAGTCCACCAACGCCTGGGTCGTCACCGAGCCCCCGACCCAGGAGAGGACAACAGTGATCAGTGGTTTGTCAACACGGGAAACCGGGGACGAGGAGACTCCACCCAAGATCTGCCCTCGACAGGATCTCAGGGTACGAGCGTTTCCCGGACGGTTCGGACATGTCAACCGAAAATGCCCACCGAGACCACAGTACATGCATCGGCCCTCGCGTCTCCGGAGTGCCCTCTCCGTCTCGTACAGGCGAGCAAACCCCAGCTGCATGGGTTCACCCCCAGACAAGTCATCCCCAGGAGGCGTGGGAGGAGAGGGAGGCACGGGTGGGACAGCAAACGTAGGCACCAATCTGTTAGAAGACCTCCGCAGGTTCTCCTTAAAGGAAGGTCTCTCCCTGAGTCTGGTGTCAATCAAAATCAGGAAAGAGACTCGAGCTCAACTGGTAGGTCCTTAGCTGCAACCTCATCCTTCAAGGCATCCGAGAGACCATGAGAGAAAGCAGCGACCAGGGCCTCATTATTCCAGCCCACCTCTGCTGCCAGGGTACGAAACTCAATGGCGTATTCAGCTACGGATCGTGAACCCTGTCTGATGGACATAAGGAGCTTCGCAGCAGAGGCAGCACGAGCCGGCACATCGAATACCTTCCGAAGAGAAGCAACAAAACCGGAAAACTCGGCAACCACCGGATTGTTGTTCTCCCATAAAGGGCTGGCCCAGGCCAAGGCCTTGTCCGAGAGCAGCGAGATCAAGAAGCCCACCTTTGATCTCTCAGTAGGAAAGGCATGTGGCAGCAACTCGAAATAAATGCCCACCTGGTTAAGGAAACCTCGGCACTGAGTTGGCTCTCCCCCAAAGCGCTGTGGAAGAGGGGCAGAACCGGTCATACCCCGAAACACTGCAGGCGCAACAACAGGTGTCGGGGTAGACTCTGGCGCAACAACCGGAGCGGCAGTAGGAGCGAGCCCAGGAGCGACAACCGACCCATCGGCAACGGGAGCGAAATGAGCCGTGCGTTCAAGCAGGGTTTGCAACGCCACAGCGAACCGACCCAACAGGTGATCCTGCTGATCAAGTCTGGCAACCAGCGTGGGTAGCGAGGATGGCCCTGTACCGTCAGAATTCATGGCTTGGTCCTAATGTCACGGAACCATGAACCAGACGTACAACAAGAGATAAGTGAAAATAAGAAGGCTTTATTGAAAATAAAGCTGTAAAGCAAAAGTCCAAACGGATGGTGAAACCGAGCAGAGTCTTTGCGAAGCCAGAGGTCAGGAACCAGAAGGGTAGTCAGACGAAGCCAGGATCAGGAACCAGCAGGGTAGTCAGACGAAGCCAGGATCAGGAACCAGCAGGGTAGTCAGACGAAGCCAGGATCAGGAACCAGCAGGGTAATCAGACGAAGCCAGGATCAGGAACCAGAAGCAGCAGCAGTCTTAGAAGCATGTGAACACAAGAGGACCAAGCAAGGAACTGAAGCCACAGACCTCCTATATATATGAGCTAGGCATCCAGCTCCTCCCAGGGGAAGGAGGAGCCGCAGGGTGGAAGGCTACAAGAAACCCAGAAACCAAGATGGCCGCCAGCACATGTCAAACGAAGGAGAGCAGCAAGCAGGTAAGACCATGACACTCGCTCCGGGCCTCCACAACATTCACCCAGTGTGCCATCAGGGAAATGTAGCGTCCCTGGTCAAAAGCACTTGTCCATGAGTCAGTCGTTAAGTGGACCTTTCCAATAACTGTGTTGGTCAGGGCACGGGTGATGTTACGGGACACATGCTAGTGTAAGGCTGGGACTGCACACCATGAAAAATATTGGTGGCTGGGGACAGAGTACCGTGGGACATCTGCCGCCATCAGTGTCCACAAGCCTAAAGGGCAACATTTCCAGGGTCAGCAATTTGGAAAGGTGCACATTTAGTGCTGTGGTCTGTGGGTGGATGGCTGGGTATAGACATCTGTACACTGCACTGGGACACAGAAGTGGATGTGCTAGCTGATGGTGCTTGTGAAGGTCCAGATGCACGGCGGGAGGCATCCGGGCCTGCGTCTTGGACAGGGGATTGGCCAGCACGAAACACAGGGGAAGAGGAGGCAGTGGTGTGACCCGCAGACACTGGTTGTGGACCCTGGCATTCGGCCCACCTATCAGGGTGCTTTGATGCCATGTGGCTGATCATGCTGGTGGTTGTGAGTTCACGCCCCTGCTCATTTTAGTTCAGCACAGGTTGCAAATGACAATTCTTTTATTTGCTGCACTTTCCTCAAATGTGCGGGACACCTACCCCTTGGCAAGGGACATTGCCACAAGGAGGTGCTCTGGGGAACAGTTGCGGGCCTGTTTGGTGTGGCCTGCCTTCTCCCTTTTGCCACCCCACTGCCTCTTCCAGCCTGTTGCGGTGTTGTGGATCCCTCCACCTCTGTACTGCTGTCCTCGCTCAGCTTGCCACCTTCCCAGGTTGGGTCAGTGACTTCATCGTCCAGCACCTCCTCTTCCACTTCCTCACTCTCGTCATCCTTCTGACTTGTTGACCTAGCAACAACCTCAGTTATTGACAACTGTGTCTCATCCTCATCATGAACCTCTTGAGACACTAATTGCGGTTGACTTATTGGCAACTGTGTCTTATCATCATCATCCACCTTGTGAAACACTAATTGACGTTCCCCACTGTAGTCTTCTTCTGACTGTGGATGCTCAAGAGTTTGGGAATCAGGGCACAAGATCTCCTCATGGCCCAAAGTAAGGAATGGCAATAAAAACAGCTCCTCAGAATATCCCATTGGGGGATCACTTGTTTGCCAAGACTCTTCAAGGTGGGTGGAAGGAGTATCAGGGTGAGAATTCTGTTGACCAGACTCTTGGCTACTGAGACTGGACTTTGTGGAAGACAGGGTGGTGCTTAACCGACTGGAAGCATTATCTGCTGCAATCCAACCGACCACCTGGTCGCACTGGTCTGACTTCGAGAGTGGTGTCCTGTGCCACCCTGCAAACTAGGACATGAAGCTAGGTCTTGTGGATGAGTGTGTTTCTTGTGCTCTGGCAGCAGGCACAGTTTCACCGTGCCAAGGGCCACGGCCTCTGCGTGCACCATCAGCAGCATGGCAACTTCCCTGTCCCTTACTGCTCGCCTTGCGCATATTAAATGGTATATATGCTTGCAAGTATGTCACACGTACAGTCGTGGCCGAAAGTTTTGAGAATTACATAAATATTGGAAATTGGAAAAGTTGCTGCTTAAGTTTTTATAATAGCAATTTTCATATACTCCAGAATGTTATGAAGAGTGATCAGATGAATTGCATAGTCCTTCTTTGCCATGAAAATTAACTTAATCCCAAAAAAACCTTTCAACTGCATTTCATTGCTGTCATTAAAGGACCTGCTGAGATCATTTCAGTAATCGTCTTGTTAACTCAGGTGAGAATGTTGACGAGCACAAGGCTGGAGATCATTATGTCAGGCTGATTGGGTTAAAATGGCAGACTTGACATGTTAAAAGGAGGGTGATGCTTGAAATCATTGTTCTTCCATTGTTAACCATGGTGACCTGCAAAGAAACGCGTGCAGCCATCATTGCATTGCATAAAAATGGCTTCACAGGCAAGGATATTGTGGCTACTAAGATTGCACCTCAATCAACAATTTATAGGATCATCAAGAACTTCAAGGAAAGAGGTTAAATTCTTGTTAAGAAGGCTTCAGGAACGACAAAGAAAGTCCAGCAAGCGCCAGGATCGTCTCCTAAAAGGGATTCAGCTGCGGGATCGGAGTGCCACCAGTGCAGAGCTTGCTCAGGAATGGCAGCAGGCAGGTGTAAGCGCATCTGCACGCACAGTAAGGCGAAGACTTTTGGAAGATGGCCTGGTGTCAAGAAGGGCAGCAAAGAAGCCACTTCTCTCCAAAAAAACATCAGGGACAGATTGATATGGTGAATGGACTGCTGAGGACTGGGGCAAAGTCATATTCTCAGATAAAGCCTCTTTCCGATTGTTTGGGGCATCTGGAAAAAGGCTTGTCCGGAGAAGAAAAGGTGAGCGCTACCATCAGTCCTGTGTCATGCCAACAGTAAAGCATCCTGAGACCATTCATGTGTGGGGTTGCTTCTCATCCAAGGGAGTGGGCTCACTCACAATTTTGCCCAAAAACACAGCCATGAATAAAGAATGGTACCAAAACACTCTCCAACAGCAACTTCTTCCAACAATCCAACAACAGTTTGGTGAAGAACAATGCATTTTCCACCACGATGGCACATAAGGCAAAAGTGATAACTAAGTGGCTCGGGGACCGAAACGTTGACATTTTGGGTCCATGGCCTGGAAACTCTCCAGATGTTAATCCCATTGAGAACTTGTGGTCAATCCTCAAGAGGTGGGTGGACAAACAAAAACCCATTAATTCTGACAAACTCCAAGAAGTGATTATGAAAGAATGGGTTGCTATCAGTCAGGAATTGGCCCAGAAGTTGATTGAGAGCATGCCCAGTCAAATTGCAGAGGTCCTGAAAAAGAAGGGCCAACACTGCAAATACTGACTCTTTGCATAAATGTCATGTAATTGTCGATAAAAGCCTTTGAAGCGTATGAAGTGCGTGTAATTATATTTCACTACATCACAGAAACAACTGAAACAAAGATCTAAAAGCAGTTTAGCAGCAAACTTTGTGAAAACTAATATTTGTGTCATTCTCAAAACTTTTGGCCACGACTGTACAGTAGAGCAGGTTTTGTAAGTGTATGCGCAAATTGCACAGAAGTGCACAGAATGTCACAGATAATTTTAGGATGTGCACACATTAAACAGGAGGTATAGCGCAAGTAATGTCGCTGTCACCACCACCTAATAAAAAATGACACTGAATGAATGTCACAGATATTTAGGATGCACAAACGTTATACAGGACGTATAGCGCAAGTAATGTCGCTGTCACCAGCGGCTAATAAAAAATTACACTGAATGAATGTCACTGATATTTAGGATGGGCAAACGTTATACAGGAGATGCAGCGCAGGTAATGTCTCTGCCACCAGCAGCAAAAAAATTAGACTGAATGTCACTGATATTTCGGATACGCAAACGTTATACAGGAGATGTAGCGCAGGTAATGTAACTGTCCACAGTGGACACCGTCTACAGGAAAAGTACACTGGATGTCACAGATATTTTTAGACAGCGGACACGTTACACAGGAGATGTAGCGCAGATAATGTCGCTGTCATCAGCGGCGAAAAAAATTACATTGAATGTCACTGATATTTCAGATGCGCTTAAGTTATACTGGAGATGTAGCGCAGGTAATGTCGCTGCCACCAGCAGCAATAAAATTAGACTGAATGTCACTGATATTTCGGATATGCAAACGTTTTACAGAAGATGTAGCGCAGGTAATGTAACAGTCCGCAGTGGACACCGTCTACGGAAAAAGTACACTGGGTGTCACAGATATTTTTAGGCTGCGCACACGTTAGACAGGAGATGTAGCGCAGATAATGTCGCTGTCTGCAGCGGCCAAACAATTGCAAGCTATTTAGCGCAGGTTGCGCTAGAAATATATATTGCTGCCAGATACAACTATAGTCCATAAAAGGACTTTTGGGTCTATAACAAGTATAAAAACTAAAATATTCCTATTTCCCTCCCTACACTATCTCTCCATTCTGCTCTCCAGCTCTCCCTGACTAAGACTGAGCCGAACACGATGAGGCCACGGCATTACAGTGAATGGCAGTACCTACCTGCACGTTTATTGGCTGCGTAGAAGCAAACAAATGTGCAGGGAGGAGACTCTAGCATCGTGCTCGAGCACATGCGGTATTCGGCCGAACACCGCGATGTGCCGAGCATCGTGATGCTCGAGTAAAATTAGTGTTCGGCCGAGCATGCTCGTCCAACACTTGTAAAGACCTTGATGTATCTTATGGAGCGCTTACATGGTGCGGTTTTTGTACAGCATGCAAGAATTGGTCCAAGGAAGAAAGGAAAGGCTACAAGACTGAAACAATCAAGAGCACTGTCAAAGGGAAGGATTATAAATTAAAGGGACACATAACATGTGAACATGCAGGAGTAATATACGTCCTAGAATGTCCCTTTCACCTTCAATACATGGGCAGCACTTTAAGAAAATTAAAGAAAGGATTGGAGAACATAGAAACATAAAGAAAGGGTTGGAAAAACATAGTGTATCAGCCCATTTTAAAAACTGTCATTAGCGCAATCCCATGGGACTTAAGTTTATGGGCGTGGAATTAGTATATAACAGTTGGCGGGGCGGGGACCCGGTTGAATATATTAAGAAAAAAGAAGCGGAGCGGATATATGAAATGAAAACTTTACAACCTGCGGGCATGAATATAGATTGGGATATGAAGGCAGTATCGATGTATTAACTGCCGGCTGCTATATATGATAGACAGCTTTTATTAGTAGCATATACGGTGGATATTAGTGGGTATACAAGATAGGGAATACGACACAAGAATAAGGAACATCTAGACTTCACTTGTAGGCAATTGTAGAAAAAAGCCACTAGTGCTTTATAACCGTGATAGGATGTATTATTATATTATTGTAATGTTTTTATGCATTTATAAAATGTTTGTATAATTCTATTATTGAGAGATATGGAAATGTATTTATAGTGAAAAATACCTCACTATAATAATAAGAGGGAGTTCCTTTTTTTAAATGCACCCGTACCAGAAGTGAATCTTGGCACGCCCCTGACGAAGCGGAGCGAAACCAGGGTCGGGCAGTGATATTTTATGTGATTTGATTAAGACAACAACTTTGTAAGTACAATAAAGTGCGACTATTTTTATCTATACGCCGTGAGCACCATGTATGCATCTTTTCTTAAGGCTGCAGCGCTGGAATAATGGGCAGAAACGAGCATTGCTGTACCTGCATTCAGCACTGAAGTATATGGAGGTGTAAACACCTGTGGGCTAAGAGACAGCACGCAGACTTTGTAAGTTGTGTTGAGCATATACTGACAGACTGCACTTTTGATTGTTTCACCTTTACCACTTGTCTAGTTTGCGCAGATCCGCTACCTTTTTTCTTTTGCTTTCTATACGGAGGACTGGGATAACTCCAGATAGGATCTTGCAGAATAGAATACGTATGTGTATTAAGAAATCACCAATAATAATCTCTCTTTAATGGATGCCCACCACTCCATGGGGGAAGAGGTTGAAGCCACAAAAACATTAACAACATCATGCAGTGGTCCAAAGTATGAGATTCCCGAAAAGGTACTGTGTTTCTTTTTTCTATAGGAGGTTGAACATTGCAGATGCAGTCATTTATACAGTTTTTATATTTCTTATACCAAGGAACATGAACAATGTTTTAAGTTAATCTTTTACTGTTGGCAGGGGCGGATTGATCTTACATAGACCTTACAGGGAAATTTCCCAGTGGTCCGATCCCAGGGCCGCCTGAGCCCTCCTCACAGCCGGCCAGTGGAAGTTTTTGGGGATGTATTTTGTGCTGCTGGCAGTATTTTGTGATGCACTGTGGTATTTGGCTCTGTTGGGGTGGTATAATGTGCCACAATATGTTATGGCTGGCCCTGGCTTCCATCAATTTGGACCCGACTAGAAAACGGGGCCACTTTTAGTATTTTTTCCAGGGCCACTTTAAGTCCGCATCTGACTGTTGGTGTGTTTTTACTCTCCCTGGCTTTCTCAGAATGTTATCTCATAGCAGAAAACCGCTCCCCACTCTTTCCTCGGCTCAACAGGGAGGATTTGTATGACTCTTTCCTTTTTTAAAGGGAGTCTGTCGCCAGAAACCTCCCTATCCAGCTGTTTTCATAGACCCATAGCTTTGGTTCACCTGATTAAAACTCTATTTTTCTTTTGTTGATCTGAGGCTGTGTTCCCAAGTTATAATACTTTATCTGAATATGTAAATGAGGTCTTGGGTGCAGTGAGGCCATCAACACTGCCCTTGCGCACCCAAGCTCTGCTCCTTTTTGTGGCCAACTTCTCCCTCGTTCCTTTGCCACTGACTGATCCTGTCAGTTACAGCAACCATCTAGGGCAGGCATGCTCAACCTGCGGCCCTCCAGCTGTTGCAAAACTACAACTCCCAGCATGCCCGAACAGCCTACAGCTATCAGCCTACAGCAGGGCATTGTGGGAGTTGTAGTTTTACAACAGCTGGAGGGCCGCAGGTTGAGCATGCCTGATCTAGGGCCTTGCCACAGAAAGGAGTGCAGCTTGGATGCAACAAGAGCAATTGGTACGCCCTCATTGCATTGGCCTAATCTTCATATTAAGAAATAATATAATAACTTGGTAAAAGAGCCACTAATCAATTAAAGAAAAACTGCATTTTAGTCAGGTGAACTACAGCTAGGTGTCTATGCAAACAGTTGGATAGGGACGTCGCTGGTGACAGATTCCCTTTACATGCTGCTTTTCCTTTTGCAAGGCATAGGACTTTGTTCAGAATATACTTATTTCTACTTGATAACTAGACCCTTCAAAAGGTCATACAACTTGGTTAGGTCACTTCCCTGTCTCATTAGAGGTCTCAGACTCACCCATATGTTGGTCTGTAAAATCATGACTGGCCCTTATGCAGTATTTTGTGCTGCACTGTAGTATTTGGTTCTGCTGGAGCAGTATTTTGTGCTGCACTGTGGTATTTGGTTCTGCTGGAGCAATATTTTGTGCTGCACTGTAGTATTTGGTTCTGCTGGAGCAGTATTTTGTGCTGCACTGTGGTATTTGGTGCTACAGCAGAGTGCAGCACAAAATATTGCCTTCATCAAATACCACAGTGCAGCATGATATACTTTCCTAGCAGAAGTTCTAATGTGACAGTATATTAGATTACACTGTGGTAGTGGCGTCGCTACAGGGGGGCGAGGGGGGGCAATTGCCCCCCCTATGTTATTCTTTGCCCCCCCCAGGTGCCCCCCCGCTGATTCCCTCCAAAGCAGGCCGGTGTATACTAATGAGCTCTTCTATTATGGAAGCGCTCATTAGTACAGAAGGACCAGGAAGCGGTAAACGCTCTGTACTTACCACTTCCTGGTCCTCGGCTGTCGGCTGTTCAGGGCTGCGCACAGCGTGAGGGCGCTCTGTGACCCCACGCTGTGCGAGCCAGTTCAGAGCACAGTCGACTGAGGAGAGAGAAAATTGCAGGCGGCGTCCAGGAGCAGGAGATTGTTTTTTTATTTTATAAAAAATGTGGCTGCTGGGGGCATAATAGGGGCTAATCATGATTGGCATAATGGGGGCTAATTAGAGGCATATGGGGGCTAATGAGGCATATGGGGGCTAATGAGAGGCATCATGAAGACGCCGTGGAACGGCGAAACATGTAGGGAAGCAGTAGATAGTTTTTAGTTCATGATCTGGGAGATAGGGAATAGAGACGTACACAGCTAAATACACAGCTGAGATTTAGTGCAAGCGAAGCGAGACAGAGAAGCAGAGGTAGGAGGGATACCTGAGAAGCATCAGGCACCTCCAGAACAGGCTGTATAGTGGTGGAAGCGAATGTACCTGAAAGCATAACCCCACTCCAGATCCTGAGGAATTTTAAGTGTGTGTGTTCTCCTGACATTACAGGACATTTTAATTAAAATATAATAAAAGCATAAGTTTTACTAATTAGTCAGAGAGGAAGAAGGGCCACAGATGGTCCTAGAGACCCTTGAAGAATTTTGGAATAAGGCATAATGTCTTATAATGGGGGCTAATGAGGCATATGGGAGCTAATTAGGCATATGGGGGCTAATGAGGCATATGGGGCAAATAAGAGGCATAATGGGGGCTAATGAGGCATATGGGGGCTAATGAGGCATATGGGGGCTAATAAGAGGCATAATAGGGGCTAATGAGAGGCATAATAATTAGAGACACAATGGGGCTAATTAGACTATTAGAGGCATATGGGGGCTAATGAGGCATATGGGGGCTAATAAGAGGCATAATAGGGGCTAATGAGAGGCATAATGGGGACTAATTAGAGACATAATGGGGGCTAATGAGGCATATCGGAGCTAATTTGGCATATCGGGGCTAATAAGAGGCATAATGTGGGCTAATGAGGCATAATGGCTTATAATGGGGGCTAATGAGGCATATGGGAGCTAATTAGGCATATGGGGCTAATGAGGCATATGGGGGCAAATAAGAGGCATAATGGGGGCTAATGAGGCATAATGGCTTATAATGGGGGCTAATGAGGCATAAGGGCTGATATGGGGGCTAATGAGAGGCATGGGGGCTGATATGGGGGTGATAAGAGGCATAATGGGGGCTAATAAGAGGAATAATGCGGGCTAATGAGGCATAAGAGCTTATAATGGGGGCTAATGAGGCATAAGAGCTGATATGGGGGCTAATGAGAGGCATGGGGGCTGATATAGGGGTGATAAGAGGCATAATGGGGGCTAATAAGAGGAATAATGGGGGCTAATGAGGCATAAGGCCTTATAATGGGGCTAATGAGGCATAAGGGCTGATATGGGGGCTAATGAGAGGTATGGGGGCTGATATGGGAGTGATGAGAGGCATAATGAGGGCTAATGAGAGGAATAATGGGGGCTAATGAGAGGCATAATAACAGTGTCATCCACAGATGCCCCCATAACAGTGTGTCTTCCACAGATCCACCATAACAGTACGCCTGCGCACTGACGAGAGACAGAAAGAAGGGGAAAGAATCCGCGGAAGCAAGCAGAGGACGGCACAGCAGACGACTGAATAGCTTCTTTTGTAAGTAAATTGTTTTATTATAAATGTATCCCTGCATACCGCAATTCTCTCGTATTTTGTAATCTTATTTATATATACTTATTTTGATTTTGCCCCCCCATTTTTGACTGTGGTATCTTTGTGCCCCCCCTATATATTGTTCCTAGAGTCGCCACTGCACTGTGGTATTTTGTTCTGCTTTGGCAGCATTTTGTACTGCACTATGGTGTTTGGTTCTGATGGGGCAGTCTGTCTGTCTATCTATCAAAACATTTGCTTTCTTATATGTATTAGGGTAAACTAGGAGTCAACCGGTGCTTATAATTGCTTCCCTGCCCTGTACTGGTCATTGCACTAGTTGCCCATACAGTATATAAACTAATTTAAATGCTCATTCTCACCCACAAAGCTATCCATTCTGCTGAACTCCCATCTCCTCTCTCATATTTTCTACCATCCTACCTATGCTTTACATTCTGCAAATGACTTACAACTAACAACCACCATAACCCAAACCTCTCAATCCCATTTTCAAGACTTCTGCCAAGCTGCACCAGTTCTCCAGAAGGCTCTACCCCAAGCAATTAAGTTAATTCACAACATACACAGTTTTAGGCGCTTCATAACAACACTTTTTTAGGTTGACCTATCACATCCCCTAATCTTGGTTTTCTCCATTCACCATCATTCTTCTGAACCTGATCCATCGTCAAACAGCCACACTCCATGCACTCCACTCAAATGCACTAAAAACACAAACAAGCAGAATCCCTGCTTCACGATCAGACAACCGAGTTCAGATGATGAATGCTGAAGGTGTAGATTTCACAGATTTTGCCCCCCCCCCCCCTTTCTTTTTTCAAAGATTTATGTACTCTTGAGGGAGTGTGAGCAGGTTATTATTATTATTATGACTGAAATTTTCATAATTGTATAGGTCACAGTAAAATTTCTTCATTTTAGTAGCTGATCTACAGACATATATCACTCATTATCTTATGATTCATCACAGTTTTCCAATGTGTCTGTACAACTGTTCATTTTTTGATAAATTGTGTAGAAAAAAAGTAAAAATCAGGTGGACATCCCTGCTATCTTATCTAATCAATACTATCTAATCTATATATACATAACCATTATTTTTTTAAATGAGATAAAAAATAAATCTGTGTTCCTCACCTCCTCATGTAGCTCATCAGGCTTCATTGTGTTGAGTTTCAGTCTGCTTCAAGTGGTCAGGTCGCTGTGCTTATCTTAGTTAAAATCTGCTTTATTAGGCATTCTCCCTCCTCCCTTTCCTTTACACGTTTAGGCTTTTTATGCTATTTTTGAACCCAAGAACGACTTCAAGCCAAAGCCATGTATGATCAGTTCCTTGCGTTGGTTTCAAAAACTGCATAAAAAAACTGAATGTGTAAACGCAGCCTTATATTTTACACCTGTAAAAAAAAAATCCATAATCAAGCAAAGGTTTAGTTCACTTTTTATTTTGTTTGTCCCTCCTCACTTTTTCCATAGCATGTGAGTCAATGTTTGTGCAGGCTGTATTTCATTGTTTAGTTTTTTTTTAACCCAGTTTTGAAGCCAAAATCAAGTGTTATCTAAAAGAGAGAGTAAATGTAAAGGTATATCGCACCTCTTTCTTCAATCCACTCCTGGCTTTGGCTTGAAAACCTGCATAAAAATCCTTAGGGGGGTCATTTATTAAAAACAGTTTATTAATAAAGCCCCTGTGCTGGCTGTGGATCTGCCGAAGTTATCAGGAGGTGCTGGCCTCTACATAACTTTGGTGCATTCAGCGCCGCTTCTAAATGTAAGCCAGCTTCCCTAGCTGTCTTATATTTTATACCTGGCATGAGCGAGGAAAAGTTGCCTGAAATACGCCTAATTTAGTACTCACTAGGACCGAAACTGAGGTGCACTCAGGAGAGAGGACTCACCCTATCCTCTAGGGATCAGATAAGTAAAACAAAGGAACCTGGGCACTCTAGATATTTGGACCACAAAGATTTTATTGCTACACAAATAAATTAAAACACAAGTTAAATAAAATGTCCACTTCCCATACTGTACTGTAAACGTTCTAAAGTACTCCTAAATAAACAGGAATATTACATAACATCGGAAAATCCAAAAAATATAAGATAAATAGCCACATGCACTTAAATATTATTCAGCATAGCAATGTCCATGAGGTGGATGGGTTCCAATTGATATATACCATCCAAAATATCCTGGAAAAAAGTCAAGAATGTTCCTGGTATAATTTCACATATAGTATCCTGTATGCCAAATGGAAACAATGTGTACACACACTCAGAGGTAGCGGCGTCCCACTGGGGAAAACTTCCTTGTGCTCCTTGTGACAGCCTGCCGAAGAATAAGAACGGTCTTACCGTGTATAAGAATGTCCCACAACTGCTCAGCTAGATGGTCCTATGTTTGTCAGACCAGTGCTCACGAGCGTCTCTCGTCCCCGTTCTCCCGCGCTGGTGGTTTGTTTGGTGCGTGCAGCTAGACTCCGGCTTGTGTGGTTAGTCTTACGCTGAATATTTCAACCTTCCATTCGCACGGCAGACGATATTTAGAATATACGGCAGGCTTGTCACTTGCATCGGATGGCCATACACTTTGGGGTCCTGGTTAAACGCATTTTGGGGTATCTGGTCACCCCTTCCTCAGTTGGCTACTGAGGAAGAAGTGACCAGATAACCCGAAACGCATTTAGAGAGTGCCCAGGTTCCTTTATTAATTATTACATTATGCCCAATAATATAGGAACGGCTGATAAATTACTATATATTACATAGGAGAGCTGTGAACTGTTCATACTCCATACCGGCACTCCAGCTATTGATACCACTGTGATACTTCAACTCCCAGCATACTCTATTCACTTCTGTGGGACTTCTGAGAACAGCCAAGAAAGTGTGCCTGCTGGGGATCATAGTTTCACCACAGTTGGAGTTGCTGATCCCCGTCCTATGGCATGTGCAGTTTACAGCATAACTGGAGCGCGAGCTAGAAGTGCAGTGGACGCATCCAGCTTCAGTTCTGAGCTCCTCCACTCTGCTCCTTCGAGAAACTCCAGTGTCTCCGCTGTGATTTCCAGGTCTACTGTATGCACCATGCACTTTTTTGCTGCCTATTAAAATGCGCCAAACTGTGAACAATAGTTTCAGCCCTTGGGTGAACATCAGAGAAGATGCAACAGCCACTGTTAACAAGCGGCTGCAGTCATCTCTACTATGCACCTCTTCTGTAATGCGCTACATACTGGCTCCAATCCTTGGGTGAATATCAAGCTGACAAGCATCTTTTCTGCTGCAGCAAGTACTTGTAGTATAGGGTAGCTACAAGGGCATGGGAGGTGGCTGGTCACCACTATTTTGTATTAGCTCCCTCTGGTGGCCAATACTGGAACATATGAAAAATTATACATTTATTTTTAAGATTTTCTTCCAAGTAGTAAAAAAGAACAGTGGCAAAAAATAAAGGAAATCAAAATATTTACTTAATTATTAAATTAATCCACTGCCTTGTTAAATGCACTTAAAGAACATCCATTTAAAGAAGAACTATCAGCCATATTTTTTTAATGAAATAAGTGTATTTCCCATAAATAAATAAAAATCTTGAGCATGTTGTCATCTCTGTGTTTATTCCTCTGCTATTCCTCCTAAAAATGTATGAATAAATTACCAAGTGGGAGTTATCATTCCCCTTGTCAATAGGTTGTGTCTCTACAGAGGCTCATTCGCTGACTGGACAGTGTGTAGGGACCTACTCGTAAAAGGCAACATTCAGATGTAAATTTTTATAATATATTTCTAGCAGGAATGAAGGAGGATCTGCACAATATAGAATTCTAAGGAACTAATGTATGATCCAGAATTGGTATTTTATGCAGATTACAATTATTTAAACAGGGCCGTTTTAACACATTGGTAGGTCCACTGCAAACATTTTGTGAGTAGGGCCCCTACCTTCCTGAACATTTACATATCCAATGTACATACCTTCCCAGTATTGAAAAGCTGAAGGAGGTAAAAGCTAAAAATGTTTCTTTAACACTACGCCCTGCCTCTAACTCCACCCAATTCTTTACTTATTAGCTGCAACTAAAATACTAATCGCCTCACACTGGAAGGTGCCTCCCTCTCTCTCACAGTGGCAGGTCAAATACGACCACATTTATAGATTGGAGCAGTTGGCACATTGTGAATTGGGAACCCCACATATCTTGTGCCTTTCACTTTGTAATCCTTACAAGGGTTCGACACTTGACACTTTGTCTTGGAATAATTTACAGTCTCAGGGAGATATTTAAAGCTATTTCATATCGTGTTTGCTTATTTATGCCTTTTCCTTCTATTCTGTTTTCGATCTCCATATGGACTGCTTTCTCCCTTTCCCCCTTCATCCCCTATTATTGAATGTTTTTCCTTTGTGTTTCTCATTTTTCATCACCTTATTGCTTGTCAAGATTATGCTGACAACAAAAAAAGGTGTCAGTGAGATACTGGAGCTGTGCACACTAAGAGTGCCTTCATACATGACGGAAAATCAGTTCCATTCACCTGAATGGGGCTTGCAGGAATCCATGTTCTTGCTGCCCTATTCAAACTAATTTTGAAGCGTGGAAAATTCTACAACAAAATCCGCAACATGTGATGGCACCCCACACAGTCAGATTTCTGCATGCAGTTTTGGAAGTCTAAAGTAGGCGTGAATTATAATCCACTCCTGATTTTGGTTTCCAAAACTGCATTCAAAAACCTGTGGCCGTACCCTAACAATATCAAACCAGTAGTAGTACAAGTAGCACTGTAGCAGCCATAATAATGTGCCAGCAATGAAGCAGTATCTAAACCATCATTGGCGGCAATTTTTTTTTTAGAATTGCATTGTATTCATTTTGAGCTAAAACCATTTTTTTCTAATGATCTCCATTAAAAATGCTGAGCCCCTTTCTCTGTACAGCTTTGAGATTCTCTAGTAACAGGCTCTGTATTTTTACTGTTTCCCGTCAGGCAGCTCAGCTGATGGCTGCTTATCTCTGATCTTTGACCTTATAAACACTCATTATAGCTCAATTTGTATCTTGAATGTGGCTTAAATAAGTGTTTGAGTTATGACCTTTTAGTAATTTAGAGATAAGGTTTATAAGATGACCAGCACAAAGAGAAAGTACCAGTCACACAGCTAAACAGTTAACCCTTTGTGACAGAGCAGCTTAATATTTTTAATAAAGACCAATTGAAAAATATTTTTGTAGCTGTAAAAATAAACAAAACTTTATGAAAATTATCTTAGGATAAAACTGTAGACCAGTTTTATCATAAGATAATTTTCATAAAGTTTTGTTTTGTCACAAAGGGTTAACTGTTTAGCTGTGTGACTGGTACTTTCTCTTTTTTGTGGTCTCCCTTTAAACCTTATCTCTAAATTATCTCTGATTCTTTGCTCATAGCAAACGATCAAGGTATGCAATTATTTTTTCCAGTGCTATTTAGGCTACTTTCACACTACCGTTCAGAGCGGATCCGTCTGGGGTCTGCCCAGACGGATCCGCTCATATAATGCAGACTTTGGATCCGTTCAGAATGGATCCGTCTGCATTATATTGTAGAAAAAATTCTAAGTCTGAAAGTAGCTTCAAACGGATCCGTCCAGACTTTACATTGAAAGTCAATGGGGGCGGATCCGTTTGAAAATTGAGCCATATAGTGTCAAATTCAAACGGATCCGTCCCCATTGACTTACATTGTAAGTCTGGACGGATCCGTTTGCCTCCGCACGGCCAGGCGGACACCCGAACGCTGCAAGCAGCGTTCAGGTGTCCGCTTGCTGAGCGGAGCGGAGGCTGAACGCTGCCAGACTGATGCATTCTGAGCGGATACGCGTCCACTCAGAATGCATTAGGGCAGTACGGATGCGTTCGGGGCCGCTTGTGAGCCCCTTCAAACGGAGCTCACAAGCGGAGCCCCGAACGCTAGTGTGAAAGTAGCCTTAAATGTGACTTCATGGGTCATTTTCCCACAAGTGGTTGGTGGCTTTACAACACTATGTAGATCAGGGATCAGTAACCTTCAGCACTCCAACTGCTGTGAAACTACAACTCCCAGCATGCAAACATGCTCAGCTGTTCTTACACCTCCTGTAAAAGTGAATGGAGCATTCTGGGAGTTGTAGTTTCAGAACACCTAGAGTGCCGGAGGTTGCTGATCCCTGATGTAGATTATCTGTTAACAGCAAAAGTGTGTCCAGAATCAGTGGGAAGCCATTACTAGCCAAAAAGGAACTCTCTCCTATTACTTTATCTCATACACTGGTTGAGCGCAACTGTATTTTTGGATATGATTCTGTTGAGAAGAGACACTTTGTGGTTTGAGATCTTCCATCTTGGACAGCATTCAGGTGACTTAACCTCATATTAAAAATAGCTGAAAAGCCATGAGAATAGCAGAAGTACAGTTTCCTAAAGTACAGATGCTGAACAGAACTGAGGAAGTCACAAGCCATTTGTTCTGAGGTGGCATGTAGGACAGAAGATATGAAACAACCATAGCAACACAATAACACTTAATATTAAAATGTTATATTGTTCGCCATTCAAAACTATAACCATTTGGTATGATGCATAGCTACCTCCAATATCCAATGTGGTCTGTACTCCTGGAGTGAGCATTCACTTCAATAGACCTATTCAGTGACCGCTGTCCAAAGCAGGACTACGGTGTAGCCGTGACTTTCTCTGTCAGATCTCAGGGTCTCTATTCCTCTCACTACTAACCAGCCGCTGCACTCTGACATTGCTCTCTTTAAATTGCTTATTTTTCATGTGGATTCTCTCTTGTACTCGGCTCAGTAATCAGTGTGCATTTCCATTGTTTTCAATGTGAATCCACAGTGTAGTGTGGATTTCTCTGCCACAGATTTGAAATGAGGTCCCATGTCATCCAAAAGCCTACTACAGCCATAGACTCAGATCAGAGGAAAGCGGTTGTGGAACCAAAACTGCAGACAGTAGAGGGCACTTCAGTCTTAAAGAATGACCACCAGACCACTTTCAGGAGCAGCGCTGGATGAAAACATTTCTTTCTCAGTTCTGCTGATACTGAAACCATCCGCATACAAGGCTGTGAAAATATCACCTGATGTTTTCTAGTTTTGCTAATTTGTGACATTTAAATGTTTCAGACCATCAAACTAAGTTTGATATAAGATATGGGAACACAAGTAAATACAAAATGCAGCTTTCAATAATTATTCCATTAATTGAAGATAAGATTTATTCAAAAACTATGTCACTTAAGGTAGGGAACAGTGCAGCCCTAAGCTGCACCCACATCACTGTTCCTACTAGTGATGAGTGGCAGGGGCAATATTCGAATTCACGATATTTTGCGAATATTTCATAGAATATTCATCATATATTCGTGAATTCGAGATTATATTCTTGATTGCGAAAATCGGCAATGTATTATTCGCGTAATACAGGCGAAATACCGGCGTGGTATAGGCAAATTTTTTATTGGTTGCTAGGGATGTTGCTAAGCTGTGACAAAGCCTTTTCATTGGCCCACAAGCTAGAAGAAGGGAGGGATGATCACCTGATGTGTACTGTGTTAAAAAACAAAACAAAAAAACGAATATTCGTCATTACGAATATATAACATTATATTCAAAATATTCGTGACTTCTCGAAGTGTCGATATTCGCGATAAAAATTAGCTTTTTGAATATTCGCGCTCAACACTAGTCCTGACCTACTTGGACGATCCACCCTAAACAATGGCCCCCAACTTGACAAAGGTCTTTAACTTAACTAAGTGCAGGGGCCTAGACAAAATGGGGTAGAGAGACTGACAAAGACAGAACTAGTAGTTAAAACATCAAAATAGGATATAATCACAGAGTCAGACAACAGACAGGGTCTATACCAGGAAGTGACATCAGAAATATAACTGCCAGTCAGAGGCAAGGTCAAAGCAGAAGTCAAGATCCAGGAGTTCCAAAATGTATAAACGCTGGTGTGGCAATGAAGACCGATCAAAGGAGCCTGTTGCTATCAGCTGCCTGTTTAAATCTCCCACTGACAGGAAGCATAAGACGCTGGCACCAAGTTTGATAAGCCTAGCAGATCTGCTCCCTGATAGGCCGACCAGCCTGACTGTCAGTGGGACTGGTTGCCACAGCTGTGCCACAAGCGAGAGGCCAGGCTCCCGGCTGGAGCACAGACAGCAAGTACATGACACTATCAGCCATGTGAAAAATTGTCCCCTCAAAACGTAATAACTGGTTGCACCACCCTTGGCAGTAACAACTGCAATTAAAGGTTTGTGATAACTTCCATGAGTCTTTTAGATCACTGTAGAGACATTTTGGCCCATTCTTCTTTTCAGATTTGCTTTAAAAGGGTTGTGCATGCCATATATATTAATGACCTATCGTCAGGATAGGTCATCAAAGTCTGATTGGTGGGGGTTCAACACCCGACACCCCTGGCAATCAGCTGTTGAAGAGAAAGCGGCTTCCTCTTTTCACTGCACATTATCTCCTCTGGAGCGTTGTTGTAGTGTAATTACAAGTACTCACTCCATTCAAGTGAATATGCAATGTGCCACCAATTGTGTCCCAGGTTTTTAAGAATTGCCGAGTGGTGATGCGGCGATATTAGTGTGTGTCACGGTGCTCCTACCTGGATACCGTTGCTCCCCAGGGTTAGGCTCCGTAGCAATAAAGGGGAAAATAATAGTTGGTGGAATAAGAGTCCAGACTTGGTAAAAGTTTAACAGCTTTACTTGAATAAACTTGCTTCCAGACAATAAGTGGTCTTTCTCTGGCTCCAGCAGGCTTTGGGGTAAACTGTCAGGCAAACTTCGATACCTTGCTTTCTCTTTCTCTGATGTACTAATCTCTGGCTTCGGTTTGATAGCTGGACTTTCCGACAGTTCTGGTGCCTTTGAGCGGGGTGCCTTTGGCTGTTGACCCCAGTCTATAAACTGTAAGTAGTCGTGGTGCTCTATGTGCTGCTTCCCTTGGGAGACTCCTGTTGCAGGAGGGGGGATCTCCCCTCACTGCACCATGTCTCTTCTCTCCAACACTCAATTATCAACTCTAGATTCACTATAGCTTCATGCACCCTGTGACGGTAGTAGAAAATATCCTCGTCAAGCATTCCCTTCTTCTCATAAAAGAAAATCACCCAATATTCCACGAGTAGGAATATCCCTGGAATCGCCGAATAATCCACACATGAGTCAACTTAATGCTGGAACAAGACTGATTTACTGGTACACAGAACTCACAATTTATGCAGCAAAAACTCCTCCTCTGGGCCAGACTAGATAATTGAGTTTTAAGAATACACACAGCTCAATTATCCTAAAACTCCTCCTCTGGGCCAGGCTAGACAATTGAGTTTTACCAATACACACAGCTCAATTATCTGCTGGCCAGAACATTTACAATTCTTAACAATTTCACACAAGTACTTTCTATCCCACATACAAACATAATCTCAACATCATTGTCCGGTACACGAATACATTCATTCTTGACATTTGGAACCGAACAATATAGTCCTCAAAATAGCAGGGAGAGAATCAAACTGAAGCATATAGGCAATTGCATAAAAGTCCTTCACAATGGCCCCCCTTTTTCTCCCTGCTCCGGCAACTCGGTTTGACCTTTCCTGGTCCAGTAGGGTTGACGGGTTCAGAGCTTTTAGTCCGAGGTTAAATCCGTTTGGCGTGACAATCCATCGGCATTCCCGTTTTGCTTGCCTGGGCGATAATGAATCGTAAAGTCATAGGGCTGTAAGGCCAAGCTCCAGCGTAGCAAACGGGCGTTGTCCCCTGAAACCCGGTTAAGCCACACCAAGGGGTTGTGATCGGTGATGAGAGTGAACGCCCGGCCATAAAGGTAAGGTGTGAGCTTTTTGAGTGCCCATACCAAGGCCAAACACTCTTTTTCAATGGTGGCATAACTGACCTCCCTTGGCAACAGCTTCCGACTCAGGTATGCCACCGGGTGCTCTCCTCCATCCTCCCCGATCTGGCTTAGTACTGCCCCCAGTCCAAACATTGAAGCGTCTGTATGGACAATAAATCTTTTGTTAGGATCTGGGGTAACCAACACCGGAGCATTAACCAGAGCAGTCTTTAGTGCTTGGAAAGCCACCTCGCATTCCGGGGACCACAGGACTTGTCGGGGTAGCTTCTTTTTGGTCAAGTCGGTCAGGGGTTTGGCCAGGGCACTATAGTCGGGTACAAAGCGTCTGTAATAGCCGGCTGTGCCTAAGAAAGCCATGACTTGTGTCTTGGTGTGGGGAGTGGGCCAATTGGCAACGGCCTCGATCTTAGCCGGCTCCGGCCGTTGCTTACCACATGCTACTCGGTGGCCCAAATATTGTACCTCGCCCATACCCAAGTGACATTTGTCGGGTTTCAGGGTCAGCCCGGCCCCCCTGATCCTATCTAATACTACCCCTACGTGCTCTAGGTGCGCTTCCCAGGTATCGCTGTGGATGGCGATGTCATCCAGGTAAGCGCCTGCAAAGCTCTGGAGACCCCTAAGTAACTGATCCACCATCCGTTGGAAGGTGGCCGGGGCGTTCTTCATCCCGAACGGCATAACCCGGAATTGGTATAGGCCGAACGGGGTGATGAAGGCCGACTTGGGTATGGCATCTTCTGCTAGGGGAATCTGCCAATATCCCTTGCATAGGTCTATTGTGGTCAGATACTTCCCTGCAGAGATACGGTCAAGCAGCTCGTCCATCCGTGGCATCGGATAGGCGTCCGTAACTGTCTTGTCATTGAGGCGCCGGTAATCTACACAGAAGCGGGTTGTCCCATCCTTCTTTGGCACTAAGACTACCGGCGAGGCCCAAGGACTTTCTGAGGGTTCGATTACGCCTAGCCGAAGCATCTCATCTATCTCCTTCCGCATCCCTTCCCGGACTGCTTCGGGGATACGGTAGGGAGGCTGTCTCAGGGGTGCCTGTCCTGGAGTCTCTACCTTGTGTATGGCTAGGAGTGTGTATCCAGGCTCCTGAGAGAATGTGGCCTGTTTTGTTTCTAGTAAGCGGACAGCTTGATCCCGCTCTTGCGGCTCCAGCTCTTCACCTAGCTGGACTTTCTTTATCTGGGTCATCCCTTCGTTACTGCCCAATAGGTCAGGAAGGGGTAGGGTCTCTGTGTCTTCTCCTGCTGGTGCACAGATAGCGGCTACCTCCTCTGCCCGTTCCTGATAGGCCTTGAGCATGTTGATGTGAAAGGTTCGTTTCACATCTTCATCCTCGCAGCTGGCTATCGTGTAGGTAGTGTCGCATATCTGTCCTATAACTTTATAGGGGCCCTGCCAGGCGGCCTGGAGCTTGTCTGTTCGGACCGGCCTTAATACCATGACCTTTTGGCCTATCTGAAAGCTCCGGTGCCTAGCCCGTCGGTCATACCATACCCTCTGGCGCTGTTGGGCCGCCCGGAGGTTCTCTCGCACTGTCTGGGCTAATTCCTCCATGCGGTCCCTCAGCTCCAGGACATAAGGTACAACCGGGGTCCCCTCAATCTCTGTCTGCCCCTCCCAGTGATCCTTGATGAGATCTAAGGGCCCCCTCACCCGCCTCCCATAGAGAAGTTCGAAGGGTGAGAATCCGGTCGATTCCTGCGGCACCTCTCGGTAGGCAAAGAGAAGGTGTGGCAGGAATCGCTCCCAATCCTTGTATGCCCCCGTGAACGACTTCAACATTTGCTTTAGCGTTCCGTTGAAGCGCTCGCACAGGCCGTTAGTCTGGGGATGGTATGGGGAGCTAGTCAGGGATTTAACTCCACAGGTTTTCCATATCTGCTGGGTTACCTCGGCCGTGAATTGGGTACCTTGGTCGGACAGAACCTCCTTGGGAAAGCCTACTCGGGAAAATACTTTAACTAGGGCCTCTGCTACGGTCTCAGCCTGTATGTTAGAGAGAGCTACCGCTTCGGGGTAACGGGTGGCGTAGTCTACTATGGTGAGTATATACCGCTTGCCGGAACGGCTAGGTTGGGCCAGGGGCCCTATAATGTCCACGGCTACCCTTGTGAACGGTTCTTCAATAATGGGCATGGAAACTAGTTTAGCCTTTGGGTGGTCTCCCTTTTTACCTATACGTTGGCATACCTCGCACGTTTGACAATACGCCCTGACGTCGTCGGACACCCCAGGCCAGAAGAAGTTCTGGGTTATCCGATACCCTGTCTTGCGTATTCCCAAATGGCCTGCCAAGGGTACGTCGTGCCCAATCCTCAATAACTCCTGGCGGTATTTCCGGGGAACTACCAGCTGGCGTTTTTGCTTAGGCCCTGGTGTATTACCCCGGGTCTCGGTGAGCCTGTACAAGCGGCCTTCCTCCCAGATAAATTGCTCCTTCTCTAACCCCCCTTGGCCCCTCCTGGCTTTCTCTCGATACTTTCTGAGGGAAGGGTCTCCGGTCACCTCCCGCCCAAAATCCTCTGGGGTGTCCCAGGGTAGGGGTTCTACAGTCAAGGGTAGGTTGGGTTGGCTTACCTGGGTCTCAGTAGGAAGCAGATGGCTCTCGGCAGCGCGACTTTGTGCTCTGGTGGTTACTGCGTGGGCCTCCTGAGCGGGGGTAGAGGCGAACGCCGAAGTCAGGGGGCCAATGTCGTTGCCCAGGATGACTTCAGAAGGTAAGTCTTTCATGACGCCCACATGAACATTGCCAGCTCCCGCACCCCAGTCTAGGTGTACCTGTGCAGTAGGAATACGGTATACTGCTCCCCCTGCCACTCTCACAGCAATTGATTTCCCCGGTTTCTCTGATGCCTTAATAAGGTGTCTTTGTACCAACGTGATGGTTGCCCCACTGTCTCTTAATCCCCGGGCGGTTTTTCCGTTAACCATGACCAGCTGACAATGGTGTTTCCTGTTGTCCATAATAACAGATTGTACCATGAGGGCTTCGTAAAGGGTGCCCAATGGTTCTTCCTGACCCAGTTCCTGGGGATCCCAAGCCGAGTCTACACAATGGGCTGCTGCTGGTGGGCGGTACCCAGGTCGAGACCAATTTGACCTGGTGTTGTTGTCCATGGGGCAATTCTGCTTGTAGTGACCCAGCTGTTTGCACCGGAAGCAGCGTTGTTCATTGTCCTCCTGGCGTGGATAGCGAGGGCTAGATGTCACCGGTCTGTTAGGAGGTTGGTATCTAGCGGCTGGTGGGTGTGAGGGCACCGTTGGTCGTGGAGGTTGTACCCGTGGTGTGACCAGGTTCGTCTTGCGAGTATCCGCATATTCATCCGCCAACTTAGCGGCCTCTGGTAGAGTCATGGGCCTGCGATCTCTCACCCAGTCTTTGACATCCGTCTGGATGTGATTGTAAAATTGTTCCAGGAGCATTAGTTGTAAAATGTCCTCTGCGGAGGTGGCCTGGCTGCTGTTGACCCAGTTAGAGGCCGACAGGGATAACTGGCATGCCCATTCCACGTAAGAGTCTTTCGTGGTTTTGCGTGAGTCCCTGAACTTTTGTCGGTAGGACTCTGGGGTTACTGCATAACGAGCCAGGAGCACTTCTTTAACCCTGGCGTAGCTATGGATCTCCTGCTCTGGCACGGTCCGGAAAGCATCAGAAGCTTTGCCTGACAGTTTGCCTGACAATATTGCGACCCACTCTCCTCTATCTATACGGTGCAGGTTACATTGTCGCTCAAAATCTGCCAGGTAATTATCAATGTCACAGTCTTTTTCATCAAAAGCTTTAAAAGCGCTAAACGGAATCTTCCTTGTGTCTGCTGTGCTGTACTCACTGTTTGGAGGATGTGCGGCTGCTCGTTGGACTGCTGCCAATTTTAACTGTAGCTCTGCGTCTCTTATTTGTTTAGCCTCCTCCGCTAACAGGTTCATCACTTTCAGCACCACATCCGCCGTTGGGTTCGGACCGAACCATGCTAGCTTCTCTCTCATTGCCTTGTTGGCTGGTGATTCCTCCTCCTGAATCACTGGTGTCCCCATCTCTTGTACTGCTGGCGTTGCTGCAACCAAGTTCTCCTGGTCTAGCTCCATTAATTCTGCTATAATGACCCGCTTGGTTTTGTTGCTAGCAATCCTTCCACGGACTTCCAGTAGTTCTTTCAGTGTTTTTCTTTTAAGCGGGGTGTACCAGACTTCCATTCACTGTTCCCAGTGTCTGCTTGGAATCCTGGTGTAAAGGAAAGTAGAAGGGAAAATCCCGCTGCTGCCAACCAATTGTGACGGTAGTAGAAAATATCCTCGTCAAGCATTCCCTTCTTCTCATAAAAGAAAATCACCCAATATTCCACGAGTAGGAATATCCCTGGAATCGCCGAATAATCCACACATGAGTCAACTTAATGCTGGAACAAGACTGATTTACTGGTACACAGAACTCACAATTTATGCAGCAAAAACTCCTCCTCTGGGCCAGACTAGATAATTGAGTTTTAAGAATACACACAGCTCAATTATCCTAAAACTCCTCCTCTGGGCCAGGCTAGACAATTGAGTTTTACCAATACACACAGCTCAATTATCTGCTGGCCAGAACATTTACAATTCTTAACAATTTCACACAAGTACTTTCTATCCCACATACAAACATAATCTCAACATCATTGTCCGGTACACGAATACATTCATTCTTGACATTTGGAACCGAACAATATAGTCCTCAAAATAGCAGGGAGAGAATCAAACTGAAGCATATAGGCAATTGCATAAAAGTCCTTCACACACCCCACCCCCCCTACCTTGGTAGGAAGCACGACTAGCCCACTTTTGTCCAAAAGGGGGAAGAATAGAATGGTAAGTTTCATTCTGTCTAAAAATACTCTCTCTGCCAGATACACTGCGACCAGCAGGACAACCAGGCATAGTGCAAGAAATAACAATACATTAGTTACATAGCAATGTTATTAAAGCACAATATCAAAGGACCTAGAATTAAATATACAGATGACATTATTTGTTAGCATTAAAGACAGTAGCAGGATGAAGGAATGGAAGTGCCCGCTATGGTGTACTACAAATGGGGCAAGTAATTGTCATTACATTGTGTAATACCCCAGAGTGGCATTACTACTTTTTGCATACCCCCAGTATCTCCTTTGGGTGATCCTGTGTCATCTTATGCATATATTGCCATGTCCTGCATAATGTGTATATCTATTTCCTTGCAAATGTTATGTTAAAATGTAATGTGCCTGGTTTACCAGCAGATGGCGGCAATCTTGGCAGAGTTAGTTTCCCTGGAGTGGAACCGTCTATCCATTCCAGCCCTGTCTAGAGAGGGAGTAGTTCAGTGTTAGTGAAGGCACTCTAACCTACCCCATCTTGGGGAGAGGTTGTGAATAGAACAGCTCCTGTATGGGGAAGGCTGTGTGGCAGCCAGCAGAGCACCTTCAGCTTGGCTAGGCCCAAAGGAAAAAGAGTAAAGAGCTTCAGAGCCAGGAGGAAAGATTCCCTGGATAAAGACAGAGATAAAGAATAAAGAGACAGAACAAGATAAAGTCAGAGTCAGAAAGATAAGTTGCAGTTACAGCAGAAGAGGAAAAGTTCCTATTTAAGCCAGCTAACTAGATATGAGCAAATTTTTTAAAAATTTGTTTCGATCCGAATTTATTCACAGCGAATCGCGTAAAAAAACTGCTATTTCCGGGCTGCAGAGAGCCTTTATAAGGGTGTAGAACACTGTGCCTTGCAGAAGGGTGTTGTGGTAGTGAAACAATACTGTGAGTCAGTATGACAAGCACATGACAGGTGTCGCTCTTAGAATCACTGCACACTTCACTTATTTGGGCAGTCACGGGGCCAACACTGACCAAATAACTCAAGTATGAACTCAGCCTTACAGGTTAATGTTAGCGTCAAGAAGAAGCGCACTCCTTTTACACCGTCGCCAGCTGATTCCACATAGATATCTACAGAACCTGTTCTATTAAGCGCTTATACAAGTAGAGCCCCCAGACAGAGTAGAGAGGGTGTCAGCAGTAAGTTTGTGTTGACGTCACTGATTAATTTGCCCTTCCTCTGATCCATCAGAACAATAAACCACAAAAAACGGATCCTGTCTGTGGAGCATATGCCTTCACTCGGTCAGCATTTGCTCAATAATCCATCAGTATTGCTAATGCCCCCAAAAAAACAGCAGTGGATCTAAAACAGAGATGACACGTGAATGTAATATTTGCATGTCTTCTGTGTTTTGTACCCACTCCTACTTTTGGCTACCAAATCATAAGCCAATTCTGATGGGACCATACAGGCCTTACAGCTGCTACACAGACAGGATCCGTTGTGCGTCTCATTTTTCCTTCCTTCTGACAGATCAGAAGAAAGGTCAAATAAATCATGATGTAAACCAGGCCGAAAGGCAAAATAGTGGCCCAGTCATGGGTCCACAGAGTGGCCCTATGACATAGTGGTGAGGTAGAAGTAGCATGAGAAGGCCACAGAATGGCACAATGACAGAGTCTGAAGGTGGTGGCAGCATCAGGAGGCCACAGAGTGGCACAATAACTGAGTCTGGAGGTGGCAACAGTAACAGCATCAGGAGGATACCACAGAGGGCAAGGTGACATAGTGTGGAGATGGCAGTAGCAGCAGCAGCTGCATCAGGAGACCACAGAGTGGCAAGGTGACATAATGTGGAGATCGCAGTATCAGCAGCATGAGGAGACCACAGAGTGGCAAGGTGACATATTGCGGAGATGGCAGCAGCAGCAGGATACCACAGAGTGGCAAGGTGACATAGTGTGGATATGGCAGCAGCATGAGGAAACCACAGAGTAGCAAGGTGACATAGTGTGGAGATGGCAGTAGCAGCAGCAGCATCAGGAGACCACAGAGTGGCAAGGTGACATAGTTTGGAGGTGGCGGCAGCATCAGGAGACTACAGAGTGGCAAGGTTACATAGTTTGGAGATGGCAGCAGCAGCTGCATCAGGAGACCACAAAGTGATTTGGTAACAGAGTGGAGCAGTGGGTGGCAATACCAGTACCTGCTGACAAAGGTGGGTGAAATAAGGAGCACTTGGCATTACATGTGTGGCATCAGGCGGGTTGCAGCATCAGAGTAGTAGCTGAGGCAGGTAGCCAGAAGAAACCGGTCTCTTTTATCAAAGTGTTGGTGTGGCACCATGGATGATCTAGTCTGATGCATCAGGAATTGGTGGTTGGAAATCCTGGCTGATCCACGCCTGATTCATCTTGACAAAGGTCAGTCTCTCCACATTTTGGGTGGACAGGCGAGTTCTCCTTGGGGTAACTATGGCCCCCGCCGCACTAAAAACCCGCTCTGATGCCACACTACTGGCCGGGCAGGACAGCTTTTCCAGGGAAAACTCTGCTAGTTGTGGCCACAAATCCAGTTTGGCTGCCCAGTAGTCCAGCAGATCTTCAATGTTGGGTGGCAGGGTGCTGTCCAAGTATGCCACCACCTGCTGGTTCAGGTCCTGCTCCAGGTCTACCTGCTGCTGGTGAGTAGTTTCTTCACTATGTGGTTGAAGAAAGCTACTCATCAGTGTCTGTAGACTCAGGGACTCAGGCTGCTGCTGATGGAGCTGGTACTGCTCCTGCCACCCCACCCCTCCCCAGCAGCCATGGCAGTGGAACGTGAGTGCAGAGGGCCCCCCCGGTCAGACCTGCGAAAATATGGACGATGGCGCAGATAGGTAGCGGCCAACTGACTACATAGCATGTCTCTGTAGTAGTTCAGTTTGTCCTCCCTTTCGGTGGGTGTAAAAAAGGCCCCCATTCTGGACAGGTAGTGAGGGTCCAACAAGGTGGAGAGCCAGAAGTCATCCCTCTGCCGAATGGTGACAATTTGGCTGTCACTATGCAAGCAAGTGAGCATGCATTGGGCCATTTGTGCAAGTGACTCGGAGGGACTTCCTGCCTCCACCGCATACTGCCACGTGTGTCCGGGTCCTTTGTCTCATCTTCCTCATTGCCCTGTTGCTCCTCTGGCTGCTACTGCTCCTCCTCTCCTGTCACCTGAGTAGAAAAACCACCCATTTGACACAGGGGAGTACTCCTATCTGCTTTCATCATCAAGAAATCGTTGATGGCCTTTCTCTGTTCATATAGTCGGTCCAACATATGGAGGGTGGAATTCCAACTAGTGGAAACGTCGCATATCAGCCTATGTTGGGGGATGCCATTCTACCGCTGCAGCTCAAGGAGGGTGTGCTTTGCGGTGTACGAGTGGCTGAAGTGCATGCAAAGTTTCCTGCCCATTTTTAGGATGTCTTGCAGATGGGTGGAAGACTTCAGGAACCACTTGACAACCAGATTGAACACGTGTGCCATGCAGGGCGCATGGCTCAGCCTTCCTTGACGCAGCGCCGACACCATGTTCTTCCCATTGTCCGTCAGCATGGTTCTGATTTTCAGTTGACGCGGAGAAAGCCAGGATTCGGACATGTACTGTCCCTGACCCTAGTTACAGCTCCACACGTCGGCGCTGCCGTGCACTTTGGCAGACACCGACAGGCTCAAGGACTGGTCCACCTTCTCTTCTACATATTTGTGCAGGGCTGGTACTGCCTTTTTCGCAAAGAAATGATGGCTTGGGACTCTCTACTTCGGCTCGGCGCAAGCCATCAGTTCTCTGAAAGGTGCAGAGTCCACCACTTGGAAGGGGAGGGACTGCAACATCAGCAACTTGGACAGGAGCACGTTCAGCTTCTGCGCCGTTGGATGCGTGCACGCATACTGCTGTCTCTTGGCAATCGCTTCGGTGATCGATTTTTGATGGAATGACTGACAAGGATTAGGAGGAGGAGCAAGAGCATCTGGACCTGCAGAAGATGGGAATGACAGACAGCTCCCTTCGGCTGAGGTGATGGAGCCTTGACTGGCTGAAACCGGGTACATGCCACTGGGTGATGCAGCGGCAGCTGCGGCATGCTGGACCACCACATCAGAGTCACTGTTCTCCCAGGCCACTGCATGGCGACGCTGCATATGTTGACGCAGGGCCGTAGTGCCAAAATTGTCACCCTGGCCACGCTTCACCTTTTGCCCACATATTCTACATGTGGCCACGTTAACCTCCTCTGGCAGCTTAATAAAAAACTGCCACACCACCGAGTAGGTGATTTTCCCCCCAACAGTCCGTACTGACTACTACCGCCCATGCCTCCGTGAACCCCTGCACCACTACTTCCCGAGCAGGTAGGCTGCGGCGAAGCAGGTGGTCTACACTGGGCACATTTTGGTCCCGACCTGCAACTGCTGCCACCCTGCTGACTCCCAGCCATGCTACCATGCAGCTGGCTCAGCCGCTGTCTCACAGGCAAGCTGCCACCCTCTTCTCCTGATGATGAAGAGGCCCCTTCTGCACCCGGCTCCCAAGTGCAATCGGCTTCATCATCATCAAGTAGTGTCTGCACGTCACTGATGTCCTCCTCAATGGTCTCTGACCACTCACAACACAAGCTCCTGCGCCACTCTCCTCATCACTACTTGCCTGCCTAGCGGAGGAAGCGGCGGATGTCTCCTCCAGATCTTGCCTGTGCAGTAGCTGCTGACTGTCCACTAGCAGCTCGTCCTTGCTGTATAGTGAAGCTGAGCCAAAGCATACAATATTTCTGTGGCTGAGGGAACAGCAAAGGACAGAGGCAGGTTGAGGACAGGTGAGGGCACAGGGCCTGCTCCTCGGCCATGCCAACTAAGGGTTGTGTCTGACAAAAACACCAACTGTTGTCTGGGGGTGTCTGATGTCACTTGGGGTGACGTGGATGACCGAGTTAACCAATCAAGTACCGCTGGGTAGCTGGTCAAGACATGACCGCTAGATGACACCGGGAGCTCACGCCTCTCGCTGCGACTCCTGCTGCCACGCCCCCTTACTCTGCTGCAACCTCTGCTTGCGCCCGAAACATTCAGGCCTCTGCCATTCCTCTGTGCATGGCCTGGCACTTCTCTGCCTGACATACTTGTAGCTGAACTACACAAATTAAACGGAAATTAAAACACCCCTAAAAGCGACAAATATATTTTTCTTTTTGCACTAAAATAGTCCACTAAATGCTTTCACCACAATTAACTGCAGAAATGCACTGAGAATATATTTTTCTTGTTGTACTGAAATACGAACCAATACGCTTTTACAAAAAAAAAAAACGTAAAGAGTGAAGTGCGTATATATATTTCTTGAAGTACTGAAATACGCCCCTATCCGCTTTCACCAGAGATAACTGCAGAAGTGGAATGCGTATATATTTTTCTTTTTTTACTGAAATACGCCCCTATACGCTTTCAACAGAAATAACTGAAAAAGTGCAGTGTGTATATATATATATATATTTTTTTTACTGAAATACGCCCCTATACGTTTTCACCAGTAGAGATAGCCTTGTGGTTCGCCTGACCTGACGGTCGTTTCGTGGCGAACTTTGCGCGTTTGCCAAACATACGGTGATGTCCACCGGTGCCATATTCTTTTGCATTGCGCCAAACTTTGACCCATGACACATCCATCAGGTGGGACAGGACAGCCAATTGAGACGTTTCAGCACATGGACACCCCCCCCCCCCCTATAACAGAACCCGATCTGGCAGCCATTTTACATTCTGTGTTTTGCCAGTGTAAGGAGAGGTTGCTTTGTGGAGCAGGGACAGGCTGTTAGGGACACTAAACGCTAGCTAATAGTGCCACAAAAGTCCTTTTAATGATTGGTATAGGTGTGCTATCGATAGGTGTGATATACTGAGGGATGTGATATACTTATAATATACTTTCTAATATAGAAAGTATATTATAGTGCATTTGTATTGTGCGGCATTTGTGTGCGGTTCTGCTGCAATACCACAGCTATATAGACAAGCGCTATTGGAACAACTATTTGCAATGGGTGTGATATACCCGTTGCCCCCAAAAAAACGGATTGAGGGGTGTGATATGCCTGCTTCCACAAAATACTGATTGACGCCTGCGATATACCAGCTGCCCCAAATAAACAGGGTGATGTGATATAACTGTTGTGGCCCAAAAAATTATTGAGGGGTGTGATATGCCTGCTTCCACAAAATACTGATTAACGGGTTTGATATACCTGCTTCTACAAAATACTGATTGAGGGCTGCGATATACCTGCTTCCACAAAATACTGATTAAGGGGTTTCGATATACCTGTTTCCACCAAATATTGATTGAGGCCTGCGATATACCTGCATCCACAAAATGCTGATTAAGGGGTTTGATATACCTGCTTCCACAAAATACAGATTAAGGGATTTGATATACCTACTTCCACCAAATATTGATTGGGGCCTGCGATATACCTGCTTTCACAAAATACTGATTAAGGGGTTTGATATACCTGTTTCCACCAAATATTGATTGAGGACTGCGATATACCTGCTTCCACAAAATATTTTTAAGTGGAATGATATGCCTGCTTCCACTAAATATTGATTGAGGCCTGCAAAATACCTGCTTCCACAAAATACTGATTAAGGGGTTTGATATACCTGCTTCCACAAATACTGATTGAGGGCTGCGATATACCTGCTTCCACAAAATGCTGATTAAGGGGATTGATATACCTACTTCCACCAAATATTGATTGAGAGCTGCGAGATACCTGCTTCCACAAAATACTGATTAAGGGGATTGATATACCTGTTTCCACCAAATATTGATTGAGGCCTGCGATATACCTGCTTCCACAAAATACTGATTAAGGGGATTGATATACCTGCTTCTACCAAATATTGATTGAGTCCTGCGAGATACCTGCTTCCATACAATACTGATTAAGGGGTTTGATATAACTGTTTCCACCAAATATTGATTGAGGCCTGTGATATACCAGCTTCCACAAAATACTGATTAAGGGGATGGATATACCTGCTTCCACAAAATACTGATTGATGGCTGCGATATACCTGCTTCCACAAAATACTGATTAAGGGGTTCGATATACCTGTTTCCACAAAATATTGATTGAGGCCTGCAATATACCTGCTTCCACAAAATACTGATTAAGGGGTTTTATATACCTGCTTCCACAAAATACTGATTGAGGGCTGCGATATACCTGCTTCCACAAAATACTGATTAAGAAGTTTGATATACCTGTTTCCACCAAATATTGATTGAGGCCTACGATATACCTGCTTCCACAAAATACTGATTAAGGGGATTGATATGCCTGCTTCTACCAAATATTGTTTGAGGCCTGTGACATACCTGCTTCTACAAAATACTGATTGAGGGCTGTGATATACCTGCTTCCACAAAATACTGATTAAGGGGTACGATATACCTGTTTTCACCAAATATTGATTGAGGCCTACGATATACCTGCTTCCACAAAATACTGATTAAGGGGATTGATATACCTGCTTCCACCAAATATTGATTGAGGCCTTCGAGATACCTGCTTCCACAAAATACTGATTAAAGGGCTTCTGTCACCCCACTAAACAGTTTTTTTTTTTTTTTTTGGTTAGTTATAATCCCTATACTGCGATTTTTTCATACATACTGTAATTAATCATTTCGGTTCAGTAGATTATGTTAAAAACGTATTTTTAAAATATGCAAATTACCTTGCGACCAGCAAGTAGGGCGGCTACTTGCTGGTAGCAGCCGCATCCTCCTATCCTAAAGACGCCCCCTCCGCATGTTGATTGACAGGGCCAACGGACGGGATCATCCTCTGGCTGGTCCTGTCTGCTATCAAGATCTTGCGCCTGCGCCGTAACGGTATTCAGTCGGCGCAGGCGCACTGAGAGGAGGACGCTCGCTCGGCCGCTCCATCCTCAATGCGCCTGCGCCGATGACATCATCCAGTACTCCCGTAAGAGATTTATTATTAATAATCGTTGGTGGTATAGTGTTAATAACTGTCATTTTTATAAAATTATTTATTCCCATTTCGTTGGTGGTTTTTGTGGCAGCATGCTTATTACGTACATACTTACCTGATTCGAGCATCCAGCGACGTCACCAGACTCTCCGCCTCCTTCCAGCAATGCCAGCATCTTCTCTTCTGGGTGTACTTGATGACGTCATTGGTGCAGGCGCAATGAGGATGGAGCGGCCGACAGAGCGTCCTCCTCTCAGTGCGCCTGCGCCGACTGAATACCGTTACGGCGCAGGCGCGAGATCTTGATAGCAGACAGGACTAGCCAGAGGACGATCCCGTCCGTTGGCCCTGTCAATCAACATGCGGAGTGGGCGTCTTTAGGATAGGAGGATGCGGCTGCTACCAGCAAGTAGCCGCCCTACTTGCTGGTAGCAAGGTAATTTGCATATTTTAAAAATATACGTTTTTAACATAATCTACTGAACCAAAATGATTAATTACAGTATGTATGAAAAAATCGCAGTATAGGGATTATAACTAACCAAAAAAAAAAAAACTGTTTAGTGGGGTGACAGAAGCCCTTTAAGTGGTTTGATATACCTGCTTCCACCAAATTCTGATTGTGGGCTGCGATATACCTGATTCCACAAATTGCTGATTAAGGGGTTTAATATACCTGTTTCCACCAAATATTGATTGAGGCCTGCGATATCCCTGCTTCCACAAAATACTGATTAAGGGGATTGATATATCTGCTTCCACTAAATATTGATTGAGGCCTGCAAGATATCTGCTTCCACAAAATACTGATTAAGGGGTACAATATACCTGTTTCCACCAAATATTGATTGAGGCCTGCGATATACCTGCTTCCGCAAAATACTAATTAAGGGGAATGATATACCTCCTTCCACCAAATATTGATTGAGGCCTTTGAGATACCTGCTTCCACAAAATACTGATTAAGGGGATTGATATACCTGCTTCCACAAAATATTGATTGAGGCCTGTGATATACCTGCTTCCACAAAATACTGATTAAGGGCTTTGATATACCTGTTTCCACCAAATATTGATTGAGGCCTGTTATATTCCTGCTTCCACAAAATACTGATTAAGTGGTTTGATATACCTATTTCCACCAAATATTGATTGAGGCCTGCAATATACCTGATTCCACAAAATACTGATTAAGGCTATTGATATACCTGTTTCCACCAAATATTAATTGAGGTCTGCGATATACCTGCTTACACAAAATACTGACTAAGGGGTTTGATATACCAGCTTCCTCAAAATACTGATTGAGGCCTGCGATATACCTGCTTCCACAAAATACTGATTTAGGGGATTGACATACCGTATTTTCCGGCGTATAAGACGACTGGGCGTATAAGACAACCCCCAACTTTTCCATTTAAAATATAGGGTTTGGGCTATACTTGCCGTATAAGACTACCCCTGAATGCCCAGCCCTCCCTGTCTTCAAGACGATCTTCTCCAGTCCAGGGAACTGACTGGGATCTGTGGATGGCACTGATATGGGGAGGGGGATCAGTGGATGACACTGCTATGGGGAGGGGGATCAATGGATGACACTGCTATGGGGGGGATCTATGCATGACACTATATAGCATCTTATGCTATATGTGTCATCCACAGATCCACCCCATGACAGTGTCATCCACAGATTCCCCCTCCCCATAACAGTGCCATCCACAGATCCCCCTTAAACAGTGCCATCCACAGATCCCCCTCCCCATAACAGTGCCATTCACAGATCCCCCTCCAAACAGTGCCATCCACAGATCCCCCCTAAACAGTGCCATCCACAGATCCCCCCCTAAACAGTGCCATCCACAGATCTCCCTCCCATAACAGTGTCATCCACAGATCCCCCCATGACAGTGCCATCCACAGATTCCTCTCCCCATAACAGTGTCATCCACAGATCCCCCCATGACAGTGCCATCCACAGATCCCCCTCCCCATAACAGTGTCATCCACAGATCCCCCCATGACAGTGCCATCCACAGATCTCCCTCCCATAACAGTGCCATCCACAGATCCCCCCCATGACAGTGCCATCCACAGATCCCCCTCCCCATAACAGTGCCATCCACAGACCCCACTCCCCATAACAGTGCCATCCACAGATCGCCCCTAAACAGTGCCATCCACAGATCTCCCTCCCATAACAGTGTCATCCACAGATCCCCCCCACGAGAGTGCCATCCACAGATCCCCCTCCCCATAACAGTGCCATCCACAGATCCCCCCTAAACAGTGCCATCCACAGATTCCCCTCCCCATAACAGTGTCATCCACAGATTCCCCCATGACAGTGCCATCCACAGATCCCCCTCCCCATAACAGTGCCATCCACAGATCCCCCCACCCCGCCATGACAGTGCCATCCACAGATCCCCCTCCCCGACGCTCAGAGGAGTATACATTTATTAACTGTAATCTGTAACTTTAACTTTAAATGAGCGCTCATCTCTTTACTAGGGTACCTTACTCTCAGCTCTGGTAATAGGCAGTGCGGGCGGCGCTCACTCACTGACGTCACGCGCCTGCGCCGCCTAGTGGGAGGAGCAGGCACGTGACGTCAGTGAGTGAGCGCCGCCCGCACTGCCTGTTAGCGGAGCTGAGAGTAAGGTACCCTAGTAAAGAGATGAGCGTTCATTTAAAGTTAAAGTTACAGATTACAGTTAATAAATGTATACTCCTGTGAGCGGCGGGGCCCTGTGTATTATAACCCCCAGGCAAGCGTCCCCGTCCCCATGGGAACGCCTGGGGGTTAGAATATACCATTGGATCTGAGTATACCCGGCGTATAAGACGACCCCCGACTTGAAAAAAATTTTTAGTGTTAGAAAGTCGTCTTATACGCCGGAAAATACGGTACCTGTTTCCACCAAATATTGATTGAGGCCTGCGATATATCTGCTTCCACAAAATACTGATTAAGGGGTTCGATATACCTGTTTCCACCAAATATTGATTGAGGCCTGCAATATACCTGCTTCCACAAAATACTGATTAAGGGGACTGATATACCTGTTTCCACCAAATATTGATTGAGGCCTGCGATATATCTGCTTCCACAAAATACAGATTAAGGGGTTCGATATACCTGTTTCCACCAAATATTGATTGAGGCCTGCAATATACCTGCTTCCACAAATACTGCTCTTCTATAGGGACTTATTAGGCACAGGGTCATTTTTAAAATGACAGACAGGGGAAGAGGAAGGCCGTTCCACAGGGGTTTGTAGAGCACAGGTTCGTGGAATTTTTTTCAGGAATCTCCTGAAAGAGCCCTGGGGGCGCCAAGCCACAGAGTGATTGGAAAACAGAGGATGAATGGGTGAAAGTGCAATACCCTTGGGAAGCAATATTAAAAGAATAACATACATAAAAAGTGTGTTAATGACACATTCTACATGAATTATTATGGTTTAGCACTTACTTCACCAGGGAGGAGGGTATAGGATAAAGCTCAAGACACCTATACCACTACCTCCCCCGCCGACGTCGCTTGTAAAAATTTACCAAAACTCTCCTGGTCCCCAAAACAGATGACACCAGGGCTCCAAGGTGTAAAGGAAGTCTATATTTATTTCAGAGATAAGTGGGGTAGACAGCTCTACTTTTCAAGCAAATGGTAGAGGTGCAGAGGCTGCTAAGTCTGACTCACCCAGTCAGAAGAGAAGAAATTGAGAAATAAAAGGATAAGCAGGCACACTCTTATATGGGTCAATCTATTTTAGTTTATTTATAATAGAATATTGTTGTAATTGTAGAGTGTTTTTTAATAAAAAAAATAATATATTAAAATATGAATGAGTGCTAGCAGTAAAATTCATAGGATTAATGGTTCAGGATAAGAGTCTATGAAAATGTCCTTTATGGTAAAAATGGTAAAATTTAAAAAAATAATAAAAATGGATAATCGCCACTGGATAGGAGATGAAAAATGCACCTTTTATAATGATGTTTCTATTTGTGGAATAGTCTTTCATAAATCAATGAAGATATGCATTGATAATCTTGTATTGAATTAGGGATGATCTTCTTTAAATCAAGACTTGAAAATGTAATGAAAAGTTTGTGAAAGAAAACCTCCCTGAAATGAGAAGTGCACCTCCCTGAAATGAGTTTTTGCAGGTTGGGATGTCTGATTTCTATATTTATTTCAGCTCGACGCGTTTCGGGAATAATCCCTTTTTCAAGAGCATGTACATAAAACAAGTGTAACAAACTTATATAGGGATACAGAGGCACATGGTTTGAGGTCAGAGGGGGTGTTTCCTCTGATGTCACTTCCTGGTGACAGTTGTGTTCAGCAAAATATATAAAACATACTAAAATCCTGGTTGGTTCAAAATAATCTACAGCCCTCATACACATAGGCATGGAAATAAATATTTTATTGAGTAGTATGTATATTCTAAAATCTCCAGTTCCTCTATGAATCGGAAGAGGAAGTGATGCTGTTTGAATAGAAAATTAACCCTGCGTTAAGTGAATGGTGGAGGAAGGGGGCATCTGTAATCTGATGCGGCGATTGCTGTGGTTCTCTAGCCTATAACATAATCTGGATGTCCGATGCGTTCCACAGTGGAACGCATCGGAAGTGAGAGTAGGCGGGCATGCAGTGCATACGTTGCGATGTGCTCCACTCTGGAGCGCATCGCAATGAAAGGAGGGGCTGAGGAGCAGAAGTGTAAGTAGAGAGAAAAATCTGATGCGTTCCAGGGTGGAGCGCATCGGAGGGGAGTGAGAGGACGGAGTGTGGGCAGGTACAAGAAGGGGGAGGTGGATATCTGAAACTACCATGCGTTTCATATGGAACACTTACATGGCTAGGTTTGCTGGGAAGGATAGATGGATAATAAAAATGGAGAAATGAGTACATGAGTAAGTGTATATATGAGTATATATAATTGGAATTGAGTTGCCTACGTGTCACGGGGTTCCGAAGGTGCACTCGGTCCCCCATTGCCCGCAGAACTGTTGCTTAGCTTTTGGAATGAGGTTCTGTGTTTGACCTCATTCCCAGGGCGGCTTTACTAGCTGGGTGGCTCCTTGCTCCTAAGTCTGCCTTGAGCGCCGAGCTGATCACTCGGTGCTCGACTGGTTGGTCTGTCGGTCATGTGACGCTGGCCACGTCACATGACCCTCACTCCCCACTATAAATACAGGCAGCCTGCTGGCTACAGGTTGCCTGTTAATTTCTAGGTTCCTGGTATTTGTTGGACTGCTGAATACTTACCTGATCCTGTTCCTTGACCATCCTTTTGCCTGATCCTCCTGTACTGCGCATCCGTCCTGGTATTGTGACCTCGGCTCCCACCTGACTACTCTCTTAGGACTCCTCTTGTACTTCTCTGCTCTCCTGGTATTTATGACCCCGGCTTCTCCTGACAATTCTCTGCTTGCTCCATTTGTACTTTGCAGCTTTCCTGGTATTGACTCGGTCCGTTCACGTCCTGTTGTTTGTCTGTCTGTCATCCCTGCACTTACTCCAAGTTAGGGATTGCCGTCCAGTTGTCCCCTGTCATTAGGACTCGCGAGGCAAGTAGGCAGGGCCAGGGGTAAGGGTGGAGCGCAGTGGTCACTTCCCTTCCCCCTGTGTGTGTGTGTACGCGACCGTTACACTACGCCTTTGACATTGAGAACCATGCAAGGGGGGCATATTTAACATTAAAGGGTTAAAGAATCCCAATAAGTAAATATTAATAGAAAAATAAATATATACTAATTAATAAACTTGAAAAATAAAAAGAAGGTCCAGCTTCCAAAAAAGATGACGTTCTTTATTCCAATACACACAAGAACATAAAAAATCCAACATAGCAAACAGGTCTACGCCTTTCAGATCCTCTGATACTAATCCTTACCCATGACAAGTTTATTGCTGACTGGCTTGGATCTTAAATAGCTGCAATCCTGCGGATCACAGGTGACTGCAATCAGCAGGAATGAGCACACAAGTCACAGCCCCTGTTCAGATGCCAAATATGAATAAAAAGTTGGATTCACTAAAGGTACATATTATATCTCAAATACTTTATGGAAAGGAATCAGTAATGCGTGTTTACGGTTTAATCCTGTTGGAACACGGGAACCCATGCAAAAAATTCAATAGGATTCCCTGTTCAAAAGTTTCCGCTTATAATCCCCACCTCTGGTGGGAGGATTAACCCTCTCCAGGGCTTGAACCTGGAATCCTGCAGTGTTGCCCTGATGTTAAACCACAAAGTGAAGACTGACCGCTGAGACATTTCTAACTTTTGTATATGGAATGTCAGAAAGGTGTTTGCATATTCTCACTTTTAGACTCTTAGTAGTACAGCCAACATATTGAAGACTGCATATAGAACAAGTGATGCAATACACCACATGACTGGTGTTGCAATTAACATATTGTTTTAGATCAAAAGTGTAATGTGTGGCCATAGAATATATCGAGTAACCCATTTGTATAAAATTGCAACATGTACAAATGTGATGACCTCACTAATTAATAAGTCCTAATGAGTGGATATTAATAAATAAATAAATAAACAAATAAATAGATAAAATCGATAGCTATTACACGTGCCAAATAGTACCACAATATACGGTTACAAAGAATATAGAGTTCAAATAATACACTATTAAAATCAAGGATATCATGCAATAACCTAATTAGGGGGGGGGGAGTTGAAATGAATAATAAGTAGATGGCTGGATGTATCGCATAGTACATAATATAATATAAATAAAAGAAAGTGCATATCAGTACGCTCATTCGTAAATGGGACCGGTAAGACAAGATGATAAAATGATTATAAAGATAAAGGAATATTAAAAATTCAAGAGTATTGCTCATAATAGTGATTCCGTACAGCAAAAGAAGAAAATGTCATTTCGGAAAAAAACGTTCGGTGAGATGTAATGAAATACCCAGTATGAAATAATAAGATTAGAAAATAATTAATAATAATAATAATAATAATAAATAATGAAATAATACAATTCTAAAATGGTGGACTCCTACCTAAATAATATATATATACACCTATATCACTATTTGTAAGCTATATATATATATATATATATATATATATATATATATATACCTATATCTGTATATATGTGCCCATGCCCACGCACACAAAACACATATATATATATATATACACACACCTAATTGGGTTAATAGTTGCTGTGTTCCAATGTTTCGTTCAGACCAAAGGGAGTCAATGTATTAAAACGAAAGATCCAATACATTTCCTTCCTACATAGTTGTAGAAAGGACATAGGGACCCATTCTATCGGAGTTAATTTCAGGAGGGATGCATCGCCGTTATGTTTTTCCGCTAAATGCCTGGACACACTATGCTTTTTGTATTTTTTGTTGATGTTGGAGCGATGTGAATTGAGTCCGTCTCTGATGCTTTGGGTAGTCCTACCTATGTACTGTAGTCTACAGGGGCATTCAAGCATGTATATCACATATGTGGTGCCGCAGTCCATGTAGCTAGTCAGAGGGATCTTTTCACCAGAAAAGTTGATTATAGCTTTTGTGGCCACATCTGTACGCTCCCATGGATCTTTCTGGATTCGTTGCAGACTGTGGATCGCACTTAGCCATGGTGCTCAGTTTACTTAATTTCGGACAGGAAGGTGCTAAAATTTGTTTTAGTGTTTTGGCTCTCCAGTAAGTTATTTGTGGGGATTTAGGTATGGATTTTCCTATGATAGGGTCACTTAGGAGTAGTGGCCAGTATTGCTTCAGAATTAGTTTGATTTTATTATGAGCTGGTGTATATCGAGTTATAAAGTTGTAGATATGTTTATTATTCTTGTTATTCTTATCAGTTGGTGTTTGACGGTTCTCTGTTGGGTATTTTGGTAACAGGCATTCTAATTGGGTTGTTTTTTCAATTTTGTTGATAGAATCAGTTATAAGCCCCTTTGGATACCCTTTTGCGAAAAATCTGGATTCCAGAGTTTTAATCAGATTTTTTAGAGTCGTATTGTTAGAGCAGTTTATTCGAACCCTCCTCATTTGGCCATATGGTATATTGCGTTTCCACTTATAGTAGTGGCAACTTTTATAGTCCAGATAACTGTTCACTTCTACATCTTTGAAGTGTGTACTCGTCTCAATTTGGTTGTTATGACTGGTTAGTTGTAGATCAAGGAATACCGTGGTTGTAGTGTCTATTTGTGCAGTGAAGCGTAGGTTCCAATCTTTCTGATTGATGTATGTGATAAAGTCATTAAGAAGATCCCGCTCGCCCTGCCAAATAAAAATGATATCATCTATATTGCGTTTATAGAGTTTCATTTTGGGGTGGTCTAAAAGACCAAAGGTTTCTTTGAAAGCCCCCATGAATAGATTAGCGTACGATGGCGCGAATTTGGTCCCAGTTCCTCCGTTCTGAATGTAAAAACAATCATTGTACGTAAAATAATTATGATTTAAAATAAAAAGTATGGAATCTAAAATGAATCTCATTTGGTTGGGGGGTATGTAAGGGTCCATGGAGAGAAATTTGTTAACCGCGTCAATGCCCAATTCATGCATAATATTGCTATATAAGGACGAAACGTCGAAAGTTAACCATAGCATATCTTTGTCCCATTTGAATTCTTTAAGTATTGTAATAAATGTAATAAGTTGGCTAGAGTCATATAGGTAAGAGGGTAAAGTCACTACGTATTTTTGTAAAATGCCGTGAACATAAGCTGATGGGTTAGACGTGATAGAATTTATCCCTGATATGATGGGTCAACCGGGGGGATTTGTCAGGTATTTGTGTATTTTGGGTAAGTAATAAAAGTAGGGTATAGAAGGGTGGTCAATCAGTATATAGTTTTTTTCTTTTTTCATAATTATTTTCTCTGCGTGGCCCCTATTTATCAGAGTATGAAGTTGTTTCTTAAAATCTGACGTGGGATCTGCTTGAAGTTTGTTGTAGTATGTATCATCTGAAAGTATGTTCATTGCTTCTTTGTGGTAGATCTCCATATTTAAGATCACTATTCCCCCCCCCCTTATCTGCGTTTTTTATGACAATGTTATTATTCCTAGCTAAATCAATCATGGCTTTTTTCTGTACTTTTGATAAATTGTGAAAGTTGGCATTATTGTGCGGATTGTTCTCTTTGGAAAAAACTGTTTTTAGATCGTTTAAAACTAAGTTGTAGAAGGTCTCTATGTGAAGAGTATATGGGTGTGTCAAACAATTCAGTAAAAAGACTGTCAATGTCAAGTTTTTCTTCTGTTACAGTTGCAGTGGGAAGGGTTGGGTGACTGTCAGACTTCATATCAAAGTGACGTTGGAGGGTTAGTTTACGGGTATACTGGTTAAGGTCTACAAAGAGCTCGAAAAGATCTGGGTTGTTGTTAGGGCAGAAAGATAGGCCTTTACTTAATAGTTCTATCTCTTCTTCTTTTAAGATGTGGTCTGAAAGATTAAAAATGCCCTTTGATCTAAGAAATTCAAATTAGTTTTCTAAGTTTTGGGATGTAGTGGACGGAACTTTTTGTTGGCTAGGTCGTTTGTTTTTTTCTTTCCCCCCCTACAGCCTCTTCCTCTGTCTTTGGTCTTTGTTTTCTTTTTCGTTAGTTCCGGAGTGGGCTGAAAAAGTGTGTGATCTTCTCTTGTAGGTGCACTGGTTGCGGCATTCTGGATCGAGCTGTGGAGTTGTGACTTAGTATGGGGGTAAGAAGTTGTATGCTGGAAATAATCGACCGCGGTGGCGTGGGAATAGGAGAAAGTTGGTTTAAGGGGGGATTGTTGGAGATATTGGGGTGGTAGAGGTCGGGCAGGTGCACCAGGCCGGAGCCTAAGTGGGAAGTAGGAGAAGGTGTGTGCGATTACTTCAAAAGACACACCAGAAATGGTTGAGTGGCTTAATCAGCCTTGCGCTTCTGCACCCTCCTCATCCTCTGTATCTGCACCCTCCTCACTCTCTGCTGTGTGCACCCCCAAAGACACCACCACCAGCATAGCCCCTCCACTCGAGTCAGAGGAATTATTTTCCCATCCATTCCCAGACCTTACCGATGCGCAGCCATTCTTGACATCGGATGATGAAGAGGAGGTAGCAACGGCCGCCACTCAGCGGTCTGGTGACAGTACCCAGATCAGGCCAAGGAGGGAGGTCCCCGCTGTTGCTATCTACTCCGAGATCTCAAATGTCAGTGGTGGTGAAGGTGACGATGATGACGTGTCGATGTACGTCACATGGGTGCCCACAAGAGAGGAAGAGGAGGGAGTTCAGAGGGAGAGACGGAGCAGCAGAGAGGGAGGAGAAGCAGGCAAAGCTTGCAGGGCACAGGAGGCAAAAAGCAGGCTGCAAATGTATCTGGAGAGAGCTATCCACCATGCACGGTCACTTCTGGCGCTCCCGGGACGCCGGCACATGGCTCCGCAGTGTGGGCTTTTTTTAACGTGTCAGCTGCTGACAATAGTGTTGCCATCTGCAGCCTGTGCTGTCAACACATAAGTCATGGTAAGCCCAACATTCACCTAGGGACGACCGCCTTAAGAAGGCACCTGGCCTCCCATCACCGAGCCCAGAGGGAGCAACGCTGTCAGAACCCACAAAGCCACACTCTTGGCGCTCCACGTCCTGCTTCTTCTGCTTTTTCTCTCTCCTCCCATTTGTCCTCCACTCCACCTTTGACCATCGTCGCGTTCATCTGGCAGAAGGCAGGCTTCTGTGGCCCAAGTGTTCGAGTGTAAAAAGTTGATGACGCCGGATAACCCTCTTGCCCAACGACTGACCGCTGGCTTGTCGGAACTGCTAGCCCGCCAACTACTGCCATATAAACTGGTGGACTCGGTGGCCTTTAGAAAATTTGTGGCCATTAGCACACCACAATGGAAGGTCCCCGTAAGGAAATATTTCTCCCAGAAGGGCATCCCAGAGCTATATGGCCACGTTCAGCGGCAAGTGAATATATCTCTGGCACACAGTGTCGGTGCCAAGATACATCTGACCACAGACACGTGGTCTAGCAAACACGGGCAGGGAAGGTACATAACTATTACTGCCCACTGGGTGAACCTTCTGATGGCTGTCAAGCATGTAACCTGTGGCTCCCGTGTGAATTTGGTGTTACCGCCATGGATTGCATGCAGGCCTGCCTCTTCTTCTCCTCCTCCTACTCCATCCTCCATCTCCTCCTTGGCTGACTCCTAATTTTTCACTGCTACCGCATCTTCTGCTACGCACCCAAGCTCCCCAAAACCTATTTGACATGTCATGCTGTGCTGCGGCTGTTGTGCCTGGAAGCCAAGAGCCACACCAGTCCTGCACTGCTTTCAGCTCTGCGGTCACAGGCCGATCAGTGGCTAACCCCGTTCAATTTGACAGTTGATTATCTGCTGAGCGCGCTGAAACAGGGCAAAATGACACAAGTGCTGTGCATAGCACACATCCTGAACTTAGTCGTGCAGCGATTCATAACCAAATACCCCGGGGTCCAGGACGTCTTGCGGCAGGCCAGGTAAATTTCTAGCCATTTTAGAAGATCTTACACGGCCATGGCTCGCCTTGCTGACGTTGAGCGGCGATACCACCTGCCCGTCAGGCGTCTGATTTGTGACTGCCCGACACGCTGGAACTCCACCTTGTATATGCTTGATAGGCTGCTCCTGCAGAAACGTGCAGTTAACGACTACCTGTAAAAACTCTGCGGCAGGACAGGTTCTGGGGAGCTTGTTTTTTTTCCACTCATGCGGCCATTTGATGAGATCACCAATCTTCAGTTGCAGCCAGGGCGCCATCAGTGACATTGTACCTTACGCCTTCTTTCTGGAGCGTGCATTGCGTCGTGTCATTGATCAAGCCGTCGAGGAGCAGGAGCAGGAAGATGAGCAAGTCGCAATGCTAGATGAATTCCCAGGGGGGCTACTTCATCTGAGACGAGTCAACATGAGTCTGAAGAGGAGTCAGAGGAGGATGGTGCCGGGGCAGAGGAGGAGCAAGAAGAGCATGCTTTAAACTTTCTCTGATGTTGTCCGTGGCTGGGGGGGGGGAGGAGACCGAGGACGACATTCTCCAGGACGATGAGCAGGAGCCAGGCCACTCCACCGCTTCCAGTTTAGTGCAAATGGGGGCCTTCATGCTCCAGTGTTTGGAGGGACCCCCGTATAAAAAGCATAAAGGGCAAGGACCAGTACTGGGTGGCAATGTACTTAGACCCCCGGTACAAACACAAAATGGCAGACATGTTACCAGTATCACAGAGGGCTGTCAGAATACAGCACTTCCTGGCCTTGCTTCTAGAAATGCTGCATTCTGCTTTTGCCGGTGCTGGCGGAGGAATTTCCACTCACAGCGAAACAGTTGCTGGTACCAATCCAACAGCGCATGCAAGATGAGGGCGGTTTGAAGATGTGTTGGTCACTTCAGATATGAGATCATTCTTGCAGCCAACCCATCGACAGCCGCCCTCCGGATCCAGCCTCAGGGAATGCCTAGACCAACAGGTGTCCGACTACATTGGGTTAACGGCCGATGTGGACGCTCTGAGAAGCAAAGAACCCCTGGACTGCACAATTTGCCATGGAACTCTTGGCTTGCCCCTCGTCGAGTGTCCTGTCCGAAAGGACGTTCAGCGCAGCAGGGGGGATCGTGTCCGATAAGCGCACTCACCTAGCTCACGACAGTGTGGACTTCCTCACATTTCTAAAAATAAATGAGGCATGGATCTCGGAGGAATTCAACACATGTGACGAGTCGACCACGTTTAATTGAATTTCCTCATGACAGCCCACAAATATTTGCCACCACCCAGAACAAACAATGGTCCCTGTCTTAGGTCAATACAGCAGCATAAAAGGCCTTTTCTGCCTGTTGAATGCCTAATGTTTTGGGCCTCGGAGGAATTCAACACCTGTGATGACCACGTGTTTCAACTATTATCATTAGGGTTTTTTTCAAGAGGGAGGATTTCGTTAGCCATGTTTGTAATCCAATTTTATATTTTTAGTTCTTTTAAACATATGTATTTGACCTGTATTTGTACTGGCCTTCAGTAAAATTGATATCCATTGACCGGCTAATATACCTTCAGCCACATAATCACTTGATCATTTCTGTAGGGTGAATGCATAATTTTTGGGGCCTGTAATACACTGGGCTGCAGTAAAATTGATGTCCAATGACTGTGTAATCTACCTCCATCCACATACTTGTTCTTTTCTGTCCGGTGAATTAATAATTTTTGGGGCCTGTAGTACACTGGCCTGCTGTAAAATTGATATCCAATGACCGTGTAATCTACCTCCAGACACATACTTACTTGTTCTTTTCTGTCCAGTCGATGAATACATTTTGGGGCCTGTAGTCCACTGGCCTGCTGTAAAATTTATATTCAATGACCGTGTAATCTACCGCCAGCCACATACTTAATTGTTCTTTTATGTACGCTGAATGCATAATTTTTGGGGCCTGTAGTCCACTGGCCTGCTGTAAAATTCGTATCCAATGACTGTGTAATTTACCTCCAGCCACATACTTACTTGTTCTTTTCTGTCCAGTTGATGAATAATTTTTGGGGCCTGTAGTCCACTGGCCTGCTGTAAAATTTATATTCAATGACCGTGTAATCTACCTCCAGCCACATACTTAATTGTTCTTTTATGTACGCTGAATGCATAATTTTTGGGGCCTGTAGTCCATTGGCCTGCTGTAAAATTGATATCCAATGACCTGTAATCTACCTCCAGCCACATACTTTCTTGTTCTTTTCTGTCCGGTAAATGCATAATTTTTGGGGCCTGTAGTCCACTGGCCTGCTGTAAAATTGATATCCAATGACCGTGTAATGTACCTCCAGCCACATACTTACTTGTTCTTTTCTGTATGGTGAATGCATAATTTTTGGCGCCTGTAGTCCATTGGCCTGCTGTAAAATTGATATCCAATGACCGTGTAATCTACCTCCAGCCACATACTTACTTGTACTTTTCTGTTTGGTGAATGCATTAATTTTGGGCATGTAGTCCACTGGGCTGCTGTAAAATTGATATCCAATGACCGTGTAATCTACCTCCAGCCACATACTTACTTGTTCTTTTCTGTTTGGTGAATGCATACATTTTGGGGCATGTAGTCCACTGGCCTGCTGTAAAATTTAGATCCAATAACCGTGTAATCTACCTCCAGCCACATACTTACTTGTACTTTTCTGTTTGGTGAATGCATTAATTTTGGGGCATGTAGTCCACTGGGCTGCTGTAAAATTGATATCTAATGACCGTGTAATCTACCTCCAGCCACATACTTACTTGTTCTTTTCTGTACGAGGAATGGATAATTGTTGGGGGCTTGGAGGAATTCAACACCAGTGATGACCACGTGTTATCAAATTTCAACTATTATCATTAGAGGGGGGATTTCGTTAGCCATGTTTTTAATCCATTTTTTAATTTTGAGTTCTTTTAAACCTATGTATTTGACCTGTATTTGTACTGGCCTGCAGTAAAATTGATATCCATTGACCATGTAATATACCTCCGGCCACATAATCACTTGATCTTTTCTGTCCGGTGAATGACTAATGTTTGGAGCCTGTACTCCCGTAGCCTAAAATACACATTTTCTAGGCTCCAACAGGGCACATTTCAGAGAATTTCCCTTTAAGACGCATAAATATGTCCCCTGATTAAGATACATATTTTTTGTTGGAATTTTTGTCATTGATCCCCCTCCAGTATGTCACTGTCCATGTTGTGGGACTATTTGTGCACTTCTACTAAGTATTTGGTGGCTGCAAATATGAGCTGAAGGTTTTTCAGGTTCGCCTGCCATTAAAGTGAATGGGGCCCGCCACGAACTTGCAGTTCGCGAACATTTGATCGCGTTTGCACACCGTTCCGGCCGATGTTCATCCATCACAACTTGTAGCAGGAATAGTAAAAGAATGGCACATGGCAAGTGCAAGTAGTTACTTGCATGACGTAGTTGTCGCCACACGTCTGCTGTAGCCCCACCTCCCTCCCCTGCTCAGTGATATGCACGCTTGTTTGAAGCGCTTGCCGCTGTCTGGCATGCTCTCCGTGTGCTTCACCCCTAGGCGTCCCCAGGTCCGAATGAAGAGCTCCCACTTGGATGTTTCTGTATGATATTCCTGCTGTCTCCGTTCTATCTGCTTCTCTGATGAAGGCTGTTGGCTGTGTCCTGTTCTGCGGTGAACTGCTGGTGGCGATTGGGAGGTGGTAAGGAGAGGAGAAATTATATCTGGAGGTCAACGGGGAGTTATCCTTTATTGTAGCGGAGAAGATAGACGGACTGTCTGGATGAGGGGGGTCGCCTGGGTGAAATTGACTTTTTCCTCTTCTGATAAGGGGGGAGTTGTGTGACTTTGGGAAAGGAGTGCACGCAAACCTGTGCATGTATATCCTCCTGGGATGTAAAGGTGGATGAGTTTTGTGGGAGTTTTGAGCCCGGGTTATATGTTGGCTGGCTGAACTCTGGCTGATAACCTGAAAAGAAGAAGAGCTACTGTACATAACTTTCTCTAATGGTTTCTGCTTGATTAACCTCAAAGCGACAACAACCCTGAGAGTGGCTGACCTTTCTGCACTTTAACACAGTTAATTATCTGTTTTATTAACTGCATGAAGCTATTTTAAGTGCTTGATTCTAAAGGTTTTCTGACTTTGTTTAAAATCTCTGCTTGAAGGATTCCTTTTCGTGCTTTACATGGTAACATAGTACATAAGGCCGAAAAAAGACATTTGTCCATCTAGTTCGGCCTGTCATCCTGCAAGTTGATCCAGAGGAAGGCAAAAAAAAAAACTGAGGTAGAAGCCAATTTTCCTCACTTTAGGGGAATAAAAAATTCCTTCCCGACTCCAATCAGGCAATCAGAATATCTCCCTGGATCAACGACCCCTCTCTAGTAGCTATATCCTGTAATATTATTACACTCCAGAAATACATCCAGGCCCCTCTTGAATTCCTTTATTGTACTCACCATCACCACCTCCTCAGGCAGAGAGTTCCATAGTCTCACTGCTCTTACCGTAAAGAATCCTCTTCTATGTTTGTGTACAAACCTTCTTTCCTCCAAACGCAGAGGATGTCCCCTCGTCTCAGTCACAGTCCTGGGGATAAATAGATGGTGGGATAGATCTCTGTACTGACCTCTGATATATTTATACATAGTAATTAGATCTCCCCTCAGTCGTCTTTTTTCCAACGTGAATAACCCTAATTTTGATAATCTTTCAGGGTACTGTAGTTGCCCCATTCCAGTTATTACTTTAGTTGCCCTCCTCTGGACCCTCTCCAGCTCTGCTATGTCTGCCTTGTTCACTGGAGCCCAGAACTGTACACAGTACTCCATGTGTGGTCTGACTAATGATTTGTAAAGTAGTAGGAATATGTTCTCATCACGGGCATCTATGCCCCTTTTGATGCAACCCATTATCTTATTGGCCTTGGCAGCAGCTGCCTGACACTGTTTTTTGCAGCTTAGGCTACTTTCACACTTGCGTTTTTCTTTTCCGGCATAGAGTTCAGTCACAGGGGCTCTATACCGGAAAAGAACTGATCAGTTTTATCCCCATGCATTCTGAATGGAGAGTAATCCATTCAGTTTGCATCAGGATGTCTTCAGTTCAGTCGTTTTGACTGATCAGGCAAAAGAGAAAACCGCAGCATGCTACGGTTTTCTCTCCGGCGAAAAAAACTGAAGACTTGCCTGAATGCCGGATCCGGCATTTTTTCCTATAGGAATGTATTAGCGCCGGATCCAGCATTCAGAATGCCGGATCCGTCCTTCCGGCCTGCGCATGCGCAGACCGATAAAAATGTGAAAAAATGTACAAGACGGATCCGTCTGTCCGCATAACAAGAGGAGAGACGGATCCGTCCTTGCAATGCATTTGTGAGACGGATCCGCATCCGGATCCGTCTCACAAATGCTTTCAGTCAGCGGCAGATCGGCGGATCCGGCGGGCAGTTCCGACGACGGAACTGCCCGCCGGATCACACTGCCGCAAGTGTGAAAGTAGCCTTAGTTTACTGTTTATTAAAATTCCTAGATCTTTTTCCATGTCAGTGTTACCGAGTTTACCATTTAGTATGTACGGGTGACTTGCATTATTCCTTCCCATGTACATAACCTTATATTTGTCAGTGTTAAACCTCGTCTGCCACTTATCTGCCCAAGGCTCCAATCTATCCAGATCCCTCTGTAGTAGTATACTGTCCTCTTCAGTGTAAATTACTTTACACAGTTTAGTGTCATCTGCGAAAATTTATATTTTACTATGCAAGCCTTCTACAAGATCATTAATAAATATATTGAAGAGAATAGGGCCCAATACTGACCCCTGAGGTACCCCACTAGTGACAGTGACCCAATCTGAGTATGTACCGTTAATAACCACCCTCTGTTTTCTATCATTGAGCCAGTTACTTACCCACTTACAGACGTTTTCTCCCAGTCCTAGCATTCTCATTTTATATACTAACCTTTTATGTGGTACAGTGTCAAATGCTTTGGAGAAGTCCAGATACACAACATCCATTGATTCGCCGCTGTCAAGTCTAGAACTTACCTTCTCATAGAAACTGATTAAATTTGTTTGACATGACCGATCCCTCACGAAGCCATGCTGATATGGCGTTATTTGCTTATTTCCGTTAAGATGCTCTAACATAGCATCTCTCAGAAAACCTTCAGTTTACCCACAACAGATGTTAAACTTACCAGCCTATAGTTTCCAGGCTCTGTTTTTGGACCCTTTTTGAATATTGGCACCACATTTGCCATGCGCCAATCCTGTGGGACATTCCCTGTCAGTATAGAATCTGCAAATATCAGAAATAAGGGTCTGGCTATGACATTACTTAATTCCCTTAGGATATGGGGGTGTATGCCATCCAGTCCTGGCGATTTGTCTATTTTAATCTTAAGTCGCTGTTGTACTTCTTCCTGGGTCAGACAGGACACTTTTAATGGGGAATTTATTTCAACATTCAGCATTTCATCTGACAGTTTATTTTCCTCAGTGAATACATTGGAGAAAAAAATATTTAACAGCTTTGCTTTCTCCTCGTCGCTCTCGGCGACTCCCCCCTCATTACTCTTTAAAAGGCCGACACCTTCAGATTTATACTTTTTAACATTTATATAATTGAAGAACATTTTAGGGTTAGTTTTACTCTCTTTGGCAATTAATCTCTCGGTCTCTAGTTTGGCCGCTTTTATTTGTTTTTTACACGTTCTATTTCTTTCCTTATAGTTTTTCAGTGCTTCCGTGCTACCCTCCTGTTTTAGTGTTTTATATGCTTTATTTTTGTCATTTATTGCTTTCTTTACAGTTCTGTTTATCCACATTGGTTTCTTTTTGTTCCTTAACCTTTTATTAACCTTTTATTCTTTGCTGTAACATTTTGGAGTATGTTGGTATCTCTCGCGTGGCCTCACCCCTTCAAGGCTGAGTATGAAATTTTAAGTTAACCTCAGTTTTTTTTTGTCATTAAAGGGTTTCTGTCACCCAAATTTTCGCTATTAAACAGGCTGACATTATAGATGTGAAAATGTCACCTGAATTTAACTCTGCATTTCTTTTATTTAAGTATGCCCCAGTTTTTGTGTAATTTTAACTTTTATTATATGCAGATGAGCCTCTAGGAGCCGGTGTGGGGGGGGGGGGGGTGTTGCACCTGCTCCTAGAGGCTCCGTTCGCCCACCTCATTTCCACGCCCTACTGTCTTGATTGACAGGGCCAGGACAGCATTAGTTCTCCTTAGTGGAATGAACAAGGTTTGGGGGAGAAAATCAAGAACTTTGCTGTGTTCAGTGTAGTAGGGAGATATCTTCCAGCCATAGTATGCTTAATAGATACTCATATGTTGAAAAAAATACTAGGCTTGCTTAAAAGGAATTGAATAGCTTTTCAATTTCATTCTGTTTACAGTGGGTATAGCAGAGGGGTTAGTATACTTATTCATAAAGATATCCCATGTACAATTATTTCTCAAAGGATTGATGCAAAGGGACGCTATGTCTTTCTGTATGGATGCTTTGAGGGAGTAAGATGGGTGGTGGCAGGAATTTACAGCCCACCACCTTATAAACACGAGGTGTTGTTAAAACTATATAATTTCCTACAGGACAAGCAAAATTGTCTAATGCTATTGCTGGGAGATTTCAACTGCACTATGAATGAAGATTTGGATAGACTGATCCAAAAAATATATGTCCAAAAGGGTAGGGCGGACCCCATTAATGAAGTTAACCCAAGAATTTGGTTGGTATGATATATGGAGGATCTATAATCCAGTATTCTTGTTATTCTTGTTATAGCAAAACATCAAAATATTGGATGTGTTTAGAGAATATTATAAAGATCTGTACTCTACATAAATTCGAATTCATTATAACAGATTGAAATGCTTTTGGAGGGATATTAAGATTCCAAACTAAGTGATACTCAACGGGAAGCACTAGACAGCCCTATCTTATTGAGTGAAGTGTTAGCTGCAATAGCGGATGCTCCTTTTGGTAAAACAGCGGTCCCAGATGGTTTACCTATAGAATTATATAAAAGAGATAGAGGGTTTTGGGGGAGTAGATTGTTGGAAGTTTTTCTATACTCTAACAACTTGGCATGTTTACCTGCCTCAACGGGTGAAGCAACAATTATTTTCATTCCTAAGGAAGGGAAGGATGGTCTGGACCCGGGTTCGTACCGTCCTATTTCATTGATGAATAATGATTGTAAGATCCTCGCCAGAATATTGGCGAGGAGACTGAGGGCGGTAATTATGTACTTGGTGCATGAGGACCAAAATGGATTCATTCCGGGGAGATTGACTTCTTTAAACCTTTTCAGAATCTTCGCCAATATTTAATGGGTGGGTAATGATTACGCTGAGGGTTGCTCTATTCTGTCTCTAGATGCAAAAAAAGCTTTTGATAGCATGGAATGGGGATTTTTGTGGGAAACCCTGGGTTATTTTGGTTTTGGTTCTGAATTTATTAAGTGAGTGAAGATCATTTACAGTCAGGTCCATAAATATTAGGACATCGACACAATTCTAACATTTTTGGCTCTATACACCACCTCAATGGATTTGAAATGAAACGAACAATATGTGCTTTAACTGCAGACTGTCAGCTTTAATTTGAGGGTATTTACATCCAAATCAGGTGAACGGTGTAGGAATTACAACAGTTTGCCTATGTGCCTTTAACTTTTTAGGGGACCAAAAGTAATGGGACAATTGGCTTCTCAGCTGTTCCATGGCCAGTTGTGTGTTATTCCCTCATTATCCCAATTACAATGAGCAGATAAAAGGTCCATTGCAAGTTCATTGCAAGTGTGCTATTTGCATTTGGAATCTGTTGCTGTCAACTCTCAAGATGAGATCCAAAGAGCTGTCACGATCAGTGAAGTGAGCCATCATTAGGCGGAAAAAACAAAACAAACCCATCAGAGAGATGGCAAAAACATTAGTCATGTCCAAAACAACTGTTTGGAACATTCTTAAAAAGAAGGAACGCACCGGTGAGCTTAGCAACACCAAAAGACCCGGAAGACCACGGAAAACAACTGTGGTGGATGACCGAAGAATTCTTTCCCTGGTGAAGACAACACCCTTCACAACAGTTGGACAGATCAAGAACACTCTCTAGTAGGTAGGTGTATGTGTGTCAACAATTAAGAGAAGACTTTACCAGAGTGAATACAGAGGGTTCACCACAAGATGTAAACCATTGGTGAGCCTCAAAAACAGCAAGGCCAGATTAGAGTTTGCCAAGCGACATCTAAAAAAAGCCTTCACAGTTCTGGAACAACATCCTATGGACAGATGAGACCAAGATCAACCTGTACCAGAGTGATGGGAAGAGAAGAGTATGGAGAAGGAAAGGAACTGCTCATGATCCTAAGCATACCACCTCATCAGTGAAGCATGGTGGTGATAGTGTCATGGCGTGGGCATGTATGGCTGCCAATGGATCTGGTTCTCTTGTATTTATTGATGATGTGACTGCTGACAAAAGCAGCAGGATGAATTCTGAAGTGTTTCGGGCAATATCTGCTCATATTCAGCCAAATGCTTCAGAACTCATTGGACGGCGCTTCACAGTGCAGATGGACAATGACCCAAAGCATACTGCAAAAGCAACCAAAGAGTTTTTTAAGGGAAAGAAGTGGAATGTTATGGAATGGCCAAATCAATCACCTGACCTGAATCCGATTGAGCATGCATTTAACTTGCTGAAGACAAAACTGAAGGGAAAATGCCCCAAGAACAAGCAGGAACTGAAGACAGTTGCAGTAGAGGCCTGGCAGAGCATCACCAGGGATGAAACCCAGCGTCTGGTGATGTCTATGTGTTCCAGACTTCAGGCTGTAATTGACTGCAAAGGATTTGCAACCAAGTATTAAAAAGTGAAAGTTTGATTTATAATTATTATTATGTCCCATTACTTTTCGTCCCTTAAGAAGTGGGAGGCACATATGCAAACTGTTGTAATTCCTACACCGTTCACCTGATTTGGATGTAAATACCCTTAAATTAAAGCTGACAGTCTGCAGTTAAAGCACATCTTGTTTGTTTTTATTTCAAATCCATTGTGGTGGTGTATAGAGCCAAAAATGTTAGAATTGTGTCGATGTCCCAATATTTATGGACCTGACTGTATAACGATCCGAGAGCACGGATATCTGTTAATGGTCAATTGTCTGAGAATTTCAGCATTGAGAGGGATATGAGGCAGGGTTGCCCTCTCTCTCCCTTGCTTTTTGCTCTGGTGGTAGAACCATTGGCAGCCAAAATCAGACAGAATGTAGGCATAGAGGGATTTGGAGTGAAGGGAAGGATAAAATATCACTTCATGCAGATGATCTTTTTTTTCTTGGTGATACCAATGGGGCCTTAAAACAGGTAATGATGTTTTTGAAAATGTATAAATTAATGTTGGGTGTAATATTTTTATTGTATATTTTAATATTGGAATAAAGATTCATTAAGAAAACAGACTTGTTAAAGGTTACAGAGAGGTTACAGATCCTCTATAATGGAGATAAAGAATTAAATGACCTACACACACTAGGGTGCTTGTCAAGCTTTAGGAGAATAGCAATGGTTGCATCCTATAGAGACTCAGTTAGCTTTTCAGTTTCTAGAGATGCCCAATACGTCTGCAGCCAACTGATGACCCCCCTATTATACACTTCCATTGGGAGCTCCTCTTGTCCAGGCAACAACCAATTTGCCATCTGCCCAAGCAAATTCTGGATTTCCTCCAGGTTAATGCCGTTTTCCAAAAATGATCTGCCCTTGTTTGTTGAACCCTGCTAGATTGGTTAGCCAGCTAAAATGAATTTACTCTTACAAGTGATAGTTGGCAACTTGGCAGTGGCATGAGAAGGAGCATGAGATGAACTATGTCAAACAATCACTAATTTTTAAGATCTAAATGTGCAAACATAAGAATGCGGTACATACAGAGTTGAAAATAAAAAAGTGCAGTGATATCAATCCACAATATCAGAGACAACCGGGGAACTTCTTTTTATCTTTAAAGGGATTCTGTCATGAGCTGTTACATCTGCTTAGTTAGGAACATAGAAAGAACAAAAAATAACTCGGATAACCCCTTTAAGGAGTTGCACAACTAGCCCAGAAATAATGATAGGTGCTCTGATCGATATGATACCTCCAATCACATGAAAAAGTTAAATTAAAAAGATCGATCGGCACTCAATAACTGTTCCAAACTGCAAGCATTTTAATAAACAATAAAACAATAAAATTCAATCTATTCAATTGCAATTTTCACACTAAAAACAGTTGTGCACACTAATTCACACAATTCGAACATGCGTATGGTTGACCTGATTTGTGCTTGTATAAACACCAAAGTCCTGGATAGAACAAATTAGAATGTCACTATAAGATGATCAATCCAAAAAATCGCATCGGAACAATATTGCAGTTCATCCGATTTTGTTGCGATTATTTAGTGGTGGTTTGTTGCGATTGATATTTGCGATTTTTTTCTATCGATGCACCTTATTTCTGTGTTGCGAGAGAACTTGAATCCTATATTGGAATTATACGATGATTGCTCAATACAGTCACGATTTTCAGAATGTCTGCGGTTTTTGATTTTACCACTTTAAACTTTCGTATGTATATGGTACTCACTGATAGATGGCTTTCTCCGGATATTTCTCCGTGCTGTGTGGCGTCCCACGTGTAAAACAGCCGGTGTGCGCTTACCTCTGGGATCCCAATGTATCTCGCGAGTTTACCGCAGGTGTGTAGCTTAATTGGACATTTCGCAATCACAGCGTCATCGAATCTCCTCTGTTTGCTCCACCATTTATAGAATGGCAAGTTTTTGTTGATTTGAAGTAGAAAATCGCTTCAAGGTTCGATGAAAGAAAACATCTATGCCGGCATATTATAGTCGCTCTTCTTAGTAAGGTATTTTTCAATGGTGACCAGACGCATTTCGGAGCTTTGTTACGCTTGCTCCTTCATCAGTGGTATGATGTTCCTTATCAAAAAATACCTCTTTTATATCCCAGAGACTCCGCCTCTCAGATTTGTAGTAATCTCCGGTTTGGATTTTCTTCATGGATCAAAGATTTCTTTGAATTGGGATAACTAGATGTCATATACATTGCACATATGGTTTATAAGCTGTTTATAAGGTATAGCATCAAAATCTAGCAACAACCAAGAAAAAAACGCATATGCGTTTTTCTTGCGGCATCCATGCGTTTTTTACGCACTTATGCGTTTTTTCGGCAGAGGGAGTATGTTCTACCATCCCATAAAGTCCAGAGGCTATGTGCCTCTGCATTCCACAGATAGAGCAATTTGTTCTTATTTTCTTTAGAATCAAATCGCAGTAATGGGTAAGATAGAGCAGGCTCTCTCTACCTAAAGTACGTGCCCTTAATCATACATGCATATTAGTATTCAAAAAATACGATCATAAAAACAACTCATTAAAATGTACGATAAAACTTAGAGTTAAAAATATATCTACATACTTTATGTAATTTTCTTACAATTGTTGTAGAGACCTTTTCATATTGATGATAGTATAGGAGTTGTTGGGAATGGAGACTGATGGTATGGGGCGGGTTCCCTTCACTAAGGGTAGAACCCTGGATTTAAACTTACCAGGGTTCCCCATCGGTGAAGGGAACCCGTCCTAAGCTCACAAAAACCCGAACAGCTCCATATCTGCATTGAGGCCTACCGGCGTTATTGTATTGAGCTCAAAAATTCCATCCTTTTTTTTTATATTAATTAATTTTTATTTTCCATCCAAAAACATTAACAAATTTAAAAACCATGATATAGCAAAAATACATTACAGTATATACATAGCTTAGATGCATTCTTCTATCATGAATACCAAACTGTCGGATATATAAAGCAAATGCTTTATATAAAGAAAAAAAAAATTAACGGATCAAAAGAAAAATTATGCAAACGATATTGATCCGTGAGATGGACATAATCATCTCAAAACGAGTTCGATCAAGAACCTGATTATTTTGTGCAATCAGTAAAACAGGGTACAAGCGTCTATGCAAAAATATAAATGGTTTATTATACAATAGTTTACAATATAATCAAAAATGAATCAACATAAATTTCAATAATATACCATGATATGCAGTACCCAGAATTCACCACTATATGATGCCAACAAAACAATACTCAACCAACACAAGAATATTATGCAATACAGCTTTAAATTTGTGAGAGAGATACAATCAATGGATTATGCGGAAAACTCAATCAAGAAGATGACAGATACGAGCCCTTGCTTTGCCCAAAATTGATGACCAAACTCAGATAATGGTAGTATTGCAACAAAACTTATAAATTATTGGCTTGATGTCAAACTAGGGAATACTAAGATTCCCAACAGAGAGTTTCTCCAATATTATCCCCTTTATTCAGTTATATGCATCGTAACTGAAACAAGAGAGAACACTGATGTAGCAACTAACATTAAACGTCCGCAAATGAGCGGGTATCTGACTAGGTATCAAGCCAATTAATTTAGATCAATACTACATAAAACAAAAATATACATTACCCAAGGGTCAAGTGATGTGCAGAGTCTTGGGGCAGCCAGCTCTCAAAAGTTTTTCCCGATAATCCAAATGATTCTCCAGAGATCTATAATCCAAATGTGGTGTTTTTTTTTTTTCTCTTTCTCCTTCCTCCTTTTTTTTTTCCTGGTAACTGGTTTCTTAACCCAAAACTTATCAGATGAACACACCCTCCGAGTTTGGAACTTCCAATCATTATTGGATGGGTGTGTGCATTGATAAGGAGCCTGACGTCATAATACTACCCAGAATGCACTTTTGCTACTGATGTAGTATTAACTGCTCATATCTAGGTGGCACTGTTGTGTAAGCAATAGGCATCATACCATTAAGGGTTAACTCATACATGCCTGATATTTCCACTACTACACCTCTGACGTCTAGAGGCCTTGTCTCAGGGCCGAGGGACAAACTTTGATACATGAATGTATACTTTGAAGAACATCTAGACAATTCTCACACTGTGAAATTCATGTTCAGATATGAAAACAATGAAGCCTCAGAATCTGCAGGTGCGGTGTATCTTCTTAACTTTCTAAATGTATAATATATTGTTACTATAACACTAGCTTTTGAACAGCACAGTAATCTTCTCATGGACTTACTTTGGCCTACATGAAAATCCATACAAAACAGTGAATATAAATCAACATTGCTCTTAAAGGCAATGAATACCCATTATAACTAAAATAAGTAGATATAACTGTTTACACTTATGAAAAAGCACAACAAAACATATACATATTTATTCCCTGTTCCCCCCCTTCCCCCACCCTCTTTATCGCTGTCTGGGGAGCACGTCCACGGCGGGAGCTAGACCTTACGACAATGTCAGCCATGTTCTGTCCCATCTGGCTTTCTGACCCTTGTTGTGCATAGCAAGTTTTTCATATCTCCTCACTTTCTCCACCAGGTGGTACCATTCCGATTCCAACAAAGGGTTTCTTCCGCCCCAATTCCTAGCAATTACTACCGTAGCCAACATTAGTGACTTCATCCAGAGCAGGTTTTCCCATCCCTGCTCATCCAATACAGAGGTACCTAAAACTGCAGTAGTTACATCTATTTGATAATCTGATGAAGAGCATCTGGTGAGCTGGGCAAAGACATTATTCCAGAAAACTTGAACCATAGGGCATGACCAAACCAGATGTATAAAATCTGCACATTGGGTCTTGCACCTGTGGCATCTATCTGACGCATCCCTATAGAACCGAGCAAGAGAGGCCGGTGTGTAATATAGGCGGTGTAGAATCCTGAACTGAATTAATCTGTGATTCCCAGATATGGAGTTTTTCCAAACACACATCCTATAGATTACTTCCCATTTTATTGTTTTATTATTACCAATATCTTGAGCCCACCTCTGCTGACTTTTAAATTTGTTCAATTTGGCCATTTCCATTCTTCATTTACTGTAGATTATTGAAAGGAACATATTATTCTGGTATCGATTCCATCCTTGACATTTGTTTAATATAATCTCCTCCCCGCCAGTGTTGTTCCACTTTGTCTATTGCCACAAATGTAAGCCCACTCGGATCTTGGTTATGAAGATCCTTAAAATGGTTAGATAATGGGTGTTTCATATAACCACTTTTGATGTTAGACATATGTTCCGAGATTCGCTTTTTAAGAGTTGTTTTCGTTCTGCCCACATACTGTTTAGCACATGGGCATGTGATAACATATATAACGCCTGTGGAGGTACATGTCAGGAACTCTTTAATTATATGTTTATGCTGGTTACTAGTGGCAATGATCTCTGTGTTTTTTTTTGGGGGAAGGAGGTGCCTATAGAGATTTTACATGACCCGAATCTAAAAAACCCTTTTAATTGTATCCAATTCTGTATAGTTCCAACCTTTTTTATATTGTTTTTTACAGTGGGTGCTACTTGCAACCCCAAATTTGGGGCCTTGGTAAATGTTACCTGGGGTATGGTCGGAATTAATGTACCTATTACCTTGTCTTTCTGTAAATAGTGCCAATGTTTTTGCACAATGTGTTTAATTTTCTTATGTTGGTTATTAAACGGTATTATAATTCGCATATTTTCAACCCCGTCTGTATTCGGGGCTTTCACTTTTTGTTGTTTGGTAAAGAAACTTGTACTTTCTAACTCTCTTACTTCAAAGAAATTTCCACCAATTTTAGAGGATATTGTTTTTCGATAAATTAGTTTTGCATAGTCAGTGCTTCTTCTTCAAACTTTAGGTCTGAAGTACAATTTCTTTTTAACCTGCGAAATTGACCGTAAGGTACATTCGATAACCACCTGGGTAAATGACAACTAGTGAACAAAATAAAACTATTTTTAGCAGTAGGCTTATGATAAGTGTTACATATCAATCTATTGTCTTGTGTGGTTATTTGTATATCCAGGTATTCTATAGAGGTTTCACAGATATTGGTAGTGAAGTGTAGATTGACACCATTAGTATTTATGTCAGACAGAAATTGGTCAAGGTCCTCTCTATCTTTTTTCCAAATGAATATAACATCGTCGATGTACCGTTGCCAGAGCACCAGGCTTGTCCCCAGTATAGGAGTAATATGGTGGTCCTCCCATTGTGCCATGAACAAATTGGCATAACTGGGGGCAAACCTGGTGCCCATGGCAGTACCTTGTATTTGTTGATAGTATTGGGATTCAAACCAGAAGTAATTGTGGTTTAGTATAAAATAGACTCCATTTACCATAAATCCTATCTGTTCGTTTGTAAGTCTCCCCTCCTTCATCAATTGTTCTTCTATTGCTTTTATACCTTGTTGATGGTCAATGCTTGTGTATAACGATTGGACGTCTAATGTCCCTATTATCCATTCAGGATCCACTTCCAATGATTCCAAGATCTCAATAATTTGGGTGGTATCCCTTAAGTATGATCTTATTTTTTTCACTGTTGGTTGTAGCAACGTGTCTATATACTGGGATAAATTGGACGTCAGGGATCCGATTCCTGATACAATTGGGCGTCCCGTTTTTTTTTTTTAATCTTTGTGGAGTTTTGGTAAGCAATAGAAGACCGGAATCTTTTGTTTGGTTGTAGTAATGAATTTATATTCTTGTTCCAACAGAATATTATTTTTCCGGCCTTCTTCACATATTGCTACTAGTTCATCTTGAAACCCCTGTGTAGGATCTGATCTTAATTTCATATATGTTTTCGGCTCTTCTAGTTGTTTTTTGCACTCTCTATCATACTTATCCCCATCTAGAATGACAATTGCACCTCCCTTATCAGCGGGACGGATGATAATATCATTTTGTGATTGCAATTGTCTGATGGCTTCCTTTTCTTGTTTTGTTAAATTGTTATTACCTCTGGTATTATCTATCTTCAATTTACGTATGTCATATTCAATACATTTGCGAAAGGTTATTATCTCCTGGCTCAATTCCTGTCTTGGATATTTAGTTGATTTGGGTTTTAGATTCGTGTGTTGATATCTGTGTACCGTCTCTTTTTTATACATTCTTCTATGATGGGTTTCTTAATAAAAATATTTTTTGAGGCATAATTGTCGTATCTACTTTTCCACTCCTATATATGTATCGAATTTATTAAGTTTATTTGTGGGGGCAAATTTCAGGCCTTTGTTCAATAAAGAAATCTGTGCATTAGTTAATGTGATACTACTCAAATTCACTATAGTGCTTTGTGTTTCTTCTAATACTTGTTGTGTCTTGGTCTTACGTCTCTTTCCTCTTCTTGTTTTCTTCTTTCGTGTTGGTTGGGCCCGTGATATTTCCTCTGTGTTTGATATTTGTGAACTCTCTCTGGGGATACTCGCTGTGGGGATACTCACTGGAGGAGCAGGACCTGATGCCCCCAGCATTGTAACATGATCACAGTGGGAGTGTCAGGTCCTGCTGTCTGCAGTGTGGCACAAGTGCACCAATGTGTGTAAGTGGTGGAGTTTTTTTTTTTTGCACGAGTTTATTCCTACTGGGGAGCACAAAGGGGCCATTAATCATACTGGGGATCATTAATAGGGGCCTTTATTCATATTAAGGGCATTAATCATACTGTAAGACACTAATGGGGGCATTAATCATACTGGGGGGGTCCTAAATGGGGGCAATATGGGGGCATTATGTATAATGTGAGAGCACTGCTGGAGTTGGAATGATAAAAAAACAAAACAATGAAACTGAATTAAAAACTGCCATTAACCCTTTCTACCACAGTTTTCACCTTCCTGCCCACGGCCATTTTTTTGCAAATCTGGCATGTGTCACTTTATGTGGTAATAACTTTGGAACACTTTTACTTATCCAAGCCATTCTGAGAGTGTTTTCTTGTGACACATTGTACTTCATGAGTTAATATATTTTCCTTCATTTAAAAAAAAAATCCAAAATTTACCAAAAATTGTAAAACTTCACAAGTTTCTAAATTTTAATTTCTCTACTTTTAAGACAGATAGTAATATCTCATAGAATAGTTATCAGTCATCATTCTCAATATGTCTACTTTATGTTGGCATCATTTTGTAAATGTCATTTTATTTTTTTAGGACGTTAGAAGGCTTAGAAGTTTTGAAGCCATTTTTTCAAATTTTCAAGAAAATATCCCAAACCATTTTTTTAAGCACCAATTCAGATATAAAGGGATTTTGAGGGGCTTATATAATGGAATCATTCAAAAATTATATTACACACTTTGTTAACCCTTTGGGTTCTGAGAGCCATATTTTTTTTATTTTTTGAGCGATGGTCTTAGGTAAGATCTCATTTTTTGTGGGATGAGATTATAGTTTGATTAGTACCATTTTGGGAGACATATGACTTTTTGATTATGTGGTATTACACTTTTTGAGAGGCAATGTGACAAAAAATGGCTGTTTTGTCATAATTTTTATTTGTATTTTTTTTACAGCATTCACCTGCGGTGGCATATCGTGTAATATTTTTTATAGAGCAGGTTGCTACAGACGTGGCGATACCTAATGTGTTTGTTATTTTTATTTTTACTTACACAGTAAAAGCATTTTTGAAAAGAATAAAATCTTGCTTTTGTGTTGCCCTTTTCTGAGAGCCATAGATTTTTTTTTTGAGCGATTGTCTTAGGAAGGGTCTCATATTTTGCAGGATTAGATGACTGTGATTGTTACCATTTTGGGAGACATATGACTCTTTGATCGCTTGGTTTTACACTTTTTGTGAGGCAATGTGACAAAAAATGACTGTTTTGGCACAGTTTTTACTTTTATTTTTTTTTATAGCATTCATGTTAGCAGGTAGATTATGTATCTGTTTTTTATTTTTATTAAGTTTTACTCAGTAAATGCATTTTTCAAAAGAAAAATATGATGTTTTTGTGTTGCCATTTCTTGAGAACCATTTTTTATTTTTTTGAGTGATTGTCTTATGTAGGGTCTCATTTTTTGCGGGATGAGATGACGGTTTGATTGGTACCATTTTGGGGTACATATGACTTTTTGATTGCTTGGTATTACACTTTTCGTGAGGGAAGGTGATGAAAAAATGTCTGTTTTTGGCACTGTTTATTTTTTACAGCATTCACCTGACAGGGTGGGTCATGTGATATTTTTATAGAGCCGGTCAATACGGAAGCGGTGATACCTAATATGTTAACTTTTTCTTTTTTTCCTATTTTTTTTATTACTTAATAATTTTTAATTACTTGAAACTTTTATTTATTTTATTATGAAAAACTTTATTTTGACTTTTTTTTCACTTCTTTCCCCCCAACTTTTGGGGGTCTGATCCCCTGTACAATGCATTACCATACATCTGTATTGTAATGCATTGGCTGTAAGCGTATTACTCACTGCAATACAATTACAGCCTTCCTGCCTGTGAGATCCAGGGGGCTGACCTGGGGGCTGATAGGATTAGGTGGCTGTGTCTTCGCCAATGCCATTAACCATTACCACACCACACTATTAAATAATGCGGGCGCAGTTGCGCCTGCCAGGCTTGAGCAGGTATATGTGTGAATAGGGAAGATGCTGAGATCCGGCGGTAGCTCACACACACAGATGAAATAACTCCAGTAATACAGACCCATCAGATAGGATTAGGTGGCTGTGTCTTCGCCAAAATGCAATTAACCATTACCACACCACACTATTAAATAATGCAGCTGCGCCTGCCAGGCTTGAGCAGGTATATGTGTGAATAGGGAAGATGCTGAGATCCGGCTGTACCTCACAGTGAGGTACAGCCAGATCTCAGCATCTTCCCTAATCCATATTCACACATATACCAGCTCAAGCCTGGGAGGCACAGCTGCATTATTTAAAGGGATTCTGTCAGATTTCACCCCTCTAACCTAAGCATATGCTCATGTCCAGACTAATAAAAAGAATCCTAAGCTGGCCTTATTAAACCTCACTGTGGCTCTATTTGCCCAAAAAACTGTTTTTTATAACCTGTCAATCACTTACTTAAGGTGTCCAAGGGGAGGTCCGTTAATACAGGGTGCCCGGCCACACCCCTTGCCGTCTGGTGTCCAGCGCCACCTTCCCTTTCTTCAGCGCCGCCTTCTACAGCTCAGCGCCGCCTCCGCAATTCTCCCCGTCCCTCTACCAGATCCCGCGCTTGCTCACTAGGCTCAGCCTGATGCGCCTGTGCGGACTCCTGGCAGCGGCAGGCTCGGGATCTGGCAGAGGGACTGGGAGGATTGTGGAGGCGGCGCTGAGCTGTAGAAGGCGGCGCTGAAGACAGGGAAGGCGGCGCTGGGCAACGGACGGCAAGGGGTGCGGCCAGGCACCCTGTATTAACGGACCTCACCTTGGGCACCTTAAGTAAGTGATTGACAGGTTATAAAAACCAGTTTTTTTGGCAAATAGAGCCACAGTGAGGTTTAATAAGGCCAGCTTAGGATTCTTCTTATTATGTTTAGGTTAGAGGGGTAATATCTGATGACAGAATCCCTTTAATAGTGTGGTGTGGGGATGTTGGGGTGGGAGGTCCAAGAGGTATGTGGGGGTGGGAGATTCGGGAGGGGGGGCCCATACATTCTTTTTGCTATGGGGCCCAGTCATTTCTAGCTACGCCCCTGTTCATGACGCCAGCACCGTTAGGTGCAAATGTTGAGTGTAGTAGTGGAAATGATGAGTCAGTTGTTAATGAACAATTCCAACGTTTACTTGAATCAATAGTCTCAAGGCAGATGTTACAGTCCATCAACAGAGTGCATTCGTATGGCATAAGCGATGACTCAGAAAAAGGTACAGTTGTATTCCACTTATCAGTTTTAGGCAATTGTCAATTGAGAAGTTGTCTCTTTAAAGTAGACACCTCACAGGTAAGACTTCTTGTGATAGTCCTAAGTTCAATCTATAGCACCCTGGTATTAAATATGATGATATCTGTTCACTTTGAGCTGTCTTATAAGGGCGATCTCCCTTGTGGCAGGCAAACACTTCTGCTTCATTATTTGCAGGATGCTCCACTAAAAATGTTTAGGTTTTTCCACTATGTACCGGAAGGCTTGTATAGTGGATAAGGACAATTCTGAGCACTAATTATCCTGACGTGTCCTGGCACTTGGAAAGTTACTCTCAGGCACTGGTGCAGATGAGGTCCATAAGCTAGGTTAAGCTGTAACCCTCACTAGGCTTACTGCATATTTATACATAGACTCACTGTCAGGTGCTTGATTGTTGTGGTTGTCATCTCCTGGCTTGATCAGGGCCCAGAGGAAAGGAAAACAGCTACATGTTGAGTTTAACCTGTTTCTCTCCTCCATGAACTTGCTTATTCATTTCCTCCACTAACTTCACTTACTACTCTCAAATCTTCTAAGCTAGACACACCCAAGCTATATATAGTGCGGCGCCAGCACCACCTAGGGGCGAATGGGTGAAATGATAATGCCGGACTGATAATCTAAAATACCATACATTCAGTACATTAGATAAATACATAAACAGATGTTTTAAGTGTCCCCTTTTCACACAAATGTGGGACGCTGCAATGGGATGTTGCCATATTCAGGAGAAAATGGGTAACAAATTATGGGGGTGCTTTTTCTCCATCTTGAGGAGTGTAGTTTCCAAACTTGTGTCACTTTTTGGGGGTTTCCACTGTAGGGGTACCTCAGGGTCTCTTCAAATACAAAATGGCGCCCAAAAACCATTCCAGCAAAACCTGCCCATTCTGACCACTGCCATGTGCCCCAAAAACCATTCCAGCAAAACCTGCCCATTCTGACCACTGCCATGTGCCCCTACAGCAGTTTTTAAAAATTGATTAACATAGAAAATCTGCAATAAAAATAAAATTGTGATTGACATTTCACATCTATTTTTCTTACATTTTTGCGGAACACCTCAAGGGTTAACAAAGTTTGTAACATCCGTTTTGAATAATTTAAGGGCCGTAGTTTCTAAAATGGGTTCATTAATGGGTGGTATGTATTATGTAACCTCCTCAAAATCACTTTATAACTGAATTGGTGCTTAAAAAAATGGTATGGAAATTTTCTTGAAAATTTAAAAAAAATTGCTTCTAAAAATCTAAGCCTTCTAATTTCCTAAAAACATAAAATGACATTTACAAAATCAGGCCAACATAAAGTAGACATATGGGGAATGTTGATTGATGACTATTTTATGAGGCATTACTATCTGTCTTAAAAGTAGAGAAATAAAAATGTCGAAAAATTGTGAATTTTTTTTTTTGTGTAAATTTGAGATTTTTTTAAATAAATAAAGGTGAAATATATCAACTCAAGTTTTCCTCTGTCATGAAGTACAATATGTCACGAGAAAACTCTCTCAGAATGGCTTGGGTAAGTAAAAGTGTTCCAAAGTTATTACCACGTAAAGTGACCAGTCAGATTTGCAAAAAATGGCCTTGGGCAGGAAGGTGAATACAGGCCTGGGGTAGAAGGGGTTAATGCCCATTTTTCCCACTGTCGTGTGAATGTACCATAAGGCTGTAAACAAAATATCAGTTCTGTACTTGTAAACGCTTTCCTTGTGTCATGGCTTTTATTTTAGTCATGGTCATGAATAGGTGTCACAGTTAAGAGAAGCGCCCTTCTGTTTCTTTCATGGTAAACTACCGGTAGATCTTGCTGGAGATATGCTGGCCAGACATGACCCAGATAACAGCTGCAGAATTAGATAGTGATATATCTTTTTGCTTTGGTTGTGGTGACATTTGTTTTTAGAAACTGTTGTGGGAAGATACATAGTTTTCCACGGACACTACAAGTCCTAGCAGACCTTTTATCATTGGGCTTGAATACCTAGTATTGCTAGAGTTATCTACAGTACTTGAATCTTCTTGAAAGCTCTTGCCAAATATCAGTTCTGTACTTGTAAACGCTTTCCTTGTGTATTTTAGTCAAGGTCATGAATAGGTGTCACAGTTAAGAGAAGCGCCCTTCTGTTTCTTTCATGGTAAACTACCGGTAGATCTTGCTGGAGATATGCTGGCCAGACATGACCCAGATAACAGCTGCAGAATTAGATAGCGATATATATTTTTGCTGTGGTTGTGGTGACATTTGTTTTTAGAAACTGTTGTGGGAAGATACATAGTTTTCCAAGGACACTACAAGTCCTAGCAGACCTTTTATCATCTACAGTACTTGAATCTTCTTGAAAGCTCTTGCCAAGCAGATGTGAAAATCCCTTGTGGTCATCACACTCTCTGGTGTAGGGGTTTTGATGTGGAAACTTCCATATTAATTTTTTTCTGCTCTTGCAGCTTCTGACCTGGGGGATTCCTTGAGGTCAGAGTTCCCTCTTCTGGATGCTGATATTGCTTTCACCCTGGCTATGAAGTATAGAAACTCCAGCACATCCATAGGTCTGGTTCACATTTCCGTGTCCGTTTGACGGCTATGAAAAAATCTGTGCATGTTTGATCCGCCATAGGCCTTGTTCACATTTTCGTTTTTCGCTAAGGCCTTGTTCACATTTCCATTTTTCACTGATGTGTGCTGTCTGTATTTTACACAGACAACACACATACCCATTAATTTTAATATGTTTGTTAACACACCAGTATTTTTCTTACTGACCATGGGGCACTAAAAAAGTCATAGAGACATGTGCTACTTTGGTCCGTGATTCAGACCATACACACCCATTGAAGTCTATGGGTCAGTGAAAATCACGGACGCAACATGGATGGCATTCATGTTTAGTCCGTTTTTCACTGACCACTGATAGGAGATGCTTTTGAAATAAATTTTCAGACAAGAAGTGTCCGTGGCATACGGATGTCACAAGGAGGGCAAAAAACAGACACATGGACCAAACACTGATGCTTCACAGACAACTTCACGGTGGAAACATGGACTAAATTTTTCACGGACATTTAATAGACGTGGAAAAGTGAATGAGGCCAGACGTGTGCTGTCCACATTTTCTGCGGACAGCACACGTATCCATTGATTTTAACGTGTTCACACACCAGTATTTTTTTATTGAGCATGGGTCGGTAAAAAAAACCCACAGAAACATGCACTACTTTGATCTGTGATGCGGATCAAACATGCCCATTATGGTGTTTGGATCCGTGAAAAAACATAAACACAACACGGATGGCACTGTGTCCATTTTTGGTCTGTTATTCACTGACCACTGATAGGAGATGCTTTTGAAATTAAATTTCAGCTGATCAGTGTCCGTGAAATCAAGAAGACACAGGAAGGGCAAATAACGGACACTCGGACATCTGCAGATATTTCCTGATGCTACAGCTTGACACAACCTAAGCTCCCTGCACCAGATCCTCTGAAAACCACTAGAGCAGGTTCATTTGGACACGGTCTACTGGAACTTGCAGTCCCTCTATGCAAATATGTGTACTTTGTTAAAAACACTCTAGGAAATCTTTCTCCAAAAAGTATAGATCTCCATGTAAATACCACCCATCTTTATTGACGATAATCAACTGAATGGACAAAGCTGCAATGCCAAGCACAGCAGCAACAAAAAGTATGGCGTTGTGCAGTACAGATGAGTGTACAATGAAGACGCTGCAATGCTGCATAAGTGCCACAACCCCTTCAAAATCACAGAAATATCATGGCAAATATGGGGGAACTGCTCAAACCCCAAACACTGTAGCGTGTTTCTCATTGGGGGAGCAGTCCCACCGAATGTGGACCGCAGCAAACGACTATCCCCAGCAAAAAATGCATACAATGGAGGATGTCCGCGCGGTCCACATGCACCACAAAGGCATCGTACACAAAACGGAACATTGTGCGAATGAAAATATAATTATATAAATCACAGAAAAATATGCACCAAACTGATATGCCACTGACTATACTAGCTAGTCATAAATGCAGATATTAAAAGCTGAGACTTTTGCCAATATATTCCTTTCAGGAAAACATCGGAGCCCCTTATGCACCACGTCACGGTCTCTCAGCATACCACTGCTCTAACTATGGTGTGAACAAGGTCTGAAGGTGATGTAATCCAGCTCACAGCCAAGCTTCCACACAACCGCCTAGCTGGACAACTAGTGCAATGTGAACAAAGCCAGACTGTAAGCCACACCCATATCAGTCCATGTGATGGAAGTTACCAGGTGCAAAGGAGTGTTTAAATGCCAGGTGAAGGCACATTCAATACATATAAAACAAAATCACAGAAATATAGTGGCAAATATGGGGGAACTGCTCAAACCCCAAACACTGTAGCGTGTTTTTCATTGGGGGAGCAGCCCCACCGCATGTGGACCGCAGCAAACGACTATCCCCAGCAAAAAAATGCGTACAATGGAGGATGTCGGCGCGGTCCACATGCACCACAAAGGCATCCTACACAAACCGAAGCATTGTGCGGATGAAAATATAATCATATAAATCACAGAAAAATGCACCAAACGGATATGACACTGACATCAAACAGTTGATGGGCAAGGGTGGCAGAAGTTGGATCCCCACACAAATCTAATATTGATGACCTATATTTAAAAGGTTGTCTCTTATATCTGTTGAAAAACTAAAATTGCTCACCTTCCCCCTGCAGCTCAGTTCCGGCTCTCATACATCTTTCAGTGGGCTTCCAGTCCACATCCTTTAAGCTTCCAGATGGAAGCCTGCTCCCTAGCAAAGGAGACCGCGGCTAATACATGGGGAGGAGCAACTGTTATCCCATCACTGGTCCCCATGCTGTCTAGTTGCTTGCCGGCGGCAGATCGTGATCTTTAAGTATGCTGAAAGATCACGGTTGCCTGCTGAACGAGCATTTGCTTGTTCGTGGGGTAATCAGTGGCAGTATTAGGCTTTACTACGAACGCAAATTAGCGATCACCTGGCAGACAATCTGCGAGTGTAATGCAACACTTTACTCATTTCAGGGCAGGGTCTCCACAAAGGGACATTGTAGGGGAATTGCCTTAGGCCTCATGTACATGAACTTATTTTCTTTCCGTGTCCGTTCAGGGTTTTTTTCGGACCGTATACGGAACCATTCATTTCAATGGGTTATCAAGAAAAACGGAAGGTACTCTGTGTGCATTCCGTTTCCATATGTCCATATTTCTGTTCTGCAAAAAAATAGAACATGTCCTATTATTGTCCGCATTATTGACAAGGGCAGTACTGTTCTATTAGGGACCAGCTGTTCCATTCCGTAAAATACGGAAAGCACACGGACGTCACCCATATTTTTTGCAGATCCATTTTTTGCGGACCGCAAAATACATATGGTCGTGTGCATGAGGCCTTAGGGTGAGAATAGTTATCTGCACATCCCATCATACCTATAAAACAATGTAATACAGAACAACCCACCAAAAGAATACTGAAGGATAGAGAGATCTGTCTGACCTTCTCTGACCACATCTTTCACCTTCACTTTTTAATGAATATTTATTAAAGGTTACATTTTAGAGTACCCTTGTTCTGTGAATTTTTCTATTTCTGTGCTACCCTGACTGATCACTGCCATTTGGATTATCTTGGTGCTGCTGTATATTATGGTATATTACATATGGGAGGAAACTGTTTAAACTGGCAGTCTTGATTATTGGGGTATGGGCTGGTTCCATTTTCCCCTGGCTGCCATTAGAGAGTTCATAACAAGCTAAGTTACAGTGAAGACCCGCTTTGGTGTGCTCTGCCAAGCCCTGAAAGAATTGTTCCCCAGGGAAGCACCATTCCTGAGGGTAAAAGCTGCCAGAAAGAGAAATTTTGCTGAGAACTACCTCTGGGTGAAAGAAATGTTGAATCTTTCCAGAAGGTTAAGGACCAATTTAAGGCCGTGCTGAGACTTGACAGTAAAGGTAACACATGCTTATGGTTTTGGACTCTACTGCTTGTGGTCTGGGATTATTGCTTCTGGTGACCCCCACACTTCTGACACCGACTGGCCATCCGATCTAGGACTGCACTTGTAACACACTAGAGTTGTGTTACTACACGCCTCTACCCCGCTGCTATATTCTAAGAGCCTTTATACCAGGCATCCTCAAACTGCGGCCCTCCAGCTGTTGCAAAACTACAACTCCCAGCATGCCCGAACAGCATACAGGTATCAGTCTACAGCAGGGCATTGTGGGAGTTGTAGTTTTACAACAGCTGGAAGGCCGCAGTTTGAGGATGCCTGCTTTATACTGTCATCAGATGTGATTTTGCCTATATCCTCCAGAAATGTGCATAAAACTATGTTAAATGTAATAGTTCATGTAATAGTTCAGGTGGCAGCATCATTGGCAGAGATAGTCTTAATGTTATGGCAGTTCAAAGTGGAAAAATCCTGTTCTATTCTGCTACCCCCCCCCCCCCTCCTCTTTCTGGAGAGAGGTTGGCGAGTCCCTCTTCCTGCAGCAAGGGAGGGAAAAATCTGTTAGAACCAGATATAGTTTACCCCCTGTTGGGGAAAGGAGGTTTTGAGTGGTACTCCCTCCTTAGGGAAGAAAGTAGGGGCACGTCTCCGCAAGAGATGTGGCCATATACCCAGTCTGAGCACCTTTAGCTCTGCTGGATGAAGAGAGCAGAAACTACAGTCAAAGTCCAGAGGTCCAGGAAGAAAGTATCCCCTGAGAATCCATCTGTGAGATGAGTCCTAGGAGAAGCCTATTCCTCCTCAGCTAGTCTGTCCCCCACACAGCAGAAGTTACAGATAAGTGCAGAAGCAAATCCTGCCACAGTTAGGCTGCGTTCACACGGGCGAGTATTCCGCGCGGGTGCAATGCGGTAGGTGAACGTATTGCACCCGCACTGAATCCCGACCCATTCATTTCAATGTGGCTGTTCAGATGAGCGGTGATTTTCACGCATCACTTGTGCGTTGCGTGAAAATCGCAGCATGCTCTATATTCACGTTTTTTACGCAACGCAGGCCCCATAGAAGTGAATGGCGTTGCGTGAAAATCGCAAGCAAGTGCGGATGCGGTGCGATTTTCACGCATGGTTGCTAGGTGACAGTCTATTCACTATATTATTTTCCCTTATAACATGGTTATAAGGGAAAGTAATAGCATTCTGAAATCAGAATGCTTAGTAGGTGATCAATTGAGGGTTAAAAATTTTTTTTTTAAATTAACTCACCTTCTCCTCTTGTTCGCGTAGTTCCCGGTCTCTTCTTTACTTCTTTAATGATGAACTACCGGCTAGGACCTGTGGTGACGTCAGATGACATGCTCCAATCACATGGTCCATCACCACGGTGATGGACCATGTGATTGGAGCATGTGATCTGACGTCACCAAAGGTCCTTTAGCCCACAGCTCATCATTAAAGAAGTAAAGAGACCGGGAACTACGCGAACAAGAGGAGAAGGTGAGTTAATTTTTATTTATTTTTTTAACCCTCAATTGATCACCTACTAAGCATTCTGTATTCAGAATGCTATTATTTTCCCTTATAACCATGTTATAAGGGGAAATAATACAATCTACACTACAACTAACCCAAACCTGAACTTCTGTGAAGAAGTTCGGGTCTGGGTACCACAGTCGGTTTTTTATCACGCGCGTGCAAAACACATTGCACCTGCGCAATAAAAACTGAACATCGGAACGCAATCGCAGTCATAACTGACTGCAATTGCGTACCTACTCGCGCGGGTTTGCCGCAATACACCGGGACGCATCCGGACCTAATCCGGACACGCTCGTGTGAACCCAGCCTTACAGAGCTACCAAGCAGACGTTTATCCTGCAAGCTCCACATTTAAAGCAGAAGTACTCATTCCTGCCAATCATTGCTAAAACCTGCTGGGACCAAGAGACCAAAGCTGTATACTGTTTGGATAGAAGTTATTTCAAGTAAAGCAACGTTTGAACTTCATCTAAAGGTCTGGACATCATTTATT